>NC_080392.1:44513257-45113257 GCF_028751815.1 Salvia miltiorrhiza
CTTTGACATGTGCTTTAGTCATTGTATGTAAACTGCATAGTTAACTGTGTTGCTGTAGTTTCACTTATTTGTGGATGTAATAAGCTAATTAGTTACTCATGACAAACAGTAGCATAGTAGCATATGTTCTCATTCTATGTCGTTTGATTTATGTGATTCGACAAGTTTGTTCTCCTTGAGTTCTGTTGCTGTTTTATGTAGGTATGAAGTAAATCACTTGCAAAAGTTTTGTTTAGGTAATATTGTTCCACCTAATTTCTTCATCTATATAGGTTATGAATGGGATGTCGGTCACTTCAAGGGGGCTCATCGTCCTGATGTTGATTGCTTTCGGAGCACTTCGTTTGGTTTATCCGAGGCAGAGGCAAGGCCGTCTCAAACTTCCTACTTAAATCACTTCCTGAATATCTCATCTGCTATGATTTTAACATCCATATCCATCAAAACAATAACTGAATATCTTGCCTCGTGATTCTTATAATTTCAGTTAGGTTACTATTAAACATGTTTAGCACTTATCTTTCGTCAGGTTAGGCCTTCCGACCCTTTAGCTGATGCTGATAAAGAGAAGACAGATGTATTGATGTACTGTACAGGTGGCATTCGCTGCGACGTATACTCCACAATTCTTAGGTTGATTCCACATTCTTATTTTCTTTAAGCTGCCTGAAATTGTTGCCTCACACTTCTCTTGTGACAGACAACAAGGTTTCAAAAGATTGTATACTCTAAAGGGGGGCGTTTCTCATTATCTTGAGAACGAAGGTCCTGTCGGATGGGTCGGGAATCTATTTGTTTTTGACGCCCGTCTCTCTCTACCACCTTCCACGTACAAGCCAGACATCAGTGCCGAGGCAAGTGGAAAGCAACAAGTATCTCATTCATTTGCTAAATGTTACATATGCGCGTCTCAAGTATCTGAGTTGAGGCACCGCAACTGTGCAAATCTTGACTGCAACCTGCTCTTCCTGTGAGTTAGTTGTGTTTATCGTTTTAGTCTTGCTTTATTTCTTGTACGAAATTTCCCCCGGAACAGCACAGCGTGATGAAGTCGTGTAATCATCCAATCTGATGCGCGTCTTGTTCATTTAGAGGTCGTTAGTAACAATGGCTGTGCACCTCGTTGCAGATGCTGTCGGGAGTGTGTGGATGGTTTGAGAGGATGCTGCTGCGTGAAGTGCACTTGTGCTCGTCGTCTCAGGCCCGTGCTGACGGGGCACCAAAGATACCAGAAATGGCATACTTATCGAGACGTCGAGGTGCAGAGCAGGTGAAATCGAGCACTTGTTCAATGCTTACGATGATTGATTTTTTTTTTTTCCTTTCTTTTATTTGTGTTCTTTTTAAGAAGATCAATGAGGATTTCTTCTATGATGATTCAAACTCTCAACTTAGTGATTGAAGAGAAAGCGTTTCATCAATGAAGTTGCCCTTAGTCGTCGATTTTATTATATATCTTATGAGTTGTTGACATGCACATAAACATCAAAATCTTTTGATTTACAAATAAAATGATGTTAGATTTTTTTTCTTTTTGGAGTTATGGCCAAAAAATACCCCAACTTTGAAAAAATTTGTAATTTTCACCCGAATTTTCAATTAAAGCCAAAAAATACATGAATTTATATTATTGTTGCAATTTTCACCTTAGTTTGATTTTCGGTGAAATTAGAGCTTAGTTGCAGTCGTAAATTCACTTGATGTTGGTCTAACTTTTGATGATGGGGAGTATTTAGAAGCTCGGAGGTCTGAGAAGGCAAAAATTAATATATTGACTTAATTTCGACTGTCAACTAAGTTTTAATTCCGTCGAAAGTCAAATTTAGGTGAAAATTGCAACAAAAATATAAATTCATGTATTTTTTAAGGTGAAAATTATAACTTTTTCAAAATTCGTGTATTTTTTTGCCATAACTTTTTTTTTTTTTTTTGTGGATTATATAATAAACAAAAAATAATGTATATAAGTATGTTGATAGTAAAGAAACGAGATACATGAATAATTGGAAATTTAGAGGAGGTGTGTTAGCAAAGCCCAGATAGGGAAGAGCAAGAGGAGGATAATGCCGATGGTGTTGGAGATGCCATGGCTCTGCGTAAACGAGTTCCGGAATCCACCACTTGCTCTTATGTGCTCCTGCAGCAGATAACAGCCGATCGCCAGGCAGATCGCGACGCCGATCCAGTCGTCTCTGAGGCTATGAGCGAAGAAATCGGGCGAAACCACGAGCAGAAGAATCAAGGATCCCGGCATCTCCAGCCAATCCGGGAAGTGGCTGGGGAAGAAGAGGCGGAGCACGACCGCAACGAAGGCGATCCATTTACCGACCTCTCCCCTGAGAAATCTGAACAGCGCGTGGGGCATGCTGAAGAAGATGTAAGGGATGAGGAGCGAGGTGAGCATGTTCGATCTCCAGTTGGTCCGATCCAGGATCAACAAGTAGCTGCCGATGACATCGTCACAATTCGCAATTTTAATCAGATCTAGAAATGATTGAATTTTTGAAGGAGGAGGAATTGAACTCACATGGCGGCGAAGGAGGCGAGCCATTTGAGGAAAGAAGTGCCGAAGGCAAGGCCGCCTAATGCGGCGGCATGGCTCAGGAGTTTTGTGGCGGCAGCCTTGAGCTCCTTCAAGTCTGTGTCCAACAATGCAGCGCTTTCTGCATCAGCTCTCATCGATAAGTAATCAATCCGCCCCATTCTCTCTCTCTCTCTCTCTCGGCTACTGCTCTGCTACTGAAACGAACAATAATCATCACACTCAAAATTGATGCTATTTATAGAGGAAGGAAAGTGGGATGCACAAAGCGTTGCGCTTTTACGGATCCTAACTGTTTTATCTACTTTCATTTTGTGTTGTCCAAGATTAGTTATTTTATTATAATTATTTACGGGGTCTAGCTTAAGTGACAAAGTTAAGGCACCGAAGACTCTTCTTTGTGAGAGGTCCGTCTGCGTGCGCTCTAGTTTTCCCACTTTTGTATGTGTAATGTTCTCACCTTTGTGTGAGTAGTGGTTACGCCTGTGTGCGGTTATTTTTTCACTTTTATGTGGTGTAGAGGTCCCTCTTGTATGTGATTGCTTATTTGATTATATTTAGATATTTCTTGTAATGCTAATTAAAAAAAATATATATTTTATTATAATTTGTTCTAGTCTTTTTCAGTATAGAGAAAGTACTTGTTTATTTGTTTATTTTTATAAAAAAATGTTACTCATCCCGTCCTATTACAATTTTTTTATTACTTGTAGCCACGAATATTAAGTATATATATAAATAAAGTGAATTGGTGGAGAAGGAGAAGCAAATTGGGATTTGTAAATTACATCAAACACAAATAAGAAAAGTAAGTAAATTAAAAAAAACAAACATAAATCTATACCAGGGAACTCTCAATCTCTCTCTCTCTATATATATATAAAAGCACAATCATTTTCAAAAAAATTAAGTTATATTTTTCCGTCAAAAATCACCTTATTTTTTCTAATTTTTTTTAATTCATTTCGCCTACTCTAAATTATACAGATATTTTTTTTTGTTATAATTTTTTCTATTGATCAATTTATCACATTTTCATAGTTTTTACAGTGTAGTTCTTATTTGACCAGTATTCCATGTTTATTTAATAAAATATGTAACAACATATTTTTATCTAAAAATGATCATAAAATATTTTCAGAGCATATATACAATATTTAGTTACATGTTTATTTAATGAAATATTTAATCACATATTTTTATCTAAAATGATCATAAAATCTTCAGCTAATGTATATACAATATTTAATAAACCTAAATAAAATTATTAAAATATTAACATTGATCAGGATTTACGATTTCATATAGACTTTTAACAAAATTATTTATTTATTTATTTTTCCTTTCTTTCATGAACATTCAGTTAACACGTATAAAATAAATAAACATTTAAGATTAATCAAGCCACTATAGTTGTGTATGAATTATAATCGCACCAAATTAATTATAATATAATCATGGCACTATAATTTATAGTACATTATTTAATTTTTTATCTCTTAAATATGACTTATAATCGAACCATTTTGTTTTTGACAAAATCACTTATAATTTCAGTTGGAAAGTTTAATTATTTGTTGGCCAAATTTGATCAAATCAATTTATTCATTTAATGCATAAAAAATATTTTAAAATGTCATGATCCTTGACCATCTATTTTAGGATAATTGTTGCTAGGTTGTATTTATTGTTATCTTATCAAAATACAAATTTTAAAATTAAACTATATATTCATTAAATATAAAAAAGTATATATAGATATATATACATACGTATATATTTTAGTAATGTATATATATATCGGTAGAAATTTTGTATAAGTTATTTTAATATAGGGTTAATATGCAAAAACACTCCTAACGTTACCACTCCAACTACACTTAAAC
This sequence comes from Salvia miltiorrhiza, assembly GCF_028751815.1. Lineage (NCBI taxonomy): Eukaryota > Viridiplantae > Streptophyta > Magnoliopsida > Lamiales > Lamiaceae > Salvia > Salvia miltiorrhiza. The sequence continues at coordinate 44,517,686 of NC_080392.1, forward strand.
CCCTAACCTAACGTTGATAGCAACTAATACCACAAAGTTCATTAATTACTACAATTAAACCCATAAACAAACAATTTCTTTCACAAAATTAAGAAATTTATTTTTTTTAATCTATATAATATATAAAAGATGAGTTTTCTCCCTTCATTTTTTCTCTTTCTTCTCCCATCAATTTTGTCATTATTTTTCATCTCTTTTTTCTTTTACAATTTTAATACTTTTCTAAATAATATCAAATTTAATTTTGGGTTAAGTACCACATTGCTCCCTATTGATGGCGTCCCTAACGCGTTTAGCCCCGTAAAGTCAGGGGAGAGAGCTGCCCACTACCTCAACTTGGCTTTTTGACACCAATTTCCCCCCCAGCCTTTCGACGGGGGCAGCTCTCCCCCTTGACTTTAGGGGGCTAAACGCGAGGGGGACCCCTATCGATAGAGGGGAAATTGGTGCCAAAAATCCACGTTGAGGTAGTGGGCAGCTCTCCCTCCTGACTTTAGGGGCTAAACGCGATAGGGACGCCATCGATAGGGGCAATCTGGTACTTAATCCTTTAATTTATGAAGAAATATTTAATAAGCATCTTATGTTTAAGTTTGTAACAAAATATTTAATATGGTATAAAAATTATTAAAAATAAATTTAAAACAAATAAGTTCTTAATTAAATTTTAAAATATTCTATTTTGTTTGTCTTTGTTAAAATTTTACAATTCTTTTATTTATGTCTGTGTATGAAAATATTTATTTATATGAAAAAATTGATGGGAGATGAAAGAGAAAAAAATGGAGGGACAAAACTCCCCTTTTATATATATATAAATTAAAAAAAAATGAATTTCTTAATTTTGTGAAAGAAATTTTGTTTATGTGTTTAATTGTAGTACTTAATGAACTTTGGGGTGTTAGTTGCTATCAACGTTAGGTTAGGGGCTTAAGTGTAGTTGGGGTGGTAACGTTAGGGGTGTTTTTGCATATTAACTCTTTAATATAATGTGTATATATTATATCATCTTAAATTTTTTCATGTATGTTTTGATTTGGACGAAATTAAAATTCACGGCAAATTCTAAAATGAGCTAATGTTTATGTATTTATACTACAACTTTATATATCAAAAAAAAAGTTGTGAAATGAAAATCAGTAAAAAGTAATTAAAAGTTCCAAAAACCCTTTCAAGACCAATAAAAAATTTGAAAGAAAATATCTAGATATTTTGATGGAAATTTTAAATAGATAATAATAATCATTAGATAAAAAGGTTTTGTCAAGTTCTTGGTCATTCATTTGATACGCCTCCAGCTATAAGATGATTTCATTTTCATTTTAAGGCTACTATCGTCATTCTAAATATAATATTTTAAAATATAATTTTTTTTATCACCAACTATAAGATGGTTTCATCTTCATTTTCACGCTACTACCTTCACATACTATAACATTCTAAAATATAATTTTGTTTTACTATGAAAGTGTTGCTCCACACGAAACCTTGTGTTAAAGTAACACACCAAACAACACAGAGTAAATCTTTGCAATGTGATGCACTATGCTAAGACAACAAACTAGTGCACACAGAGCAATAAAGCAGTGGAAATAAACACACAATTTTTGGAAAAATTTCTTCAAGTTATAAAATAACTTGAAGAACGCCTTATGGCAAAATGACTAAAGGGAGAATGACACTCACGTTCAATACCTTTACAATGAACTAGGTATTAAACTCTATACACTCTCACTAACAAACACAAACTGGATTCAAGAGCTACACTCCGAAATTCAACAAAACAAAGAATGCTATAGCTAATGTTGTCCTAACACGAGAAACAGCACTCCAACACAGATCACTCTAAAAGCTTGATTTCTTCTCTCTAAGTTCGTGTGGTATTTATAGATCTTCTCAACTTGATCTCCAAGTATGAATTCATGGGTTGGGAAGTGGATGAGTGGTCGTTGGTTTAGTTGGAAGAATCAGTCAACTCAAGCCACTCATTCCTTTGATTTAGGAGCTCCCAACAACTCCTCAACTCTCTCTCCTTATCTTGCTCCTTCCTTCTCTCAACTGAAAAACCATTCCTTCTTTTCCTTGCCTCAAGCTTCAAGACTTTCAACTCTTGACTTGGTCATAACCTACAAACACAATTTGAAGAAAGAGCAAAATTCTAAAATAATCGATACTAACATACTATTTTTAATTAAATAAGCATCGCACGAGAGTAATACTAGTATCAAATTGATTTCAAATGAATTTGAGTGACAATTTTGAAAAGATGTATAATATGAAAGGTACAAATAAATCACAACACATTCACACCTCCATTTAGGGGTGTCTAAATGGGGTGGGTCGGGTACCCTACCCGAATTTTACGGATACCCGATCCCGATTTTTCCGCAATTTCTCTACCTGATACTCGACCTGATGGTAATGTCAGGTACCCTAATACCCGATGCGGGTATCCAATGCGGGTATTAGGGTACCCGCATATTCGCATTTTAGTGAATTTTTTGATTTTTTTTTCTGTTTTTTTTTATTAATCTACCATCGACGCATTTGGTTCAGTGTTTCAATGTTTGCGGTGAAAATGACAATAATAAAAATTTTCTATGTGATATTGTTGCTTCAGGGACAAAAGGAAATAAAGCAAGACTAGAAATATGCACCTTGCAATTGGTTTAATATTCTAGTGCTAAACAATGCAAACAAAGTTAAGGCCGAACTGAATTTTTTTTTTCAAACAAACTCGAATTTGTGAGTTGGATGACTTCGAGTTCCCTTCAGCCATTATGAATTTCAAACTATTTGCAGAGATAAAAACAATTCAAAACATGACTAATGAAGTTTTGTTTGGTAGTACAATATCCACTCAATTGTAAATATCTAATTTATGTTCATGGGTTGGGAAGTGGATGAGTGGTCGTTGGTTTAGTTGGAAGAATCAGTCAACTCATGCCACTCATTCCTTTGATTTAGGAGCTCCCAACAACTCCTCAACTCTCTCTCCTTATCTTGCTCCTTCCTTCTCTCAACTGAAAAACCGTTCCTTCTTTTCCTTGCCTCAAGCTTCAAGACTTTTAACTCTTGACTTGGTCATAACCTACAAACACAATGTGAAGAAAGAGCAAAATTCTAAAATAATCGATACTAACATACTATTTTTAATTAAATAAGCATCGCACGAGAGTAATACTAGTATCAAATTGATTTCAAATCAATTTCAAATGAATTTGAGTGACAATTTTGAAAAGATGTATAATATGAAAGGTACAAATAAATCACAACACATTCACACCTCCATTTAGGTGTGTCTAAATGGGGTGGGTCGGGTACCCTACCCGAATTTTACGGATACTCGATCCCGATTTTTCCGCAATTTCTCTACCTGATACCCGACCCGATGGTAATGTCAGGTACCCTAATACCCGACGCGGGTATCCAATGCGGGTATTAGGGTACCCGCATATTCGCATTTTAGTGAATTTTTTTATTTTTTTTTCATTTTTTTTTATTAATCTACCATCGACGCATTTGGTTCAGTGTTTCAATGTTTGCGGTGAAAATGACAATAATAAAAATTTTCTATGTGATATTGTTGCTTCAGGGACAAAAGGAAATAAAGCAAGACTAGAAATATGCACCTTGCAATTGGTTTAATATTATAGTGCTAAACAATGCAAACAAAGTTAAGGCCGAACTGAATTTTTTTTTTTCAAACAAACTCGAATTTGTGAGTTGGATGACTTCGAGTTCCCTTCAGCCATTATGAATTTCAAACTATTTGCAGAGATAAAAACAATTCAAAACATGACTGATGAAGTTTTGTTTGCTAGTACAATATCCACTTAATTGTAAATATCTAATTTATGTTAATTACTAATACTATAGAGAACATTATGAGTTACACATGTCATTGTAGTGATAGTTTCGTACTTTCCACCAGAAACAAAACAATGCAATGGAAGATCTTCAATGCTCATTAATTTTACCGAAAACAAATAACAAAGTTGTTAAAATTAAAAAAATTAAAACTATTATGTCAAAATTCGGTTAAATCGAAAATCGAACAGAAACCGAAGTTTAAGTACGGTTCGGATTGGATCGGTTCGAAGAAGAATTCTGGTCTGGATCGATTGATGATGTTTAAAATTTTGAATTATTTGATTTTTGGGAGTTTGAAGAGGTGGTCTCTTGTACACCCGGGTGTAAAATGATACTAACACTTATACTAACACTAACACTATTTTATTTTACAAATAACACTATCATGTTATATAAATAACACTGTCGCAAAATGACATTAACATTAAATGACACTATCATATTATCGAAATGACACTGTACACCCGGGTGCACAGGAGAATTTGTGGAGTTTGAATTGGTTTCCAACTGATGTGACCAATTGCACACCCCTAGCCATGGATCACTAAATTTGGTTAAGAAAATTAATTTACATGAATCACTTAACACTAGGCAAGAGTATGAATAAATTTTTCATTAACACATATTGAACAGCTCTCACAACATCCCATTCATGTCCATATATTTATAATAAGCATGTTTCCACTCATTACACAAGTACAAGAATGTAGGGCTGAAAAAATGGTGCTTTTGCAATGAGAAAGCAACATGCCAACAAATCATCCAAATTTGCAAGCACACACATTTTAAAAAACTAAATAAAATCTGGTGAGACACACTCCCACTACCTGATGCTTTGTCTTTTGAACTGGAAAACACATCTCAAAAGCAGTGACCACTACTTGGGGTTGTATCCATTTTCTACTACCTGCCAAACTCATTCCCTTCTCACACTTTGTAACAAATCAGTGATTCAAACAACACAAATACTTCTGTGCAGCACCGTCCAACTGATTTTCAGAATGACACTTGAACATTTTCGAATGATGACACTTGAACTTCAAGTGTCATTTGTATGTTAAAGTAGTATCATTCAAAAACCAATTGCACGGGAGAGTGTCTCTTCAAACAAAACATAAAACAACACATTCATAAATTACTTGTATTCACATAAAATTAAAGTGGGAGTGGCAAGAATGAAAGATAGTTTTAAATTAAAAAAAGAAAAAATTTAAAAAAAATTGAAGAATTAAAGATTTATTGTTCCCGGCGGTGAGCGCGTGGCTTTCTAGTGTGGATGACGGTGGGCTCATGTGAATCGCAGACCTGGGTCTTAAACTTGCACCCGAACTTGGCCCGCCAACCAGCTTTCTCCACGTGTCCCGGCGGCCCCACCTTGTCTATCTTCTCTATGGCCTTCTTCATGTTGGTGCACTCCCTCTCCAGCTCGTGCACCCGCGTCCGCATCGTATCCATGTCCGATCTCAGCACTTGATTCTCCCTCGCCGCCGCGATCCACGTGCTCCTCGCCTCCGGCGTCCTCTCATTCTCGTTCTCGTTCTCCTCCTCGTCCTCGTCCCCTCCGCCGTGACTCGAGAGCCGTCCAGCCTCTGCTCCGTCGGCGGAGATCAGAGTTCCGGCGATGGCGTGGCGGAGCTGAAGCTGCTCGAAGAAGAGCACCTGCACCACCGCCCGCAGCGGCAGCCGCTCGTTCTGAGCGGCGTGAGTGCATGCCTCTAGCGTCAGCTTCTGGCAATCCAGAACTCCACAGATCTTCTCCCTCTCCGCCTCCGGAATCCACGGATGCGCCTGACAGAATTCGCGTGTAACATCCAATTAAACCAATCGACATTATATTTTCGATCAAAATCTCAATAATTTTTTTGAATTATTTATACCTTGAGGTAAACATCAACGGCTCGATAGAGGCCGTCGTCGAAGAGTCTGGCGTGATCCGGCAATGCGACGGCGAGCTCGTAGAACTTTTCCGGCTTCAAATTGGCGTCGGAAGCGATTTCCGATAAGTATCCGTCGATCAATTTTCCGACGAGCATCAACGCGGCAGATCTGACGCTGGTGTTCTCGTCTTCGCCTTCAGTTCTGTTTGCATATCTCTCTTCCATTCGTTCCAGAAAATAGCTCAAAATCCTCTCCACGCAGTCCACATCGTACAAAGTTTCATTCAAATACGAGTAGCTCGGAATCAACAGATCGTCTAATGTCGCCTGCTCTAACTGCAATCCGATCTTCTTCTCCAATGTTAATTTGCAGGCCTCGGAAGCATTCAAAATATACGCAGTTCTCAACAATCCGAACAAAAACCTCGTGGCGTTCGAAGCGGATCGCGAGGCTTTCTCCTTCGGCAGATTAGAGATAACCGTCTCGAGCAGCTCTCTCTGGTCGTTCTCCGTCGGCGCAATGCCAGACGATGACGACGACGGCGGCGGCGGCTTCCGATTCGTCCGCGAAATTCCAGGAATGTACTTCTTCGCGTAGTGAATCAGGCAGCTCTCGATTATCTCCCCGCTCACATCCAAAGCTTTCATGGCGAAGATCAAGCTCTTGAAGAAAGGCAAGCTCAAAAAACCTAACTCATCCAACCACGACTCCGTCGCCGCCGCAGCTCCACCTCTCGCAGCATTGCTAAATTTTCTTCGCGGATTCGCTTCATCATTGTTTTTCGTAGCTCCGTCGTTCATCGGCCAGCCGAAAAGCGACGGATCCGAGGCGGCGGCTTTCGTCGCAACAGCTTCGATGCATCTCTGAGCAATGCCTAAGTCCTCCGCCATCGGCAGTAGCGCTTCGCAGGAGGTGAGCGTTTTGATTGAGAGCTTGATATTCTTGAGGACTGACTGAGAGAGAAATCTTTCGGTTTTCAGGATGAGATTATCTTCGGAGTACTCCTCCGTCATCTCCAGATACTCGCCGGCGCAGCGGAGGGGGGCGGCGTTGGCGGCGGAGAGATCGATTTTGACGCCGTAACAGAATTTCGCGGCGGTCTCGAAAGACTCGGAGCCGCCCGGGAAATCTGCGAGCGTGATGTGACAGTGTGCGTCGTCGTCTTCTTCTTCTTCCTCCTCTTCTTGTATTTCTTCTTTCTCTGCAATGTCGTTGTCGGAATTGTGGTCGGGTTCAGAGGGTGCTTTGATCCTTGCTGTTTTTCGAGTTTCTTGGCTGTTTTCTTGCTCTGTAATCAGCTCGTGAAGCTTTCGACTTTTCGACATCAGAGGAAACTGCAGAAACGAACAATCTTGGTTCATTTACAACCAAACCGGAGAGGAAGAAGACAAAAACACACTGAATCTCCAGGTGATTTTGAGAGATCTAACCTTGTGGAGATGAAAAGTCATGTCATCAACTTCGATTATCACATCACTCGGCAATCCCGTGGTGCAGAACCTGAAGAAATATGCAGAGAAATATAATCAAACAGATTGAATGCAAGAGATTCAGATTTAGGGGTGTTTGAGCTCGAGCTCATCTCACCATGCTTGCCCTTTGGAGCTGGGTTTTTCGGCGGCCATATTTTTCTTCAGCTAAAAACAACCGAAAAAAGGAGGGAAATGGAATGATTCAAGCGAGTTTCATGAAGCTGGAAAAAGGGATTTTGACTTGGGTGTGAAAATGCAAGCTGAAAATGAGCCTAACTTTCCTGAGATTCCTGAGTCTTATGAAATGATTATGTTTTGGTGGAAGTCTAAAAGGGATGATTGAAGGTGGAGTTAGGTAAGTGAAGATTGATATGAGAAAGAAAAAGAAAAATGAAATGAAGCGAGAAAAATGAGACAATTGACAAATGAGGGGTGGAAGAGCAGAAATCGATAAAGGCGAAGTTTGAAGATGATGGGTTATTTGAGATTGTATTGATTGAATCTTTGCCCCTTTTGCTTTCTCTCTCTTTTCTCCTTTTTTCTTGAATCAGATCAGAATCTTCTCTCTCTTTATGGTGAGTGGGGGAAGAAGAAGAAGAGCAAAAGAAGAGTGACTTTGAATTTCTGCTTTATATTAGGAAACAATTCCTCCTTTTCTTTCAGCAGCTATGATTGCAGTGAAGATGGTGATGATTTATCTGCAAAGCAAGCGCCAGAAAAATTTGCATTGCTTGCCAACTGTGGTTTTCTCTCTCTACGCACTCTCTCTCTCTCTCTCTCTCTCCCAAAATGAGGTTTAATTTATTAATTTGAAGCTGCTGGGATTGCATTGGCCTCGTCACAGTTGCAACTTTCAATTTTTAATTTAAGTTGTCATATTTCAATTGGAATTTTATTCTTTTTTGTGTGTGATTGCAAATGATGTCATATTTATTTATTTATACGCGTTAAGTGATAAAATAGAATCGACACTATCTAAATATTAGTATTATTTATTTGTCTACTATGAAATTTTGTATATTGAATATTTCGAGGCTCATCAATTTAATCGAGTGTAAACGAATTATCTAAATTTATATTTATATTTATATTTAAAATAAAAATAAAAGAGACATGTACGTCTTATTTATTGGTTTGATCATTGCAGTGGTGCCGTGATTGTTCGGATTGGGGAATTACATTCAGGTGTCGAATTTAATTATCCGCTGGCATTATTATCATGCTTTTATTTTTGCACACTAGCAGTTCGCCAAGGAAAATATTGTAACTGATTTTTCATTGAGTAGTGCATTGCATAATAGGATATTATAGTAATTTTACCTAATTAATGATTAAAAAAATCTATTAAAAATATTAAGTGTATTGAAAATTAAGAATACTTGAGAATTCTTGCGAACGAATAAATCAATAATTTTTTATGAACAAGCATTTTGATCTAGGTTGAAATCTTAGAGGGATGAGAATTTCACCATATTAGAACACCCGCATCAGCTGACTCATGTATGCGGGTGACTTGAGTCGGCCAAACTGATGCAAGGCCCTGCTACTCGAGGCGTGACTCATGCCAACGAGCTCAGCTCATCCGGCCAAAATGTGTAAAAAATGAAAGAAAGACAACGGCTAGCAGCCGGATTTTTTTTCTTCTCTTTTTTTTTTCCTTCTATTTAAACCACATCTCTAACACACACTTTTTACATTAATCTTCTTTATTTTTCAACCATTTTTCCTTCATCCTCTTTCAAAATGGCTTCATTTTACTCTTATTCGTCTTTTTCGTCCGATGTGGAGTCAAAGAGAGTAGCAAAAATGATTGTCAATGCACAAAAGATTATCGTAGAAGTTTTAGATAACAAAGTACCCCAAATACTATCTCCAAATGTGGCTTTATGTACCGTGATCATGAGGCCGCCTATCAACGACTCATTGAAGATTATTTGAAGGACGACTCGGCCTAACCTTTTTCAGCCTCTTATCTTTCCACTTTAATCCCATATTTAGAAACTTGTAAATGAAGTCATTTCCCTAATAATTGAGAAATAAGACTACTTCGGATTTACGCAAATGATACGATAAATCTTAAATCCACCAATATGAAGATTAATATTGTCTAGAATAGAATATGATAAAGCGAAGATTTTGATGGGACGTTGAAATGTTGGAGCCTGCTTGTCGCATCATGATTATGGTCTGATTACCTATTAATTAATATCTTAATCCAAAATAATTAAACAATTATTAGGACAAATTATTTGAGAGTAGAGAGACTATAATGACGCCCACCCATCAGGTAGCCATGATTTTTGGCCAGCAGCTAGCCTACCAGTTTTTTAAATTAATCCATCCTACATTTAGGCTAATAGAATTATCAATTACTCGCTTCGTCCATAAAAATATAGTACATAATTTTCATTTTTTGTCCGTCCCATAAAAACATGCATAGTTCATTTAGAGCATCCGCATTGGTGTTACATGATAGCTTACTTTATGAGGGGGGACCACATGGTGTAAAGAGGCTGCATTGGGGTTACACGATAGCTTACGTGATATTTGTTATGTTAATGGCGCGTGTGAAGCCTTTTATAAATGAACAAATGGACTACACGATAGAACGTGTAGCCCTCGTGTAAGTTGCGCCCGCAACGCTTACACGATAGCAAACTTACACGAGTAAGCTGCTATCGTGTAGGCGTTGTGGATGCTCTTACAATAATAGTTCTCCCACTAAATAGCACAATCAATATCAGACTCTTTCTCCACTCGCACTACACTTTATAGAATTTCTTAAAACTCGTGTCGTCTCATACTATACATGTTTTTATGGGACGGAGGGCAGGGACAGATCTAAAGGCCAGACACCCTCGGCCGTCGCCCGGTCAATTTTTTTTATTACTTATATATATATATGATTTAATTTTTTTTATATATAAGTTAATCTCGCCTGATCATTATTGTGTTCAAATAATTATTTCAAGATTCAACTTGTTTTCTTTTGCTAAAATTTTATTAAAACTTTATTAGAATCATCAAGTGAAATCTCGCCCGGTTATTATTAAATTTATAGTCCCTGACGGAGGGAGTATATGGTAGTATTGTTTTTGATCAGTTATTCGCTTTATTATCAAATACACTTATAAAATACAAATTTCTTAAATTTCGTATCAAAAGGAAGTGTAATAATGATTGTATTAAGTAGACAAATCCACTACTACGCTCAAGATTATGCAAGATCATGCTTATCTTAAAAGGGAAAATATGTTTATCTCATTAAAATTCTAAATTTATAAATTCTACATGAAATAATAAACGAGGAAAAAAAAATATTGAACCATGAAATCTAGTCTGACAAGAAACACAAAAAAGAGCATTCTAGCCAAAGAATGAGTTGGGAGATCTTATATAACGGTTTCCCGAGTTCCAAACCAAAGCATAATCTTGCTGCAAGTAACGAGTAAATGAAAATATAAATGAAAATAGGGTTAATTGCATGAAAATACACGAACTTTAGTCGCAATTTCATTTTGCACATGACTTTTGAAACTTACATTTTAAATTAAATCATGAACTTTACATTCGTTCCAAATTTTCCTTAAAATTGAGCTCCAGTCACCGGAGAGCTGATGTGGCGCCTATGTGGCAACCGGGCATGTGCCATTTATACAGCCGGAAGTTTGCAGACATGGAAACGACGTCGTTTTGTAAAACGATGCCATTTAAACAGCCGAAAGTTTTTCTCTTCTCAAACCTCAAACGGCGGCCTCGTCGACGCCGGAACTGCAGCTTTTGAAAAAGGGAGAGATAGGCAGCGGCTTCGGCTTTGCATCTAGAAAGAGAGGAAAGACGCCGAAATGGAGCTAGGGGTTTAGCTTCCTAAAATTTGAGGAGAAATTTTAGAATGTGAGAAAGAAACGGAGGGATTTCAAAGAGGGAGAGAAACACGAATTGGAGAAAGAGTGGAGCGGAATCCACTCGCTGGTTCTACAACGGCGGCGGTGAATTCCAGATTAAGGAGGAGAAGGGGAAAGCCTACACTGTCGGAGAAGACCCGTTGCCTATTCCTTCTAATTTCCAGCAAGGTTTCACGCAGTCAATCCCCCATTTTCTCCACTAATTTTCGGAATCAAAATCGGCGATACTTCTCTTCGAAATTAAACTCACACGCCCACACTAATACGACGCACAGTTCACGCCGTCGATTTCCCTTTTCTCCTCCATTGACAGCGGACGGCGGAGAGCGCTGCCGCTAATGGCTGAGATTGAGGGAGCTAGGGTTTTCGATTTGGGGATTGAGAAACGCGGTATTAAAACGACGTCGTTTTGTGCCACGTCGTTTGAATTAATGGCGTGTCACATATGCATGGCATGTTTGAAGACACGTCATCTTTTCGGCTTGCCGGAGCTCAATTTTAAGGAAAATTTGGAACAAATGCAAAGTTCATGATTAAAAATATAAGTTTCAAAAGTCATGTGCAAAATGAAATTGCGACTAAAGTTCGTGTATTTTCATGCAATTAACCCATGAAAATATCAATTGAATGGATACTTTCGAGGGTATTTTAACTAATAATAAATCTATGTGGTCACAAATGTGACTGACCATTAAATTTTGGTCGATCATAAACTAGATAAATAGGAAATAATTTGATTTATTTAATTTATTTTTTGAATAAAAAATGATTTAGTTGTTTTATTGTAGTATATACGTTGTATCTATTTTATTATATATTGTTTTTTTTAATTTTTCTAAAATTAAAATATTACTACATAATAAAATAGTTACAATGTGAACAATACAGTAAAATAAATAAACTAAATTAATAATAAAAAAATATCTATTTAACTAGTTTGTGGGTAGCTATAATGTGGCTGTTTAATATCACTCTGTAGCTAAAACTTATTTCTAGAGAGTTTATAAATTTCAACAATGTATAAGATGTTTTAAAATTTTATAATATGTAGTAATATATTGAGAGTTTATTAATTGTTAAGTGTTTGAATAATTGGACTTACAAGCTAGAGAGAATTTTTTTATCAAAAAAAAAAAAGGTAGAGAGAATTGTGAGTTGGAGATAGAAAAAATAAAAAGAGATGAAATTAAGAGGGCATACAATATAATTTTTTTTTTTATTATTGAATTTTACAATTTTAGAAAGAAATAAAACAAAAGGTATAAGAAGATAAAGGAAAAAGAAAAAAATTAGTATATAGTTTACAAATAAACCTTCAATTTTATTAGGGTTAATTGTGTTTTATGTCCCGAACTTTCAACATTTTCCGCAAAATGTCCCAAATTTTCATTTTCTCCTAAAAAATCCTGAACTTTCAGTTTTTTTTCATAAAATGTCCCGCTATACAAAATTTGATGACGGAAAGATGATAAAAATTTTCAAATTTTCACCGTTTTCCAACAATAGTGGTTCTCAATATGGTTTTCCAACAATAGTGGTCCCCAAAATATTTCTTTCGGCGAGATAATTCATCTTTTTGTTACCGGATTTTGTATAGTGGGATATTTTATGGAAAAAATTGAAAATTAAGAGTTGTTTAGGAGAAAATGAAAGTTCGGGACATTTTATGGAAAACGCTGAAAGTTCGAGACATAAAACACTATTAACCCATTTTATTATAACTATAAAATTATCACTTAATTTTAAAATTAATTTCAAATTAAAATTTACCTTTTTAATATATTACGTATTAGATACATTAGTTTAAGTAATTTCCCACCAAAACTATATCTCTTTCTAGAAATATAATTGCACTCGCTCAACAGAGCACTTAATTATTTATGATAAAGGTTAGGTTGATCACATATAATATATGAAGTACATTAATGATTTTTGAGACAAATGGTGGGAAAGTGAATTGGGTTTGAACTTTGACATTAAATTACTCTTTTTCACATTAAATTAATTAAATTACTTAAAAATTGAAATAAAGATCCGAAGTAGAGTAACAGATATGCTGCTCTTCTTCCCCACTTGTTAATTCTTGCCATTTATGAGGGCATAGCTACCCTTTGTACGTTTTCTTGCATTCATAATTGTTGCAGCATTAATTTACTGACATGCTAGTAGGTATATATTAAATACCACTGCACTCATTTTTCAAATTTAAATAAGAAACCAATTAAGTATAGTAACCTCACTATGTTTTGCACAAACCCAAATTACTATTTATATATATATATATATGACGGTAATTAAATAATGTCACCACTCTTTCATGTCATTAAAAACACAAATGAAGATATGGTGGCCAACATTTTCAAAGTTTTAATGAGATGTGAATATATATATTAATATATATATATATAGTAGTATATATATCTTTTTATAGTAAAATCATGAAATAAATATCAATGCATTATACATTATATATAGAGAACCACATTCATGGTATAATTCAATGAAATTATATGTTTTCGTATAAATTAATGAAATTACGTATAGTTTAATTCTCGAATTATTGGTATGTTTAAGATTTTTTACGATCGCCTACTTTTTGGCTACCCGCAAAAGTAGTTCAAATGATGTGGCTGGCCGAATCAGAGTGTACGGCCGGCTAGATCATGTTCATTATTTTTGCAGCCAGCCAGAAAGTATTTAAGCATAAAATGATAATGTTTTGTGGTTTTATATGCAATAATATCAATTTATACATTGTTTGTATGTTTAGTTTGATAATGTTGTGTTTTGTTATTATTAAGTGTATAAAATATGTTAGAGAGGATCTAAAAGGTCATTTTATGACCGCGCACAATCTGGTCAGCTAGAAAAGTGATCGGGAAGATGTGGCCCGCCGGAGAATTTGTTCGAACGGCCGGCCAGATCGTGTGCCACCATTTAAATGTATAGGTAGGTGTTCCATTTCTTCGTCCCGTGACTATTAATCGTAAGCATGTCATCAGCACGTACTATATATAAGGAGAAGAATTTTTCCAAGTTGATGGCCACATTAATGAATATCAACGGTTAACTAGTTGACGGGAAGGTTGTTTCAGTCATTTCACTGATTCCAGAATGAAAAATAATAGGACTTTGCACTATATCTTATCGAAACAGATCGAGTCACAAGATGAAAATAAATACATTATATACCACTTAAAATACAACAAAAAACACACGTGTACACGCGCGTATAATTGTGTGTGTTATGAAATGCATTTGAAATTCTCATTAATTTTTTAAAACTAATGTATAAATATTTGCAACGTACGTATATATATTGTACTTGCAAATTAGGAAATACTCTTCAAAACAATCACATGATGAAGATATTACTTTAAGCCACATTATGAAATACAAGTAACGTAATCTTTAGTTTGACAAACAAAATTTCCAATAATTAAATGGCATGTGTATTTAATATGTGCAGACAGATTGGAGTTGTTTGTGATCACCATTTTCAGATTTTGTAAGAGTATAGATATCCGTGTATACATGTGAATGAATAGAAATTACTCTTTAACGATTAAACAGTTGAAATCTGCCAAGAATTGAATGAATATTGTATTATATGGACATTGTGTGCAGGCTAATTAATTCATAAATGCCAACGTTTTGTTCAAAAATGGACTTTTCCAATCAATGTATAATTGGGGAAATATGATTAGATTGTTGGCTTTTTATCCCTCTTTTATCTCTTTAAATAAATTGATAATGTAGTAATAAGATATAAGTTAATTATTTAAAGTAATAATTATATTTTTATATTTTATTGTTTTGAATGATAATAATTATCTCACTCTTTATAATATAGTACTCCCTCCGTACCTCAAACATCTTTCTAAGTGAGAGTGATACGAGTTTTAATAAAAGTTAATTGTGTATTAGATGAGTGGAGAATGAGTCCCACAAAAAGTGAAGATTGTAATAGTAATAGTGAGTGAAATTATTTTCAAAAGTAGGTTAGGAAGATGTTTTGGGGGCGAATCAAAATAGAAAGAGATGAAGATGTTTAAGAGACATAAGAAGTATAAAATTATAACATCTTTCTTTGGTATAAAATTACATATTGTCAAAGGAAAAATATATTGCCTAGAATTTTATATTCCGCTGTGCTCGAATTTTTTTTTATTGTATCAAAGCAAACGAGATATTAAGTAGTGAATGAAGCTTATCTCTTTATTATATTTCAAAAAAGATTATTTATTGAGTCGTACTTGTTTTATTATTTATCTGTAATCGCATGATTGTCATTTGATTAATTCATATAATTTCATGATGCAATATGTATCTTGCATCTTAAAAAAAATAATAAACAATTAGCTCTTAAGAAAAATAAAATCATCAATTAACACGTTGGTATAAAGCAAAAATAAGAGAAGAAAAGAAGATGAGGGGAAGAACACGAGATACAGTAATAATTGTCGTATAGGATGAATGTTTGCTTACCCACTTGCTAATTATAACTACTAATTAAACAATAAATCTATGCAGCCACATTGTGGCCACCCACACACTAATATAATAAGGATAATCTTGATTTATTTAATTTATTTTTTTAAATAATAATAGGATTTAGTTATTTTATTATATTCTCTATATTGTACTTATTTTTTTAATTTTTTTTTGCATTTTTTATTTTTAATTTATTTTTTAATAAAAATAAAAAAGTTACCAAAAAATTGCAAAAAAATTACTATAATGTAGAGAATATGATAAAATGACTAAATCTTATTTTTATTTTTAAAAAAAGTTAAATAAATTAAATTATTTTCTATTTAAGTAAATTGTGGGCAGCCACAATGTGGCTGTTTAGCATTACTCCTAATTAAACCCTAAACCCTAATAATCATCAATTAATTAGCTAGTCTATTAAAAAAAACTGCTTCAATTTTGTGTGTAATTAACTATTTATATAAGCGAAAAATGGTTAACGGTAAATTGGGTTTGGGAAGAAGAGAGCACAAATATCAGAACAAGATAATCCAAAAGTTGCACAAACCCCACTGATTAAGACTATATTTAAAACTTAAATTTGAGGCGCTCTGCACCATATACAAACAAAAAATTAAACATAGATTTGCTGATTATATGAAATATTAAATAAAATGTCACACACGACTAGAAACTGTCTGGTCAATGGTTATTGACCTCAGTTTGCACACCCACACAATTACTGCACAAATACTACTTTGAAATAAACAGAAAATTATTACTCCCTTCGTCCTATAATTTTAAGACATTTGAAACGGGACGACGAAGAGAGTATATGTATATTACAAATGGCGTAATATATCCATTTATTCATAGCGGGGGCTCGTGTGAGGTATCTTCAGGTTGTCGATGCTTCTGCCCAAACAAATTTAGATTAAAGGTAAGATAAATAAATTAAAATAACTTGTTATATATATAACTAGACATTCATCAAACTACTAAACTACCAAATTTACTTGATTAAGATCCTTTAAAGCTCGCTATTTAGATTGTCCTCTCGTATTATCAATTTGGTCGTCAGATATTCGACGACTGAGTAATTGATTAGAGAGTTAGTGTAAACGAACTAGAGTCATTCAAATTAAAAAATTTGGATGATCAACGACAAAATTGATCATGCAAGAAGATAATCGAAACAATAGATTTTTAAAGTTCTCGATTAATTTTGAGTTTCAGACATCAAATTAATTTCTAAATCTCGAGTTTAAATCCATGCAAAAAAAAAATGGTCTAGCTTACCCCAAATTATAAAATTTGATCTAAATTGAACGATTAAAAAAAAAAAAGACGCACATTTGGCAATTATTGCCGGTTTCAATTCTATATTTGTTTCCTAAAAGCCTATAAAATGTTTGTATCCTTTGAGTTCCAAAAAGAGAAATATACTTACTTGGCCCCTTTGAGCAATTGGTTGGGGTTTTCTCTCAATTTAATTATTTTCATTTTGGGGAAATCATCCTGTCATTTTCTTTCTTAAAGGGCCCCATTGTAACGGCATTATCTATCAGATTTAATTTATTAGTTGGAAGATCAATATTATATACTATATAGTTTTTTCTTTTGAAAATTAATATTATAGTAGATAGGCGATGCATCATAAATGATTATACACACACACATATAGAGAGAAATGATCAATAAAGAATGCTAAATATAGAGAGAATGAAGAATGAATCTTCAATCGGTTCGAATACACCAACAATTTTACTGAACAAATATTTCCATCTGGGTTCACATCTTGGACGAGGCGTGTTTTATGCGTATATGCATGTTCATGCAATTTCTTGATTTATTCGAAAAAGTTATTGACTATTCGTAACGATCAATAGAGAATTCTCCATTGAACCTAACCCGAGATGTGTGTATGAGATATCTACTAATGAGATACTATTATATTAGAGTACGTGGAAACAGGCCAATGTAGTAACCATTTATACAATTAATCATGTTAATCAATAATTGATAACACAAATTGAATAAGGCGAAAATCCAAAAATATAAAGGATAAAACTTAGGAAATGTACAAATTTAGGAAATGTACAAATTTGCTTAACGAATCGGCATGAATACAAATGCTTCGTTAAGAATTAAATAATAAACCATGTGATATGATGTTGAATTATTAGGAGTTCATAAACTCCAAAAATATAAAGCCATATACTGCATAGTTCACCAAACATCCAAATTGCTGTCTAGCAAATATTGGTGTTTGCCAATAAATGATTGGAAACCCCCATAATTTAATTCACGAATCCTATAATTTATACATTTGCACTATTAATTACATTTGTGATATGAGACTCGTGACATTAATTAATTTATACACTTGATCAGATACTAACATCTAACATGACTTTGCCCGATCAAAAAAAAAAATTAATTAATTTATACACTTGATCAGACACTTGAAAGAATAAATATAGGGGGTGTAATAAATAGGCACGTTCGTGATTGTAGAGAAATTTACTTAACCCTTTAAAATTAATTATTTATAATATATATACACACACACACACATATATATATATATATATATGTATACATATATAGAGAGATAAATGTTCCATTGAAAATGCTAAATGTGTTGAGAATCGATAATGTGTGTAAACATGTGCGAATAAGTCAATAATTTTTATGAATAAATCAATATAATGCATGAATACACGTTTTCATCTGAGTTCGAATTTTGAAGATGGCAAGATTTTCATCGGAGAAGACTATTGATCATGAGTTGTAGTATTGATTTATTCATAGATTTCATTAATTTATTCGTTATTCTCATTTTTCACGAAAAATACAAATCTCATCGAAACCACACCCTAATATGCTAAAATTAATGATATTTCCTATTAATATATGGTAATTCTTAGAAATTTTCTTTTAATGGTTTAACCCGACATACATATCCAACATGAATAACAATAATAATAATATTCTAAAAAAATAACAACAATAATAATAATGATTAATGTTACTCTCCTTATAAAAAAATGTGCCTTCTAAAAGAAGAACTATTTGGAGACTAAATTTACTACGACATTCTTGATTTAATAATCTTAGAATTTTTTGCAAAAAAGTATATGAGCATCATCACTAACCAAGTGGGAAATTAATTTTCAACGCTATATTCTTAAAGAAATATATTTTTATTTTAAAATAAAGATATCTAGCACCAAAATAAATTAAATAATGATGAAGAGAATCCTGTTTAGTTGACCCCTACCTTTCAAAGTCCGTGTACCTAAAACGATTATATAATAAAAGGCCACATGCAGTCAAATATATGTCAGATTCATACATAAATACTATGATACTGATATAACCATTATTCGATTTTATGGTCACAAAAATTTATATATATATATATATATATAACGCTCCATTATTATAGGCTAAGAGAAAAGCGACTGTTTTAAGAAATAAATAAAAAATGACAGTTGTTCTAAATAAAAATAACTTAATAAAAGTGTCACTCGTTGACTCGTTGTAAATAAAAGTAGTTCATTAGGAATAAGAGTGACTGTTCCTATGAGCATGCATAGTGAACAAGAGCACACGCAATTATGCCACATATAAAAATAACTTAATAAAAGTGACATTGTTATAAATAAAGTAGTTCGTTACGAAAAAGAGTGACTGTTCTTATGAGCGCGCATAGTGAGCAAGAGCACACGTAATTATGCCTCATATAAAGATAACTTAAATATTAAAGTGACACTTGTTATAAATAAAAGTAGTTCGTTGCGAATAAGAGTGACTGTCCTTATGATGAGCGCGCATACTGAGCAAGAGCACACATAATTGTGCCTCATATAAAAATAACTTAATAAAAAAGTGATAGTTGTTATAAATAAAAGTAGTTCGTTACGAATAAAAGTGACTGTTCTTATGAGCGTGCATAGTGAGCAAGAGCACACGTAATTGTGCCTCGTAAATTATTATATATTCGATAAGAGATTGGTAGATTAATACATAAAAACTACATATACATACCTTGGGTGGTTGAAGATGATGATGAAGATTCTGCAGAAGGATCTTGTGGTGGGATAACCACACCAGGCCAAGATTTGCACATACAATGCTTCCCCTTTTCAATATTTGCATAAAGGGAGCTCAAGTGTTTTCCACAACCTGCCCATGAATAGTTCCCACATTTCTTGCAATCCACTCTAAAACACATAATTAATATATTTACTAATATTTATGTATTAATTCCTCATGCTTATCTTGTTTCATTTATATAAGATCTCATTTTCATCAAATTCATCGCCGACCTTGTCTTTGAAACTAACGAATTGATTTCTTGTTAGCCCACAAACCCCTATCTAGAAAAACTCTTAAATATTGCTCCATTTGTTTGTTTGCTCACGTTTCTCCTATTTGGACTATTGGATTGACAATGCTGTTCAATAATTGAACCAATTACCACTCACTATAATAAAATTGTCACCAATTAATCAAGACTAGCTAGATCTCTAACAACATAATTTAATGTGCACATAGAGAGAAAATTTTGCCATATAAGAAAAGTTATCGATCTTCGTAAGATAACCCGAAAATGAATATTGATTAAGCTTCGCAAAACGGAGGGAGTAAGTGATTTTTTTAAGCTTTTGCCTAAAGTAAAAGATATGATAAGAAACAGTTGATTCGCTTTAAGACGGTACACAGAAGGGTCCAAATAACTGGTTTGTGGAAAATAAAAGTAAAATTCGAACTTAAGTTTAAAAAGTAAAAATAGAAAAGAAAATAAAAATATTATCCATTTATTAAAATGAGTAATTCGACTCTCTTCAGACCCCCAACATCAATTACCTAAAAAAATCATGGGATGAGTATAGGAGTACACTAAGCGCGAGATAATTATGTAACGAAGTTCAAATTAATATAGCAATAACACGTTAACGCCAAAACTTGATACTAATATTGTTGGCACTGTGGTATACCAATGACTTTATTGTTCCAGACACATACAACGTTTGTGCATAAATAGTGAGAACATTAAAGGACAACTTTACAATTGTCGGTCCAACTACGTACTCACCAACTTATAACTTCATATATATAGCTAACACATAATATTAAAATAGACAACCATTATATCAAGTTATCAACGATAGGTGAGGGCTAGAATAAAAACACTCTTAAGTGTATAAAATATAAATGATTTTCAGCCATTAGATCATCAAGATCTACGGTTGATTCGTAACCCTTTTGGATGAATTCGTGGTCCTGGGTTCGAATCCCAAAGGTAGCAAGAATTTATTTTTCACAATTTGTAACCATGTTGGATAAAATTCGTATATTAAAAAACGTTTATATTTATATTTTAAGAAGTGTTTTTACTGTAGCCCTCCCCATCAACGATATAAGTTAAATAAATTAAATCTCATATCATACCTTAGCTTGAAATCTAGAAGTTAATTAAACTTGAGCAACTTATGTGGCAATTTCCTAGTAATTTTTTAATTTTTGTTATTATATTTAGGAGTGAAAAAGTGAGATTGACAGGACATTGTTGTGGGAAGTAAATCCAGATGAGATGATACAAAAGTAGTTGAAGATCTTGTTATGATGCACATGATCAAGTTAGTGACTGTTGATCTGAAATTTGGACACCTCAGGAAACAAAAAATTGTTGCATGTAGTTTAATTTCTGTTAGATATTCAACAAACTGTTGAGGGTTTCAATTTAGATAGTTACGAGGCAGCCTTTCACATTTACTATATATGATCTACCCACTATGTATTTTCTTACCTAATCAATCATTCACACTATTCCAAGTTATATACTACTAGTATTTATTTAAGGATAATAAAGGATTTGATTTAACTATCTTCTTTGGAATGTTTTTTTATAGTTGGATAAACAAGAATCTTCATAGTATTTTTTAGGGCAAATAGCGTCAAAATTTACGAATTTTTGACGAAATTTGGTTTTGATAATGACTTTTAAATGTTAGCGTAAAGTACATGAATTTTCGATTGATTCTGATTTTTCCCACGACGAACTCATTCGGCCAAACTTTTGCATACTTGTAAATGACGTGACTTGCTACTGACTTGAAAAGTGGCATATTTTATTTCAAAATAGAAAAATTAGAATCCACTGAAAGTTGGTATATTTTATTTTAAAATTGAAAAGCCATGGCAAAAATCAAAATTCATTGAAAGTTGATAAATTTTATGGCAAATAACCATTTAATTTATAAGCCTTGTCGGATGACGTTATCATGCTAACAATTTCGGGTGCCATGCATGTAAGCTTTAAATTGGAGGAAATTGTAATTTATGGGAAAATCAGAATAAATTGAAAGTTCATGTATTTTATGCTAACATTTGAAAGTCATGGTTAAACCAGAATTCGCCAAAAAATCGTGAATTTTGGTGTTATTTACCCATTTTTTGTATAATAAATTTGAACTGGTATTTTAGGCTAGTCAACGAGGGACTATCATACTTGTGGGTATTATCCCCTAAGACCATGTTTATCGGTCCTCAAATTCCAACCAGGTCGAGTTGATCTTTGGAGATGACTATCATACTTGTGGGTACTCGCCCCTAAGACCGATGTTTATCGGTCCTCAAAATCCAACCAGGTCGAAACGCCACATATTAACTGCATATTAAAAAAAATTTAAATGGTTGCAACAATCCTTGGTCGACCACTTCGTAAATGCGACCATCATGGTCTCTTTCTCTCTCTACTTTCTAAATTCTATCAATGAGAGAGACACTTGTCTCTATTTTAATTGGTTTTGGAGATTTTATTTAGTTAAATAGATAAATATATTATATCTTATCGTGGACGGAGAGAGCATAAAATATTAAATTCATGTGTTTTGTGAAAGATTTTAAAGTTATTTTATAAACCAGAAAATGTATAAAAGTAGGTTTATTATTTACTATTAAGTCTAGAATCATATGTCAAAATGCATCAAATTTAATTTCTACGGCATGCATTACATGTAAGTGGTCGTGCCGGAGTGGTTATCGGGCATGACTAGAAATCATGTGGGCTCTGCCCGCGCAGGTTCGAATCCTGCCGACCACGCTTTTTAATTACTACTACCATTTTTTAGAAAAGCTAAAATGTTTTCATTTTCATTCTTATATGTTTAATCATTTGATTCTGGTCCTATAGTGCAATTTCTCCCGATCTTCTAACAAAGTCAATGATTAATTTGACACTATTTTAACTTTTTTCAAATTATGATCTTAATATTATTTGAGATTTGAGATTATTGCCTTCTCTTTGATTCATGGTCTTACTTGGGTTAATAAGATATTTTTATTTTATTTAACAATAATTTCTTATTTTATTTTTATATTTTCAATGAGTTTGGGTAATTAGGGAGTTGACCTTCAACTGATGGAAAATAAGTTGCCTCCGACTGCGGGTCGAAGTCTGAGGCATCCTCCTCCGAGGTTCCATCTTTCATGCGAGTTTGAAATAAGGGTAGCTAGCTACATTTCAAAATACCAACCAACCGAGACACACTAAGAAAAGAAAAAGGCTGCGAAATCAGGGCTTAAGCGGCCGAGCACCGCCGTCAGCTGTCTCCAACGACGAGGCTTCGGGTGGCGATTGCGACGACGACAGTGCTGAGAGAAGGCAACGACCGTTAGCTGTGTTGGTAGAAGGCAGTGGAGACAGTGCTCGACCGCGAATCCATAGTTGTATCGCAAAGCAATGGTCATTTTGGCGGAGCATGTACTCGAATCGGCAAGTTGGCGACGGCGAATCCATGGTGTTATAACATGGCGATTTCACGCCCTGACGGCTGAGGGGGTTGTGTGAAACAAAAATTGAATAGAGATGAGAATAAATAAAGCCACGTAGGATTATATTTATATTATGAAAGCAAAGTATTGTAGAAAAGCCATATAAGATTATGAATCAAAGAGAAGCAAGTAATCTCTTATAGTATTATATAATGATTCAATCATATATTATATGGAGTTAAATAAAAATATGTTTAGATTTTGGTGGGTAGTGAAGTGGGCTTTTGGTCATTTCCCTCTACAAGCCCGGTGAAGGTAGACCACATAATCACTTGATGAAATTGAATTGAAGTGATGAGATTGTTGATGTCGGAAACACAAAGCAAATAATGGCCTCCACAAACTCCTTCATCGCAGCGCAAATCCTCCCGCCGCACTCCAAGGCCGCGCGCGCGCCGATGCCCACGCGGAGGCAGTGCCTGCTTCTGCTCACCGCGACGACGGCGCTGAGGGCGGCGGAATTGCCGGCCAGAGCGCAGGACATACCGCTGTTCGGGCTGAGGAAGAGCCTCCGCAAGGTGGAGGAAGAGGCGGAGGAGATAGTGAAGGAGGGGTTCGAGGCGGCCGACAAGGGAATCGCGGCGGCCGAGAAGGGGATTGAGGTCACGGAGAGAGGGGTGGTGGCGGCCGAGAAGGAGATCGAGACGGTGTTGGCCTTCGGCGGTCTGGCGCAGGCGGGGGTCGTCGCGGGGGCGGAGGTGCTCGCCGTCGTCATCGCTTCCTCCATTGTTAATGGGATTCTGGGGCCCGAAGCTCAGAAATCATGACACAAATTGTAACGTTAATTATGTGGAATGTTTGTTTTCAAATTATCTAAATCGTAATTTTCTTTCGAATTATATACTATGTGGAATGCTTGTTTCGGTATTATGTGACAAATGTTATACATTATATCAATGAATTGAAAAATTACTAACAGATTTTGGTCATGAAATGGAGCTTAAAAAGTTTGTGGAAATTATAATCAAAATCTTTAACTTATCAAATGCTCAAAACAAGAACAAAATCATGGAATAGCAAACGGGCTATAGTATATGAAATAAGTATCTATTTATTGATATCAGCTGTTTATCTATTTTTTTATAAGTATCTATTTCATATTTATCATGCATAGCAAACGGGCTACTAATATTATTGATATCACCTGTTTTTCTCTCTCCAGTACTGAATAATGAAGCAATCTGCCAATCTAATATTTCCACGTAATTAGAAAATAAATTAATTGTTGGAAATATGGTTTTATGCCAAATCTGAAAATTATTATTTAATTAAATATTTATTATTTAATTAAAATAATAATCGGATGTTAATCTACATCTCGAGTAGATCAACGTGATATACTTGAAGTCTCAAAACCGATTTCCGGTGAGTGAGATATTGTATGTCAAAGTTTGGATGTTGAAGAGGGAAAATCAGTTTCAACTTCTGCGTTCAACGATTGCGGCCACCTACCGCAGCCGCCGGAATTGACTGTTTCAACTTCTGCGTTCAACGATTGCGGCCACCTACCGCAGCCGCCGGAGTTGACTGCCGATCCGTTCACACTCGGTTTAACACCTATAAATATGGGTGTGTGGTGAGCTTTAGAATTCACTCTGAAAACTCACAACTCACAACTCACAAAATAGTCTGCATTCTGCATTCCACCTCTAGCTCAGTTTTCGATCCTTATTCAGTTCGCCGGAGCTCGCCGGATTGTGGTGCTACATCCGCCGAGACGAAGTCGTTTTACCTTTGGGGAAGATACGCCAAACCGAAGAGCACTACCGGGGCGATAATCTTCTTGCGGGAAGAGATTCATCTCGACTCGACTTAGTTTATACGTATAATTTATTTATACAGTATATTTCAGTTGCATACAATTATTTGAGTTGTAATTTCTCAAATTATTTTCTTTGTAATATTTTCAATTATTTTGAGTTGTAATATCTCAAAATATTTATTTTGTAATATCTCGATCGTGTACCCGGTTATAACAATCGCAAGAAGATTATTTCTCTGCCGTTGATACACGTTCGAGAAATGGCTCACACCGACGTCAATATGGATGGCTCCACCACCTCTGCAACCATCGGTTCAACCACGTCGTCAATTTTTTCCTCGTTTGTATCAACGGGGGCTTCATCGTCAACATCTAGAACTATTGGTCTTGCCGAGAAACCATCAACGTTCTCAGGCAAGAACTTCAAATATTGGCAAGAGAAGATGCTATTCTACCTCACAACCGTGGGGTTTGCCGGATTCTTAATGGAGGATAAACCTCCAACCCCGAGTGAAGGGGAAGGGGAGACAAGCCAAGAAATTCGTACCGGATATTTGAACTGGTGTCGCGGCGACTACTTGTGCCGTAACACCGTTCTCATGTCTCTGGACGAACGGCTCTACCGTGTTTTCAAGGTTCATGAAACCGCGAAACAATTGTGGGAGTCCCTTGATCTGAAATATCAAGTGGACAAGGCAAATACTACCAAGTATATTGTCGCCAAATGGTTGGAATATAAAATGGTTGACTCCCGACCATTGATGGACCAAGTGGAAGAATTCCAAAATCTTTCACATGAGGTTCAAGCCGAAGGGATGCCCTTGGCGGATGCATTGCTCGTTGCAATCATCATAGAGAAATTACCTCCTAGTTGGAGGAAATTTCAAAACCTTTTGAAGCATGAGCGCTCGGAGATGTCCGTGCCGATATTAATATCCAAGCTTCAAATGGAGGATCACGTGAGAAGTCGTGATCAAAAGGGAAAAGCTCCGATGGAGGCAAAGGCCAATCTCACCGAGAAAGGCGGACCCTCCAACAAACGTGGTCGCCCTAACCCTAATAATAAGGGTAAATGGAAGCAAGGCGGACATCAACCATCAAAGTTTGATGGTGTATGTTATAATTGTGACAAAAAAGGTCACATGGCTAAGGATTGCCGCAAGCCAAAGCGGAAGAAAGCAAATGGCAACGTGAACAACGTCGAGAAGGACTTCGACGATTGGAACCACGATGACTTTGCTGCCATGATCTCCGAGGTGAATCATGTGGACAACCCGAACGCTTGGTTCGTGGACACCGGCGCTACCGTCCATATATGCATAAATCGTGAGTTGTTCCACAACTACAAAGAAGTGGAAAACAAAACGATAATGGAGGCTAGCGAACGGACATCCCAAGTTCTTGGCATGGGAGATGTGATTCTTCAACTCACGTCGGGCGTGGAGATCACATTAAAAGACGTATTACACGTTCCAACTGTCCGAAAGAATTTAATTTCGGGCTTTAGGCTTACGAATAAGGATTTTGAATTGTTTTTCAAATCTGACTATGTTGTAATACGCAAGTGGGGAAAGTTCCTAGGGAAAGGCTATGCCTCCGAAGGACTTTTCAAACTTGGTGTAAGAGCTTGTAAGCCTGCCAAGGCTAAAATCAATAAAGATGCATCAACTTCTTCTGCTTACTTGATTGAGTGTTCTGATTTATGGCATTGTAGACTTGGACATGTTAATCTAAATGCTATAAAAAGATTAGTAAAAATGAATTTACTAAAAGTTGATGAATACAACTCACAAGAAAAATGTGAAGTTTGTGTTGAAGCCAAAATGGCTAAGTTACCGTTTAAATCGGTAAAAAGGAGCACTCAACCATTGGAACTTATTCACACCGATGTTTGTGATTTAAAGTTCGTGCAAACTAGAGATGGCAAGAAGTACTTTATCACCTTTATAGACGATTGCACAAGTATTGTTACCTTTACTTATTGAAAAGTAAAGATGAGGCTATTGAAGCTTTTAGAAACTTCAAAAATGAAGCCGAGAATCAACTTGGATGTCGAATTAAGATGGTTCGAAGTGATAGAGGTGGAGAATATGTAGCTCCGTTTGCTGAATTATGCAACGAAAGTGGTATAATACATCAAACGACTGCTCCTTATTCACCACAATCTAACGGCGTTGCTGAACGCAAGAATCGAACTCTTAAGGAGATGATGAATGCCTTGTTGATTAGTTCGGGATTACCCCAGAACATGTGGGGGGAAGCTGTCTTAACGGCCAACTATATCTTGAACAAGATTCCACTCAAAGGGAAAGATGTAACTCCCTATGAGCTATGGAAAGGAAGGAAACCTTCGTATAAATACCTCAAAGTGTGGGGGTGTTTAGCCAAGGTAGAAGTGCCTTTACCAAAGCAAGTTACAATAGGACCTAAAACGGTGGATTGTATCTTCATTGGTCATGCACTTAATAGCAGTGCCTATCGTTTTATAGTGCACAGATCGGAGATACCTGATATACATGTTGGGACAACGATAGAATCAAGGAATGCTATATTCTTTGAAAATATCTATCCTAACAAGGATAAAGGTACATCGAACTCTAATGATGGAGTTGATGGTGATGCTACAGGTTCTAAACCTATGGAAGTAGCTAGTAATTCTACTCAAGTAGATGATGCCACGGGTTCTAATCATGTACCACCTAATAGGAAAAGACCAAGGTCTAAACCTATGGATGTAGAACCGAGACGTGGGGAACGAGTTAGAAAAGCTAATGTCTATGGACCGGATTATGCTGTCTTGATGCTAGATGGCGAACCGGTGATGATTAAAGAAGCTATGTCTGGCTCAGATGCAGCTCTCTGGAAAGAAGCCATCGATATTGAGATTGATTCCATTATGCAGAATCATACTTGGGTGTTAGTGGATCTACCACCTGGAAGTAAAGCTTTAGGATGCAAATGGATCCTAAAGAAGAAGTACAAATCTGATGGTACTATAGATAAGTACAAAGCCCGACTTGTCATTCAAGGTTTCAGGCAGAAAGAAGGGTACGATTTCTTCGATACCTATTCACCTGTGACCAGACTAACATCTATTCGGATGCTTCTCGCTATTGCTGCCTTGCACAATCTCGAGATTCACCAAATGGATGTGAAAACTGCGTTCTTGTATGGCGAGTTGGAAGATGAAATATATATGAAGCAACCTGAAGGGTTTGTAGTACCTGGGCAAGAGCACAAAGTATGCAAACTTCAAAGGTCTTTATATGGGTTGAAGCAAGCACCGCTTCAATGGCATTTAAAATTTGACAGTGTAATGTTGTCAAATGGATTCAGAATCAATGAGTGCGATAAATGTATCTACATTAAGAATTCTAATAACGGATATGTTATTGTTTGTCTTTATGTAGATGACATGCTCATCATGGGAAGTAATTCCCGAGTGATTCAAGAAACCAAAGGCATGCTAAGTAAAAATTTTAGTATGAAAGATATGGGCTTAGCTGATGTTATCCTTGGAATTAAAATTCTAAGAAGACCTGATGGTATTGCTATAACACAATCTCACTACGTTGAGAAAGTGTTAAAGAAATTCAACGCTTTTGACAAGCCAATAGCTAAGACACCATGGGAACCTAATGTGCATTTGAGTGTACACAAGGGAGAACCTGTTGACGCGATAGAATATGCGAAGATTATTGGGAGCTTGTTGTATCTAACAAATTGCACTCGTCCCGATATAGCATGCTCGGTCAACAAGTTGGGCAGCTTTACAGCTAACCCTAGTAATGAACATTGGAAAGCTCTTGAAAGGGTTTTGAGATATTTGAAATATACTCAAAACTATGCGATTCATTATACTAGGGAACCCTCTGTACTTGAAGGGTACTGTGATGCAAATTGGATATCTGATGCCAAAGACTCGTTTTCAACGAGCGGTTATGTATTCACTGTGGGGGGTGGTGCTGTGTCTTGGAAATCCAAGAAGCAAACATGTATTGCTAGATCGACCATGGAATCAGAATTCATAGCTTTGGATAAAGCTGGTGAAGAAGCCGAGTGGCTTAGAAATTTCCTCGAGGATATTCCATGTTGGTCAAAACCTGTGTCGTCCGTGATAATTCATTGTGATAATCAAGCTGCTATCGGACGAGCACAAAACCATTTGTATAACGGTAAGTCGAGACATATTCGTCGACGTCATAATACCGTGAGACATTTGATCACTAGTGGAGTTATCTCAATTGATTTTATAAGATCAATTGATAACATAGCGGATCCTTTGACAAAAAGTATCCATCGAGATCAAATGTATAAACTGTTAGGGGGAATGGGTTTGAAGTCCACAAATTAAGGATAATCATAGTCGCAACCCAACCATGATGACTGGAGGATCCCAAGAACTTGGTTCAATGGGACAACTAAGTTATGAAAATCCGTGTGTTGAACACTCGAATTGCCTATTCCTTGTAGAACAGTGAGTGTTCGGAAACCTGCACGTGGTGAGGTTAAGTCTTTGACTTTTAATGACTCTAGAACTCCTCGAAGAGGACAAGTATAGCAGGATACTTGAGTTAAGAGTCACCTATGTAAGTGTGAAGTGGGGCCGCTTCGATTGAAACACTTATGAATCCAAAGAGGTGTTCCAAGGCCTGTAATGGACACAAACGTGAGAACGAATAAGGATTGAAGCAATATTGTGTCAATATTGTTGACTAAGTATACACCGAGGAGGACTAGTTCAAGGAACACAATCCACTAGGCCGCCGGTATACTCGATAATATTGACTATGGCAGGTTCAAAGCCACAAGCTACCTTTCCAAAAGCAATGTTGTTTCTTAAGAAGACTGAGCTAAATGTCTGCATACATACGCATACTGATTTCTCACTCATGTGGGGGATTGTTGGAAATATGGTTTTATGCCAAATCTGAAAATTATTATTTAATTAAATATTTATTATTTAATTAAAATAATAATTGGATGTTAATCTACATCTCGAGTAGATCAACGTGATATACTTGAAGTCTCAAAACCGATTTCCGGTGAGTGAGATATTGTATGTCAAAGTTTGGATGTTGAAGAGGGAAAATCAGTTTCAACTTCTGCGTTCAACGATTGCGGCCACCTACCGCAGCCACCGGAATTGACTGTTTCAACTTCTGCGTTCAACGATTGCGGCCACCTACCGCAGCCGCCGGAGTTGACTGCCGATCCGTTCACACTCGGTTTAACACCTATAAATATGGGTGTGTGGTGAGCTTTAGAATTCACTCTGAAAACTCACAACTCACAACTCACAAAATAGTCTGCATTCTGCATTCCACCTCTAGCTCAGTTTTCGATCCTTATTCAGTTCGCCGGAGCTCGCCGGATTGTGGTGCTACATCCGCCGAGACGAAGTCGTTTTACCTTTGGGGAAGATACGCCAAACCGAAGAGCACTACCGGGGCGATAATCTTCTTGCGGGAAGAGATTCATCTCGACTCGACTTAGTTTATACGTATAATTTATTTATACAGTATATTTCAGTTGTATACAATTATTTGAGTTGTAATTTCTCAAATTATTTTCTTTGTAATATTTTCAATTATTTTGAGTTGTAATATCTCAAAATATTTATTTTGTAATATCTCGATCGTGTACCCGGTTCTAACATTAATTTGGTATTATCATCTGAGCATGGTGAAGCACTTCCTGATTGCATAACGATTCAGCAATCTTTAAAAAGATAAAATGACCCGTTCAAAATAAAATGATTAGTTAATAGCGTTGTCCATATATGGAGTCAGAATTGTGGCCAAGTTGCTGCTGGTTGCTGACTTGAGTTTTTTTTTAGAATTACAAGAAAGTATCAAATAAGCAACCTCGCATGTAGACAAAAAATCTACACAAATGTAGAAAAATAATCGCACGCATGCGAAATCACTACCCATATAAAAGTGGGAAAACACACGCACGCAAGTGGGATTGAATCCAACACCTCTCACAAAGGAGAATCTTTAGGTATCTCAATTTTGTCACTTGCGTTAGGCGTGATTAGGGATGCTGATTTCAGTTAATTCTGGTAAAAATTGAACTCATCAGCTTCCTTTTCTTCTAAGTTTGCTTTCATTTATGAGCATTTGAAAACAAAGTTTATATTAATATAACAAGACGTGCCCACTCTTTTCAACCAAAAGCTGCGTCACACCACATACAAATGTTGATAGTGATGTGGGCTTCATTATTTGTAAAAATACCATCATAATTCATACACTAAAGAATTGACATGATTCAAGTTTTGCCCTTTTTCCCAGCCGGCCCGGTTCACATCAAGAACCGGCCGGCTCGGAACCGGTTCCACCTTCTCCTTCATGGGAAGCTGAAAGCATCGCCGCATTGCAGCCATTTGTCGTCGGATTCATCGAGGCGCGGCGCCGCCGCCACGACGGCGGACAGAGCCCCCTTCACTCTGCTCATGGTCTTGTGGTGGCGGAGCCGCCTGAGCACGGCGCCTTTGTCGAGACTCTGCCTCGACGACTTCAGAAGCAGTTGGCTGGAGACTGAATCGATCGCAGCAGATTCGTTCGCATCTTTCTTCTGTGCTTCGTTGGAGAAAGAAGGCTGCATAAAAGCCATGAGATTGATTACAATATGAGATAGTTACGACAGTGGATAGAGTGGAGAGAGAGAGAGAGAGGGATGTGAGAGAAGGATATGAATGCATCTGCATGAGTATATGTAATATAGGAATTGAATTGTTTAATTATCTGTGGGCATGTCTGAAGCTCTGATTGGCTGGTTTAAAAAAGCGCTGGTGGTTTCCTCTTCCAAATGTGGGCGACGTCGTTTAGTGCACCTGAAAAACCCACTGCGCATTAAACAATTGTTGAATTTGAATATAAAAATATGAAGGAATCAGTAAAATAGATTGAATTATTAAGAGAATCTGGTCACTAAGCAAAGTGGTAATTCTCCTACTCTTTCGAATTTTGAAGACATGATGTTTCAGTCTCCTTTTTATATTTCGATGAAGATTGGCTTTTTGGAGTTGTTATTAATAATTTATTATTATTATTATGTATGGCAATAGATTTGACTTGCTAGACATTCTATAAATTTGTAAAATGTCAAGTGAAGTATAATTGTATTAGACAATTTGTTTTTGGTGGTTATAATAGAATTGGTACATGTATATAGACGAGAATGATCTTTAGGGGCTATTTGATATGGGTTTATATGTAGGATAAATTAAATTAATACATATTAGTGTGATGTTTGATATCATGTTATATTAAGGGGTTATTGCCAGAAAATACATATACTTTGTCAATTTTCTGGTTTATATCATGACTTTATAATTTGGCCAGAAAATACATCAATTTTCAATTTAATTGCAATTATAACATGACTTTATCGTCTGGCCAGAAAATACACCAAATTTCAATTTATTCTCAATTATAACATGACCTTATTTAGATTATTTTTCATCATAGATGTATTAATATTTATTGTATTTATATTAAATTTTTATGTATAAAATATTTTTAATTGATTGATTAATTTTTATAAATATTAAGTTAGATGATTAATTATTTCATAATATATATATATATATGTATATGTATGTATTTTTAAGCCATCAATATAATATCTTGTTATATATATATATATATATATATATATATATATAGGGGCGCGCTCCAGTGAGACCCCATAATTTTCGTGAAACACTAGGACAATGAATAAGACATATAATACTAATGAACAAAACGTATATCTAATGAACAAGATATATATACTGATGAAAAATAAAATTTAAAAAATTCGTAATGAATAAGACATATATACTGATGAAGAGGGCCGTATATACTGATGAACAATGCAGTATATGCTGATGAATACTAACAAAATTTAAAATATTCTGCTCCCTCAGGATTCGAACCCTGTGAAAAAAAATCACCCTCCAGATACAATATCAGTCATAGGATTGATAAAATAAACGCACTAGATCGTGCCCTAGATCTCACTAAAATTAGGGGGTCTCATTGGAGCGGCCCTATATATATATATATATATATATATATATATATATATATATATATCTACATTTTCAACACATAAATGCATATATATAAATTTGATTTTAATATTCTATTAATATTATATATATATATATTTATTTATTTAAATTGTGAAATTATAAAATATTAGGACCAATTAAAAAAATTACGTACATATAATAGAAACTATGTTAAAAAGTAAAAAATATTATATATTACTTACATATAGATGTATATTTATCAAATATATAGTATGTATTTATATATAGTATGTTGTGAGATGAAAAGAAAATTAAAAATATTTAATGTATTAAACTTGATATTATTATACTAAATTAATTACAAGGTCATGTTATAATTGAGAATAAATTGAAACTTGGTGTATTTTTTGGCCAAACTATAAAGTCATGTTATAATTGCAATTAAATTGAAAATTGATGTATTTTCTGGCCAAATTATAAGGTCATGATATAAACCAGAAAATTGACAAAGTATACGTATTTTCTGGCAATAACCCCTTATATTAATGTGGTCAACTCCTACTTAATTCCACTTCTACGTACTTTTTTGTGGGAATAACCCATACTACTAAAGCCCCCCATCCGATAACTTTAGTACTGCGAAGTTGGATAAAAATTCTGCTACCATTCCTCACGCATATCAATGCAAATGCCCAAACCCTAGTTCCTCACCCATTTTCACACTTCCATTTTCGTCTATGCCTCTCACGACTCCTTCATACAAATTGAAGCAATTTTGAACTCTTCTGTCGATTTCCATCTCTACCGATTTTCGAGGCGACGGCGGCAGGCTTAGCTCGTCGCCGGCAGACCTCGGCTTCTCCTCGAATAGAACTTCACTTGCTATGAGCGACTGTTTGTATTCCTCGCCTAGATGAAGATGAAAGGGTCGAAAGTTTGTTTTGTGAATAGAGTTAAATGGGCTTTGATGGAGGACACACATGGTATTTTTAAAATTATATGAGGATAATTTTGGTATTAGATAATATAATCCAACATAATCCTATGAATATCAAACACAATATAGGATTAAGTAGCATGATATCAAACACCCATGAAATAGTATAAATCCACACTAATTTCTCAAGATAATTTTAATCCTAATCAATCCTAAACTGCAAATCAAACGACCCCTTAATATGATAAATAGGATTAAATTTGAAATATCAGATGTTATGATTGATATTCATTCTAATTAATTATGTGAATTGAGATTAACAATCAATGTAACACACAAATAATATATATATTCTCATATGGGTTCAAATTCTGGAGGGGTGAAATTTTACCACATTAATTTAATATATTTGTTCGTGCCTTGTAATTGGTACGTTCGTAGATTTTTATTGACTTATTCGTAGATTTTGTTAACTTTACATTGATTATTTTTTCATAAATTTTAGTAGCTGTTAGATCTGAACCGTAGATATAACAATCTTACTGTCTATAAGTCATCTCATTTTTGTAGGATATCCACCCATATATATATATATATGAAATTTATTTTTCTAATATCTTATTAATTTTTCTAATTATCTCATGATTTTCAATAAATTTATCAATATAATATTTGAAATTACTTTTTATGTAATTAGAAAATGATGAAAATACATTTTTGTGGAAGGGTGAGTGAAGGGACCACAAAAATTATGTTAATCGAAAAACAACACTTATAGATAGATTTTAGTAAAACAATTGTAGCAATCATAGATTTAATAAAACAATGGGCTTGGTATCAGTTTATCATTCCAATTTGACTGCCTATTGCTCCATTGATTACTTATTAAAGACATACTTAATTTTAAATTTAAGTAGTTATTTTATGATTATAATAAAATTGAAAGTTTATTTTATTTGTATACACATATTTTTTTTCTTTTTACTTTACGTTCTTATTTTTTTTGTTTTATTTATTTTCTAAAATTGTGAAATTCAATTAATTATAAAATATTTTATATGTATATCAAATTAAAAATCACGACGAGAGCTTTAAATTGATATATCTTATGTAAATATTGAATTTAAAATAATAAATTTAGATTAAAAATTAAAACTTTAAAAATTTCTCTTCCCTATCTCAATTTTTTTTAAATAAGTCCATTTTTCAATTCCTTTTTATTTTCGTTTTTCTTTCTTTTTAACTTATTTTCTTTTCATTACTTCTTTTATTTTTTTCATAGTATCAAATTTTATTATTATAATTTTTTTTAATATTCAGCTCAAATATATTCATATAAAATTATTATTATATGAGTTCGAAACATAACTTAACAAAACACTCCATAATGATCGACGAGACGTAAGTGCCGACATCGAGAGAAGAAAATAAAGTTACATTTTTGGTTTAGTTTTATATTTGGGTGGTCAGCTGCATACGACAAGAATCCAGAAAGCGACGCCGTTGCGATTCTGATAATCCCCTTTGGGGTTTCTTGCATCTTGCACCTAGGTGCATTGCACCTAGGTCCCTCCCATCGACACGTGTCCCAGGGTTTAATTCAATTTTCGTTTTATTTATTTGTCTGTTTAAACTCAACCAAGGTTCGTCAAACGGGCCCCACAGGCCAGCCGGGCGGATGATTAGGATTCGTGGGCCCCAGAGCTGTGAAGTGGAAACAACTATTTTAATTTGTAATTTTTTTTATTTCGGATATATAACTTTTTCATTTACATTTATTTTGGCGGGGCCTACATTTGGTAAAGCTTCCCTTGGAAGCTTTCGGCCGAAT
This sequence comes from Salvia miltiorrhiza, assembly GCF_028751815.1. Classification (NCBI taxonomy): domain Eukaryota; kingdom Viridiplantae; phylum Streptophyta; class Magnoliopsida; order Lamiales; family Lamiaceae; genus Salvia; species Salvia miltiorrhiza. The sequence continues at coordinate 44,553,688 of NC_080392.1, forward strand.
AGTAGAGAAGTGAAGAGTTTTGCTTTTAATTTTGAAGTTTTACTTTTACTTTGGACTGCATAATTTTTTACCGCAAAACTTGTTCGCGCGTCTTCCCGATTTCCCTCTCCCGGCGCTTTCCGTCCGGCGTGTGGTCGGCGCGATTACCATTTCCGTCTGTTCACTTTCCATTTGGAGATTTACATTTCCGTCCAGATTTTCATTTGTGTGTCTGCACTTTCCATTTGATCTTCCCATTCCATTTGGCGGTGCCGTTGTTCGTTTCCCATTTGAGGTATGTTTGTTCGTTCATTTCGCTTGGATAACCCAAAAATAGTTGCATGTCCTTTTTTACAAGGCCACATTTTTGGTGTTAGGTTTTGACAATCGTTGAAGAGAAGCTTAAACAAAGCAAGATGAGTACGAAAAATGAAGCTACAAAGGCAAATGAGGAACAAGGTTTGGTGTGTTAGTTTTACTTTTTTTTTTTTCTGCCGAAATCCTCATGAGCTTTATATATTGTAGGCTGCTTTGAGAGTTAGGGTATTTGGTATGAAATTGTGAAAGTGATGGTTTCATGCATAACTTTAGTTAGAAGAAGAATGTCTCTATCTTGGTCTTAATGTAGAAAATGACGAAAGTATTTAACTTTGTCCTGTTTTGTCTCTCTCTTATTAAAGCAACAATATAAAAGACATTATGTAGTTGGGTAATATATAATATAGTGAAATGGGCAAATTTGTATAATAAAGTAAGTAATTGATGTTCTCCATGAAGCATTTAGGCATGCCGAAGTGATTTTGTTATATTATATTGGTCCCAAATTGAATATATATGATTCTAAGTTTGTGATCATTTTAAATAGTATCTAATTTTCTTTAGTTTTGTTTTATAAGTAAACTGAAATTTAAATGAGGCTTAAACTGTATTAGCCTAAACTTTTTGGTATACTTTGTGTAGGTGCCCAAATTTCCCAACGCAACCAACCCACGACTTATTTACGTAGAATTCGACAGTTGTTAGATGCCCAAAATCTAGAGAGATTTAAGCAGTCTTGCTTTGGTTGTTTTTTAGATCTAGACGATATGAAATTCCAGGGCCAATTGTTGTATGTGATGTATTCTTCCCTCAATGTTGAGTCATTTAGTAGGAGAAGAATGTCTTTTACATTATGTGGACAAGATATAGAATTGGGGCCTATGGAATTTTGTGTCTTGACAGGGTTATCTTTCAAGGGTTGGGAGGAACCCCCACAAAGCTCTCGTATTTCTCAAGTATATTTCAACAGAAAAAAGAGACTTTTTTTTAAACAAATTTATGACACTTTTCAAAGACATTGCAAGAAAACCAAAGGGGCCGATGACGATTCCCTAAAATTAGCATTGCTAGTAGTGCTTTTTGGTATTTTATTGATTAGACACAATTTGACTAAGAGGGTAGAGGATAAGTTTATCCACTTGGTGGATGATTTGGAGAAGTTTAACAGTTTCCCATGGGGGTTGGTTGCCTATGAATGCCTTCTTATAGTTACCCACAATGCTAAAGGCCGGCTTGATCATCATATGAAAATGCGTGAGCGTCCAACTTGTGATGCTGAAGGGTTTTGGTACATATTGCAAGTGTTGGCTTATGAGGTGCATCCTAAGTTTGCGAAGTTTGGTTGTGAGTTACCTGATGACATGCGTCACCGAAGCCCTCGCATGCTATGGTGGATCCCCTACGAAAGAATCTTCAAACTTAGTGAAATTGAACCCTTCTTCAAAGCAAGTACTGCATCGGATTTGGTATGTGAGTAATATATTGTATTGAATTTATATTATTTAATGTGTTCTTGTGCCTCATTATTTACTCTTTCTAATTTAATGGTAGGAACCGCTGAATTTGACCCCCAATGAGATGTTGTTGTTAGAAGAGCAAGGCCTTCACCCGAGTTACACGTGCAGTTTGGAAAGCAAGGAAATTTTACAGTACGTGAAAAAGAAAACCAAATTCTTTGTGAAGAAAAAGAAGCATTTGGAGAAGTCTCCTGGACAAAGCAGCGGGAAAGGTGTGGGGCTTGTCCTTGGTAAAAGGAAAAGCCGAGCTTCAACTCGTGTGATAGATGACGATGATTTTGATTTTGAACTATTGCTCCAGTCGGCGGATGTTGAAACCATTTCTAATCGTGGTAGTAAACAAAAGGTACCCCGAAAAACTGCTCCACAATGTGAAGGACAGCGAGTAGGTGGAGGTCCGAGCAAGCCACAGCCGAGAAATAACAATGATCCATTCGACTTTTCTTCCTTACCCACAAAGAACCAAATGGATGAGGTAATAATGATACATCAATAGAGTCAGTTTGATATGAAGTGGATAGGTATTAATATACTGCATTTTCTGTTTGGTATTTCCTATTTCAGCTTTTAGAAATTGCCCGAGCACTCCTGGCCGCGTCCCGCACATCGCAGGATGGCAAACTGAACAAGGATTCCTCGCCACACGAACGGCCTGTCGGAGTAGAAACTCAACAGTCAAAGAGCCATAGATTTGACAGATTGAATGATTTGCAACAACCTGAGAAGGTTGCTATTGGGCCTCAAAATGTGAAGTCATTTGATCGGGGAGAAGACCGGGGAGAAGACCGTGTCCTTGAAGATCCGACAGCCACAAGAGGTGCAACTATTAGAAGTGTTACTGCATCAACCTCATTGGTGTCGGGAGAAGGAAAAACACAGGTACAAGTACCTGTCTCATCTGAAGGTACTGAAAAAAATGAAGTTTTGGATGTGATGGAGATGATTGATTTAGAGGTGATGGGTGAAGGTTCCACAGCTTCATGTCGAAGGAAATCTTATAGGCTTAAGATTGCACCGACATCGGTCTTTGGTTTAAGTGAGGGTCCATACCCGCTGAGGCTTGCATCCCATGACTGGATAGCTAAGTTTAGCCATTGGTATGAAGGAAGTGTTGACAATATAAAGTACGTGATTAATTTTGTGCTTTAAATTTTTAAATATTTATCCTCAGAGTTCAATATGTTCGTATGTACACTAATTTCTTTGAAAATATAAAATTGTGTGTTATGATAGGTCTGAGCCATTAAAGGGTTTGCCGTTTGTTGGATTAAGGCATGCTTCTTGGTTCATGGAGCTATGGAAAACCAATGGGTGGATAACAGCGGAGGTAAGTATTGGTTTCGTTCAAACATGAGAAACTTTATTTGAAATTGGGCTTGTGGTTATTTTTATGAAGTTTTTAAGTAGCTAAGGTTTATCTTTGACAAAAAAGTTGCCTGCCTTTGAAATAAGCACATCCCGATACTAACGTCAAGAATGTTATATTATTATGGATGATTTCCAAATTAACATTATATTGAAATTATATTGTATTTCAGCACATTGATGCAATAGTGAGTATGCATATTGCGCGTTTCCTGCAAGCTCCACAAGACTTTGTCAGGAATTGGACAGTGATAGAAACAATAGGATGGGTGAGATTTTCTCTCTACGTGGACAGATTAATTTTCTAATTTTTCACTTGTTTGCAGAATTATTTCGTTACTGCTATGTTTAATGATCATGATTGAGACCTTATTTTCTGTTTTATTTTGTTTTTGGGCGCAATTAGAATGGGCTTTCTGCAATGGTCCACGGTGCAATAAGAACCCAAGTTGAACCATATGTGAGAGGAATTGCGCCCTATCAGCTTGGTTTGCCTTGGTGGAAGGCTGAAAAAATATTCGGCTTTGGGCATGTGAACCGAAATCATTGGGTGTGTTACCAGGTGGTCCTCGACGAACAAAAAGTGGTGGTTTACGATTCACTCTCCCTACAGCGAAACCCTACAGAGGTTAAGGAAGCTTTCATCCCCATTGCACAGAACATTGGTTGGATTTGTGGCCAATGTGAGGTGTGGCAGAAACGGGGACGTAAACGACGACCGAAGGCTACATGGGACGTGGTTATTGCTCCTGCTATGCCACAACAAGGGAAGACCACGAACTGCGGTATTTTGGCTCTTAAATTTTTCGAATGTTTGATAACAAATACACCCATCATTAACTGTATTTCAGGAGGCAATGCGCAAGACTACCGCAATTCCTATTGTGCTGACCTGTTCAAGTTCGCCAAGGAAAATTAGGGCTCTGATTTTCCTTTTGTTTTTTTGTGTAAATATTTGTGATGTATTGTTGAATGATGGTTCAGATGATGGAAGGGCTTAGATATTTTGCTGGTGTTAGTTGATGGCAAGTGTTAGAAAACTGTGTGTAATCTAGTAAATATGTGAAGTTAGTGTGATTTCTAACTTGTTTAATAAGTTAGAAATAACATGCAATATTTTGTTTTAATCGTATTAAGTTACTTTCTCCAGCAGGCAAGTTTTTTTTTGTAATCCATTTGCACAATATATATTCATTATATTTGTGTCATATATTAACCTTGTATAATGACAAGTTTTACAACAAATGACCCCATGAAAATGCTAATGAACTGTAACTAGGAATATGAAGAAAATGATAAAAGAAGTGTACCTTATAAAAAATGGAAAAAATTAAAACGCTTGCTAATTAATAATGGTAAATAAAAAAGCTCAATATTGGTACATAAAAAGGTCAATCCAACGACTTATATTTAGAACAAGAGGGAGTACTAAACATTTAAAAAATGGAAAAAATTAAAACGCTTTCTAAAATTACTTACGAAATAAATAAATAACCACACTGCTTCAAATATTTCACACATTTAAAATGTACTGTTCGCCACAAGTAAAACTTCACTCGTCAACAAAGTAGATTCCTCGAAGTAAGAAAAACATTGGTTCCCCGTGCTCCTTATATCCGCGAATTATAGGTTCAACCTACAACACAAAAACTTAAAGAATTTTTTTAAACGACAAAATAACTTGATTATCTGTATCGATCATACCTCAAGATAGGACGCATACACCTCGTCGCTCATTGTCATGATGTTATGCAATGGATCCCAATGCACTTCAGGATCTTGGATGAGTCGAGAAAAAAACAAAAATCTAGTTCGTAATGCAGTGATTTTCCGGATGTAGAACGAGTATGGTCGTCCTCCACTAAATTCTACACGAATGCCGTTGATAACATCACGAGCGAGTTCGACTGACAGAGTACGCGCGTTGCCATCCCACGCTCCACTATCTACATATGGAAGAAGAGCCGAAAGGAACTTATACTCCATAGCAGGAGTCCAATACACCTCATACCATATTTCTTGTTGATGATGATCTATAGTATCAAGGATATTCATTGAAATATGCAAACTTATGCATGTGAAACAATGGCCTTCAGTAAGAGGTTGATATATACCATAATAAAGCAATATATGAGTTGTTCTCCACCTTTTGCAGTAACATGTGTTATATCACGGGTGAAGTAAGAAATTGCTACCACATGGGTCACGCGCTACCAACATCATGATAACCATCTTTATTTATTTTTTTGTCTGCTTTGCTTGTTTTAGCATTCCAGCATATTCGCTAACTTTTTCTTCATCCATCCTGGTCACCTTTTAAAAGTGCTATCTTTCATTCTTCCATTCTAATATTTGCTTTGCAACATGAATCTTCTAAACACTATAGACACTCAACAGAGAGAAATGTGGTTTGATAATCGATGGACTTCGATTATGGAGTACAAGTTCCTCTCGGCTCTTCTGCCATATGTTGATTTCGGTGCGTGGGATGGCAACCCGTCAACTTTTAGCTATGAATTCGCACGCGATATTATCGATGACATCAATAGCGAGTTCAATATTTTACTCCCATATGATTTTTACTTACTGCGTGTGGAAAAATTGAGAGCCCGATTTCATCGCTTTTGTCGTCTCCTTCATGATCGTAGAGTCAAGTGGAATGCCTTGTACAATACTATGAGTTATTCTCCGGGAACATTCATGGAATACGCACAGGTATATTTTCATACATTTCTTACTTCAACTTCTATTTTAATGAGAATTTATCTAAAATATGCATTCTAGGCGGATTGGGAGATGCCTGCATATAGGAATCGCGGTGAACCAATGTTTTTCCTCCTACGTGGGATTTTCTTTGAGCAAGGATGAGTACGAGGTTTTAAACAAAAAAAGAAAGACCAAATGGATGATTAGTTTCTTTTCTTCCTATTGTATGTTTGTGGTTTAGTTAAATTCACTAATATTAGCATTGCATAAAATAAGATGCGGTTACATATTTATTGATGGATTGAACTTGAATCCTATTCACTATAATCTTCATCATCTTCGTCTGAATCCTCAAATGGACTTGGGACCTCAATTAGGCGCTTAATAATTTCCCAATCTTTTTCTCCTTCTTCCATGTAACATAGTAAATATGGCTTCTCCTATGAAAGTTACCTCCAATATTATTAGTCGTACAAGAATAATTTTATGACACGAATTTTAAAATACTTAACTTACGGTTTCAATTTCTGCCCACGTTGCATCTGTAGCAATTATACGCTTAGTAACTTCGCAAAAGCCTGTTCTTTCATCCTTCAATAAAGACTTGAATCGGCAATATCGCTTACACAACTCCATAACCTTATCATGATATAGTTGGTTTGGAATTGGTAACATGAAAGGATATGCACTGAAAGTGCGGCATATATTATCAATCACTGGAATGTTTCCAACAAAATCACCAGGCTCCCAAATGCCGACCTCTTTTGCACGATCGAATGCGACTAAAACAAGATGTTCAATTGGTCGAGACCATGGTGGGTAATAATAAACAATGTCTTGAGAAATTGGTGTTGGCATTTTGAATAACTATGCTTGTTTATTTTGACAAATACCCACGTAAAGGTTCTAGTTTAAAGGGCGAATATATAAGAGGCAAAACCACTAAATTCTTGAATGCAATGATATCCAAAATATCCTCCCTTATTACATTAAGCTTTAAAACCAAAAAAAAAACACAACAACACACACCAAACGGCTCGAAAAAAAAGAAAAGAAAACACAACAAAACACACCAAAACCACTAAAGAAGAAAGAGAACTCGAATAAATATTACAATAAGTAAAAGCCTTAAATCACACAAAATAAAAGACACCCTAATATATTAGCTGAATAAATTGTTTTCATTCGTCGTTTGCGCTCGACTCGCTTGTAGTAGTATCAGGCTCGTCATACAATTCTTTCAAGATTGCCCAATTTTCCTCTCCCTCTGGATTGTAACACATCATATCGGGATACCGCTATAAAATAAATGTTACAATTCATCAAAAAACATAACATTGCAAACGTGTTTCTTATTTCATATAATTATACTTACCCGACTAATGAGGTCCCACGTTTCTTGAGCAGCATAAACAGTGTTTGAGTCTTCATCGTACCAAACAGTAAAATTCTCAAGCAACATCTTAAATTGCAAATGCCTTACCTTCCATTCCACATACTTTAAATTATATTGATGTTGAGTGATGTAGTTGAGGAAGAAAGGGCGACCCGATAACTCGTCACGCACTTCATCAAGACAAATTTTGTTCCAATAATCATTTTGCGGGAACCATCTATCCTCTTTGTAGGCTTTTTTCAATTGTAGCAAAACTATTTTTTCAACCACTCTAGTCCAAGGCTCTCTATAATATAATATGTCTTGAGTGTTGGGAGGCATTTTTAAGTCATGAAACTTGACTTAGTAAGGCAAGAACACATACAAAAGAGATACAAGGTTCACTATATTTATACTCAACTAAAGAAACTTTATCTGCATATACTATAATGGAATCTTGAATTTCAAAAAGGAGATTCCACTAAATTACAAAAGCACATGGAAGACAATAATGCTACAAATTCAAGATATCTTCAAGTGCAGCATTTGGAACAGTGATTTTTCATGTGACTTTGAACAGTGATTTTTCATGTGACTCAAGAACTTCATATCAGTCCATATACAACAACTAAACTTTTGCATAACCTCAATTTCTGCTACAAATTACGGACGATTGGAGCTCCAATTATATTACACGAATTCATCCAAAAATACTTACTAATTTGTACATAGCAAATACAATCATCATCCGTGCCCTTCCCCGTCACTCGCTTGTAGACATTTCTGGATAATATAAGTATAAGTATTAATATAAATCGAATGATAAATAGTATTGAGCATCGCTATGAACTAAGTAGCAGGTAATAATATGTAAATAAAATGCACATGAAAGAATCTATGAAATAAATACCCAAAAGAATTTTGTTAGTTTGCAATCAAGTTCAAATGGACTTTTTTCTCAACACCTGCCATGCTGCAAAAAATGAAAAAGTATTCAACCTATAATCACATGGCAGCATCTCTTACTTAATAACTTGTTGAATTTGAAGTTAAAGCTTCTGTGCATGCATTTCCCTATCAATATGTCTTAAGGAAAAAAACAAAACTAGACTATATGGTAGCATTAATATATACGAAGTTGGTTAGTAAAGAAGCTTACCTGATGCATCAAAATAATAGGTCTTACTAAACCAAAAAAACAAGAACACTTCCACTTATTGAGTTGAGAAAAAGCTAGGCTCAAATTGATCCATTCCCTACATACACAACATGGTTATTATTAAGTAAATAAATAAACTAACTAAATAATAATCGCATCAATTTAGAAAATATCAATCCTTTCAGTATATATACACAAATAGGAAAAAATTGCAGCTTAACTATAAATTACCCCATTATTTGATGTGGTTGCTTGAGAGTGCAGTTCGCTTCCTACAGATAAATTACAACTTTGTAATTAGAAGCAATAATGTTTATGCTTAATACTAAATTTTCTCCTAAATCAAACAAATAAAAATACCTAAAGCAGCCCTTGTTTTTCTTCCTTTTTTTTTCGACCTCTCCCAATGTCGGCTTAGACGCGTGTTGGTAAACCTTCGCTTCACAGGAATCGGCGGATCATGGAAGGGTGTACGCACTAACGGATTTGGATTATCAATCGATGCGTCATCATGGGATGTATCCACCTGCCTAACAGTCCGTAACCGCAATTGAATTTGTTTTTGTAGCTCATCGAATTTGAGTACAATTATTTTACGAGATGTTTCATCCAAATTATCATCATTCAAGAGCTCGTACATCCCGCGCATAATGTGGCTGTTCATGGCTGAATTAGGCAACAAAATATGACAATGAGTGTCACCAGTATTCCCTTCTCCGACAGCTAGTCCAATGCGTGTTTTCGCATCCTTTGAGAACCTCCGCAACAGATATTTCTTCGGTATACTTTGCACGTTCATATGATAATATATTCGAAAAATATGGCGACACAAGATGCCACTAGTTTCCCACAAACGGCAGCTACATGAGGCTTCATGAGAAGTTCGATGGAATATAACACATCTACTACGCAATGGATTTATTGTGGTTTTGACAACAAACCGCAACTGTTGCACGTCGTTCGCCGTCGGATTTCCAATTATGCTCACATTCAAGGAATGATTTGCCTCGAACTCATAAGACACAAACACAGCTCGCGTGAAATGTTTTGCGGCAGCCATCACCAACGGGTTATGCTCAACAAATTGACCGGGGGTCCCGATACATAAAGCATCAGCAGCTCTTTCTTTCACCCGCCAATCCTTTTGAATTTGTTCATATTTTTGAACAAAATCAAATAACGAACCACTGCTGCCACACAAATCCTTCAAAACCTTATTCGTTACTTCGCTACGTGAAGTAGCATGCAGTCCAGCAGAAAACCGAGAATTGGTGAAAACTGAAGCCCATCTCTTGCGCAATTTGTACATACTTCCAAACCACCTATGCTCAGCCAACCTATAATCTTCAATCATTTTCTTCCACAAGCTTTCGAATTCTTCTTCACTCTCGCACCAATTCATACAATGATGCCATGCTCTTTTGAAGTCATTGTTACCATTCAAGGAACCAAAGTGAGAAGGGGCATTTTGATTGATATGCCATTGGCATAGGCGATGGCTCGCAGCTTTGAATTGACCATCAATACCATTCATTAAAGCTTGACATTGATCGGAGAATACCACTTCCGGTTCCTTTCCATTCATTGACTCTAAAAATGTCGAAAATAACCATTCAAATGTCTCCGTCGTCTCATCTGAAAGGAAGGCCATTCCGAACATACAATTTTTCAAATGATGATTAATACCTACAAAAGGAGAAGAGAGCAGATGAATGATCATAATAATAAGAAGATGAATGATCATAATAATAAGACAATAAGTTTCAAAAGCCAAGCCAATAAGTTTCATTCATCTTATTATTGTCTTATTATTATGGACCACAGCAGAATGGACCAGAATGGAGCAGATGAATGATCATAATAATAAGACAATAAGTTTCAAAAGACTTGGGTAATGTTATTACAGTGCAAATGGAGTCCAACCATTAACGAAGCTCCAAACAGTTAACCACGAACACTAGAGTCCGAATTTATGTGTATACAAGTCGTATCATGTATTTAAATAAATTCAGCAATTATAACCACTACATGCAATGGCATCAAAAAGTATTAAAGGCATATAATAAGTTTCCACAGTGATGAGTATTACCTACAAAGGGAGCACAAATGAGATCATATTTGTTCGTCTTGTAGGTTGTGTCAACAGATAGGACATCACCAAAATACTCGTAATCAAGGGCACTACGAGAGTCACGGTAGAAGAAATTCATAAGTCGTCCCTCGTCATCCTTTTGCATATTCCAGTAGAAAAAGGGCTCTTTGTTAGACTTGTCTACAAAGTATTGCATAAGGGCTATGGAATCTCCATTCGCCATCTTCGACTTTCTTCTAACATTGACCATATGATGGTAGGCATCTGTACGAATAAATTCGGCATTTTCAGGGCCGCCGGCTTCATTTTCCATGAAACGACAGGCACGGCTTATTGGTATGCCGGCAGAATGCAAAGCCTCCAACATAGACTTCTTAGTATGCGATATATGCCGAGAAGAACGGAGCAAATAGGCTTGATCCTTGGGAAATAATTCATGGTTGTGATCTTTATTGAATGTCGTTACCTTCCATGGCCCTCCTTCAACACGGGCAATCCTCAAAAGAGCTTGACAATTACACCTACTGCTCTGTTTCTTGTATACTGCCAAACGGCCTTCAATATGAGTAGTAGGTGTCAAACCGCGACAAGAACATACAAATGTCTTCATACGTACCTCTTTTGTCTTGTTGAAACGCTCTTGGTTCCCTTTCCTTACACTGAATCCAGTCTGTTTCGCATAGGCACAATACAACAAAAATGCTTCATCGAAACCATCAACTAAACATCCAGGTGCTAATTTCGCCTCCAACTCTACAGCCTCGAACTCTACAGCAGTTGAATGACCAACTTCGTTGGCCACATCTTCAGTCTCATGGCGAAATTCAGATTCAACGTCTTCAACATTCACATGATTAACATCCTCAACATTCACTTCATTCACATCCTCACCATTCACTTCATTCACATCCTCAACATTCACTTCATTCACATCCTCAACATGCACGTCTTCTTCCATTTGAAACCCAAATGCCGATAACTCGTCATTTCGTACATTATTCAAGCCCCAATCTATAGCATCATCATTCACAATACTATTGTAATATTCCAATTCATCAACTCCATCCGGAACATTCAAATCAAACACCATGTTCACTAATCAATGAACAAACAAAACAATAAAACAATTATTTTGTGCCAAAAAATTACACAACAATACTTACGGACAAATTATACAAATGAATTCAAGCATCAAACAATGCAGTTTAATTACACAAAAATAATCAGCGACAACGATAGGTTTCCTCCGGCGATCAATACATAAACAAAAACATATATAAATTGACGAACACAATTTCAGCAAAATTCAAAACCTTATACGTTTTTAATCCCTCTAAATTGCACACAAAACCTTGCGGGCGGCTCTTTAACGGGGGTTTTCCATTAAATTTACCTAAATTTCGAAGAAAACCTTATAAGTTTTTAGCACAATTTGTTGTCATCTTTGCTGCGTTCCAGAAATTTCCGCCGGCGAGGGTTGACGGGAGCCACAGCTCCTGGACGATGTCTCCCACAAGGATGCCAAAACACAATCGCCTGATTAATTTGATGAAGCTTCGTCAAAAATGACGAACACAATCGCCCGCAATTTTCCCACCAAAAAATTGTCGAGCTATCCTAAATTCAAAAAAAAATGAATGCTATTATATATTTTCAAAACAGTAGAAGCTTCTCTGGGAAGCTTTTCAAAAGTTATATATCCGAAATAAAAAAAATTACAAATTAAAATAGTTGTTGCCACTTCACAGCTCTGGGGCCCACGAATCCTAATCATCCGCCCGGCTGGCCTGTGGGGCCCGTTTGACGAACCTTGGTTGAGTTTAAACAGACAAATAAATAAAACGAAAATTGAATTAAACCCTGGGACACGTGTCGATGGGAGGGACCTAGGTGCAATGCACCTAGGTGCAAGATGCAAGAAACCATCTTTGGTTTGGGATCATATTTCCTCTCAATTCAAGAAAACATTCATTCCCGATTCGCTTCAGCATCTCCCACAATGCCGAGAACAGAGTGAAAAGGGGAAATGTTTCTGCACGATTTTATTCAACGGAAGCTCGCAGCTCTGCTGCAGACATGGCTGAGAGGCGACTACGACCTCCAGCTCAAACTCGGCCTCCTCCGCTCAAGCGGCGCCCTCACCAACATCACCTTTGATACCGCCGCGCTCAACGAATTGCTGGACGACCCCTCCAAATTCTGCTTCAAGGAAGTCACCGTCGACCACGTCAGCCTGCAATTCGCGCCGTTTTCTTCCTCCGCATTCACTCTTGTGGTGCGCGGCGTCCACATTGTTCTATCGCTAGGGTACGGTTTACGTGTTATCGGCTTTTTCTTAGCTTTTTTGATTGGTTTGGTAGTTTCATTGATTTTTCTCCTTTGTGTTTGATTATTGGTGTTGGGGTGATTAGGGAGGAAGAGGACGAGGGAGGAGTGAGGTGGACGCGGAGGCTGAAGACGGTTGATACCTCGGCGGAGGAAAGGAATAAGGTCCTTAAGGATATTGATCCCGAGGTACTCTAATCACACATTGGCTCTTGTTGACTCTACCTTTGATATGTTGCTGCAATATGTTGGAATTGAATCGCTTTTGGCTGTTAAGTAGAGTTGCACTATGTTTACACCGCCCCGTCTACTTCTGCGCTGTGGAAGTAGTAATAGTACTCGATGATCGTTTCCTGTTGTGGGTCCAATTGATAGCACTATGAACTGTTGATTTAGAGGTTGGAGGATTAACATTGGACATTACTTTTGTTCATGTCCTTTGGGAGAGAAATATCTGAAAATTCATGAGCGTTAAGAGAGAGTAACAGCTATTTGTGTCTATGTGATCTGCATTTAGTTAGCAGGGAGGGACAGTGAAGGGAAATGAAGAACTATAGAACCTGTTAATGCATTTCTCTTGGATTTTATTGGGAATGATGTTGGTGTTTAGGACGAGCTTAAGCTTAGTGAAGCACAAATAAATTCTTTTTATGCTGGCAACTCATTTGACTCATCATTCTACGATTAGAAGGACTTTTATGGAACAATTTTCATCTGTGAATGTTTCTTAGCTTTACTTTACTCCAAAACCTTTCTCAATTTAATATGATAAATTACAGCTACCCAGTTTGAATCTTAGTGGAATTTGCTTTTGCCGGCATTTTTTATATGATGGTTAAAAACAACCTACCTGGTGTGGTATATTTTCATTATTGAAAAGTGCGTATCTAAAATCATGACTCAATGGTGTTCTCTTACTTGTATCGGAATATGCTTTGGCATTTATCATTTATGCTTAATATTTGAAGCTAAAGTATCGTTTGCATCTCCTTGCTGGTTTCAGGGTTGTGCCCTGCATGATGCTATTAAAAAGATTTCGGACATTAGCACCAGAACATGGAGAGATTCCTTATGGAATACTGTAACTAGACATTGTCAATTGCTGTTGCATGATGTTAATGTACTTCTGCAATATCCTTGCTTGCATGATGTGCCCTTGTGCTCATTATACTTGAAAAAGTTTGGAGCTGCATCACAGATTTTAGGCCAAAGATGCTTCATTAGAGGGTTCATGAACTCATTTTCTTTGCCTTTTGAAGAGAGTTCATTTGATGTTGATTTTAATGGTTTTGAGGTTACATTAAACAGCCAAAATCGCAGAACCACTGTTTTTCCTGCAACCAATATGTCTGCTTTAGTTAATTTGAATAGCCTTCAGTCCGTGAACTTCTCTTTTCATGTCCCAGCATTAAATTTTTTATTTTCCCCAGCAGATCTCTCTGTTATACTGTTATTATATGGACTCTTGTCCAAAGAGAACAAATTTACCAGACCTGGGAGGCAGCTATGGAATATAGTGGCAACAAAAATTAGTTCTCTACTTCCAACTTCTAAGTTGTCATTGGTCAAAGTTGTTAGAAGTGCATCGCTATGGCTGAAATATAGTACTACCTACCGTAGTATACTTCTACAAGTTGGATGTCCTTCCGATGAAGAGATGAAAAGATCAGCTATGTTGATGTTCCATGACACGAAGTATTCAAAATCTGTGAGGTCTCAGTGGAAGTCGATAGCTGAAATTGAAAATGAGTTGCCTTTTGAGGCAATTGCAGTTGCTCGGAGAATAAGTCGCTACAAAGTGTTGTCAAGGAGTCCTGAAAGGAAGATTCACTCCACCAGGACTCCCTCAAAGTTGCGTCAGCTGCTACTGCTTATATTGAGCACAATAGGCAGTTTGTTGGTTTCACTGATGAGAGTGTTCTTTTTGGACAAAGTTCTGGCTGTTTTTTGTGGAAGTAGCCTGCATTCTGGCTTTGTTAGTGAAAACTCGGCTCTACAAAAAAGTGTATCCTTAAAAGTTTTAGAAATTTCAGTGAGTATATCTCCAGACGATGTCTTACAGTCTTCTACGCATGCGAAGGCAGTTTCAAACATGGGGATTGCATACCAAGACTTACTCTCGTTCAGGTTTTCTGTAGATGAATTATTCATAAGATATCTGGAAAAAATTTCTGAAGATTCTCTTACATTTGCCACCGGGTGCTTGAATGTTCATTCATTTTCGACTGCAAAAGCTGGTGCAAGTAATCGCCTGAAACAACAGCAGAAGATGGAAACTGATCGAAGACAGATTGTCGTACGGGCTGAGCCTGCTCAAAATATTAACTTTCCTGAAGCTGTTTCTGAAGATGAAGATGATATAGATGATGTTGGTAGAACTTCAGTTCCTCAGTTAGACTGTCTTCTAGGAAAATTGTGGTTGAAATGGAAGAACTTATTTTTAACGTCTGAAAGAGAAAATATATCAACTATGCATTCTCCATGGATTCTTTTTGATATGTGGAGCTGTTTAATTGACAAAGGAACCAGTAGGTTCGTGCTCTCAGGTTGATTGTAGCTTGATTGTTGGTAAGCTGAACTTCAACCTGGAATATTATTCCTTTGCATCAGCTGTCGTACTCCTTAGATGCCTACATTGTGCCCTTGATAGAAGGAGAGACATTGTTTTGCATGTCCCACAAATCACCATCCAGGATCAACCAGCTAATTATTGGAGCAGTAAATTTGCATCATATGCAAACAAAATCAGAATGGATATTCCTAGAATACTTCCTGTAAAGCATGTTCAAATTGGGGCTTTCATTGCTGGGCCTACTTTTGGGATATCTCTGTCAAACAATCATTTTCATGCTTGTACAGCGAACCCAGTCACACTGCTCTCTTTTGAAATCTGCAATATTGAACTTCTTGTATCACCAAATGTTAAAGATTATGCAGGGTTTATTAAGTGGAAATCTCTTCAGAATGTAACATAGGACCAGAGAGCCTTGGACTTAGAGAACCTCAAGAAATTGGCAGCTCTGGCTTAGGGAACGGAGCTTATAGCTGTCAAGGGGAGACTTCACTCTGTGCTTACTTAAATTTTAAGGGTTTGAAGGCTTACATTGATGAGAGCACTGAGAGCAAAAAAAACCAAATTATAGACTTGAGGCCAACGACTGCAAAGCTCAAATATGTGAGGTAATTATCTCTTTTTTGCACTTTGCATCCAAACTGCTTTCATGCCCGAACTGTACATGTTTCATGATGAAAACATGTGATAATACTGGCAGAGGGTCTTGTCAGTTCACATCACACATCCACTGCATAGTATGGTGGTCGCTAAATTTGTTTCCTGAGAATACTCCATAATTTTTCATGTCAAATCCCTCCTCCAAGACCCCAAGAAAGTAAGATTATTATTCTTTTGTTTCACTTAGCAAGATATTTGACTTTTAATTATACCTAGAGTTAATCTATCCTCTTTCGGGCAGCATGAGTAGTTAGTTCTTGGCACTTATTCTTCTGTAATCAACTTAATTTATTGAAGATTACTAATATGGGACTTGTACATCACTATGTAACAAGGCATCTTATGAGGTGAAAACACATGTTCCATTCCAAATTTCTATAGTAAGCATAATTATATCACAAAGAATATTCGCAGTAAGAGTTAATTGTGTCAAAAAATATATATATTTTGGCAAATCACACAAGTTCAATGTGAGCCCTTGCTGATTTAATATCCGTCTTATGTATGGCAGGAAGGACTATCATTCACTTGGTACATCATTCATTGCTGTCTCAGCAGCTTCCCATTGGGTGGCTACAGGGTTTTCCTGTTTAATGTTTCTGGATGAGTTGTATGTTCTGACAAAGGTGATTTATCTTCCATATTCAGCTAGTACAAATGTTGGATTTTTGTGGCTCCACTTGTCATAAATCAAAATAATAATACTTCTTTATTTGGTTTTATCTCGTACAATTAGATAGGTTGCTTTCTATTGAAACCAATATTCTAAAAACTTGCAAAGCGTGAGATGGGTGCTAAGCTAGTTGCCAACACCTAAAGTACCCAGGAGGCACTTCAGTTTTCAATAGGGGCTGACTTTGAACCTGTCAATTTAGTAGTTTCTCCATTTTAGTCTTTGAAAATATTTTGAGCTTTAATTTTGGTAAAACTCAAGTAATATATCAAAATTGAACGTGTTGTCTAAATTGTGTATTGATGATCTCATAAATGATGCCCCTCTCTCATTCTTGATTAATATAAAGAGAGATAAAAAGAAAGTAATGGTTCTCATCTCTTATTCTTGAAGCTCTAATTTCAACTTCATTATTGATTTTATATTCTTATTCTTAATGACAGATTTATTCGTCCAGGTTGTTTTTGGAGTATTATATGAGTCACGTGCCTTGACAATGAATGTGGCAGGTCGTGATCTAAGCCGTGTAAGCAGCATCAGGCAGAGATACAATTTGTGTTGAATCTGATAGCAGACTCTCTGGGAGAAGCAGTCATGGATCCCGAGTTACATACCCTCAAGTTTTTTTAAATAGCAAACTTGAGCTTAAGTTGCTTGACATGGTTCTTCATAAGTCTAGGAAAAGCTACAGTTCAGAGACCTATACAAACAACTTGCCTACTGAGAGAGAAACTGGCAGTAGTTCGGCCTTGAATGACATTTCTCGCAATGGAATTTACATCTCTATGCAGCATTCAGTAACGGAGTTTATTTACAAAGGACAGGATATGGATGTTATAATTGATACCACTGGATTTCGATGTATCATTTTCAGATATGTGACTGAGTTTCAAGGAACCTCTGAGAAATCTGAGCTTAAAAATCTATTAGGCTTTTTAGATTTTTTGACTGAAGCATCAATTTCTCATAGCAAATTTTGTTTCTGCTTGAAAAACCTTGATGAAGCTTTTCCATCAGCAAGCTTGTCCAATACAGCTGTTGAATCTAGCTCTCATGGTACTGAAAGCCTGCGTGATCATTGGCTGTTCGTGAAAATTGTTATTTCTCAAATTTATATGGCTGGATGCCCAATAAAAGATACTTTGGTCCATGACTTGGAGGAATTCAATGCTGTTTTTTCTGTTGGTGGTGAATTCCAGACAATCTCTTGTGAATGCAAGGTGTTATGCCTTCTATACAGAAGATTTTTGTTTATGTCATGCAACAGATGAGCTTCTCAATTATTCATCTTCCTAGTTAAGTGAGTAATTCACGTGTATAATTGATTATCTGAACTTTAATTTATAGCCTTGTATGTGCTTTTTAACAGGGTGGTTCCATGTTACTTGAAGCAAAAGCTGTCACAGTGTTCAATGAATGCTTTACTTTGTACTACCAGTGGGTCTCGAAACTTCGGCCTTCTGGTAAAATTGTAGTTGCGCAAGATATCAGCAAAATGGCTTCTATAGATGGTAACCCCTGCGGAAGCCTACAGCAAGTTCAATGTCAAGAAGCAGTGAGAGATGGCCTGGATGCATTATGCGTGAGTATTTTGCATCTGTCTCTCATTCTTGTGGAGAGGCATGAATCTGGTACATTGTCACCAATTTCTTTCTCCCTTCTTCCTCCCACCTCTTGTATTCCTTCTTTCCATCCCCGAAGTGGTTAATTTTTTTTTTTCAAATGTATTGTCTGAATATGATAAGCTAGTCAACAACGATGCAGGCAGAATCCAGGAACTTCTACTTGAGGTTGACTTTCATATCAGCTTTGAAGTGTTAAATACAGTGAGAAAAATCTCAATCAGGGATTCCAAGTTTTCTCTGCTTTCTCAATTCAGAGATGAGGACCTAGGACATAATCGAAAGGCTATTCAGAGTACGTTTTCTTCTATCACACCTGATGATTCAGTTCCCAGGTTTATACGAAAGGGCTCATGGATCTCTCCCCACTATAAAGATACTATTCACCCAGACCTTGACGCTAGTCCACCGAGTACCTCAGTCCCTATAAGGAGTTCTCATGTTGATATTATGAGTCGTCGAAAATATATACTGAAAGAGTTGCAGTATTCCCTAGAGGTAGAGAGGCCTGCAACAAGAAACAGCTCTATTCCTCCATGCTCAAACGACATTTGGGTTGGGAGTGGTTATTTATCCCAATTTGATGTGACGATCTCTCTGCATGAAATAAATGTAAGTCTCATCTGAATATATTCTACAGCATCCTAATAAATTGCCTTGCCTTGACCTGGAAAATCTACAAACATCTAGCAAGATTTTCTTTATATATATTACATCTGAGGTTATTGTTTTGTATCATAATTGTGACTGTCTGATGGCAAGACAAGCTATAAAAATTAACATGTTTAACAATGTGTTTCCAATCTCTGCAGATTTGATATTTATAAGACATATTAGGTCATGGAAAGAATTGTTTGATGGTTATTGATTTAAAAAATTGCTTTGAAATGAGCCAACTTAATAGAGAGCCAATTCTTTGAAAAAGATGGTTCAAGCTCACTTAGTGAGACTAGTTAATGTACTGATTCGAGCTCGAGCTTATACTCGGCTGTTGAGCTTATGTGTAAGCTTAATAATATTTACCCAGCTCGGTAATTCATGAGTCAACTTGAAAATATAAAACTATTAATTTGAATAGTTTATTCTTTATAAATTTTTAGTATTGATATGTATATTTTTTTTGAGGCGGTAGTATTGATATGTATTGATCGACCTTGCTTGTGATAAAAAAATATTAGATTTTAGTAAATATATTGTATTTTTGTGAATAAAATAATTTACTATTATGGAGAAATTGATGAATACCTGGATTCAAATATTTAGCCGGCTTGCTTAGGCTTGATTGTGCTCATGAGCTTTCAATATGTTTTGTTAATCATGTTGACCTGGATTTGATGATAAACAAGCACAAACTTGGAACTTTCTATATCCTATTCCTACTCATTTTTAAGGTGAACTTTGTATGTTATGTGGTTTTTCTGATTCTTTTGAACAGATGATGCTTTCTGCTTTTGAATCTTGCTCCAAGGCTTTGGGAAGGGAGGGAGCCTCATATGTGGACCCCAGACGCTGGTCTTATAGCCAAGAACCAGGGGAAAATATGGAAGAAATGGTTCCTGATGGTACTTGTTGTCATTCCATTTTGTTTTAAGACATTCCTTTCAAAGTCAAAACTCGAACTAAGATATCCATGCAACTTCTACAGGAACAATTGTTGCCATCCAAGATGTCGATGAACACATGTACATCACAGTTAGAGATATGGAAAGTGGATATGATATATCTGGAGAAGTCCATTATTCATTGGTGGGAGAGCGTGCACTTTTCAGGGTAAGATGCTTTGACACCAATATTTCAAATTTCTTTGCACCTTTTTATTTGAGCTGGTATATATTTTAATGTAGAGGAAACATATTCAATGAGGATTCCTTTTTAGGCCAGCAGACTCATAAAAACTTCCACCGTTTGCTTTCCATTAGCATTTGTATTCTCCTGCAATATAAGCATGAACAAATGCTCTGATCTTTAGTTGGCTACATTCTTACGAGGCTCCACATATGAGGTTGGCTTAATTTGAACTGATATTAAGTTTCTCTTCATTTAGTTATGTTCGTTGTGTAGTGATCTTGGATAGGTGTAGTAGGGGATGAGAGCTTAATTGATGTTGAACTCACAGACGATGAAGTAATGGTTCCAGCATAGCCTTAGTTACATGGGGTAAATGAAAACACATTGTTATTTTCTTGTCCATTATTACTAATTCTGTGTCCTTTTCTTATTAATCAAACAGAGCATGTAATACAGTTAGCAAATAGGGACATTTAGGCCCCATCATTATACTACCATTCTTTTTCTTTTGATGTTTAATGTCTTCCATGTTGAGCAGTTAACTTCTCCTGCAAGAAGAAGTGTGTCAGGTCGGTCCCATTTCATTGCGATTAGTTTAGTGTGATAATGTTATACCCGTTTTGTGATTTTGCTAATAATAATCACAACATCTATTGTTATTAGCTAGCTAGAAACTTGATGGACCAATATGCATTTTATGCTTAACCAAGTTGTACTTGGAGGGCCTTGTAGTATAGTTTCAACCATGCTATCATTGGGGAAGTTTTCTGTTAAGTGATTGGATAAGCAATATCAAGTAAT
The DNA here is from genome assembly GCF_028751815.1 of Salvia miltiorrhiza. Classification (NCBI taxonomy): domain Eukaryota; kingdom Viridiplantae; phylum Streptophyta; class Magnoliopsida; order Lamiales; family Lamiaceae; genus Salvia; species Salvia miltiorrhiza. Next base: position 44,574,640 of record NC_080392.1, read on the forward strand.
ACTGGCAATGTTTGCTTATTTGAATCCTTCATACAAAATTTCCTCTTTCCTATTTGTTTACCAATTTCCAGTGAGAGTTCTGCTTTCTTGAGTCGGGTGTGAAATTTCCGTAGTGACCCAATTTTCTGTCTTCGATGCAAAATATATTGTATTGCTGTGCAAGATGTACTGGCATCTCATTCGGCATCATTTTGGTTGAATTGCAGTTGCCTGAACACCTTCATCTGGCCCCTTTCAGTAAAATATTTTCAATCTGTTGCCTGACTTGATTTATTATGCATGATTCTTCTGCTCTGTGGGTTGACATACAACCTTTACAATATTACCACACAATTTATTTGTTGGATATTGGTCCAGGTGAAGCATCAGAAGCCAGGGAGATGGAGACCACACACTCAGCATTTTTCCCTAATTTCCTTGTATGCTAAGGATAACTCTGGGGAACCATTGCGATTGAGTTGCCAACCAAGATCAAAATTTGTTGATGTCTGTTCTAGTGGTAATGGGTCTGCACTTTGGGAAATGCTTCCTTTTAAACCTGATGCCTATGAAGATGCTATTGGGTTGGAGTCTTCTACATATATATCTAAAAGGGCATTCCACCTTGTGAATAAGAAAAATGACTGTGCATTGGCCTTTATAGATGGCATGCTTGAATTTGTCAGCAAACCAGGAAATTTATTCAAGTGGAAAGTGTTTGATGACCTTGGTCCAGTACGTAATAGTTTATCGCCTAATAGGTTTGTTATGGAGGGGCTTGCCAGCGCCACTCCTGTATCAGAAGAACAAGGTTCGACGGATGCTGGAACTAATCTTCAAAGTGATTCAAATGTCAATGACATGGGAGTGTTAAGTACAAATGGGAACCTCCTGGCAATCACAGTTAATGTGGAGAAGGTTACTCTAACAATTGTTCATGAGCTTTCAGAAACTGAGGAAAAGTTCCCCCTATTGCAGGGATGCATCATGCCCAATCAAACAATAGTACATATATCAGATGTTAAAGTCAGGATTATGGACAGATTTGAAGTAATTCTCTATTACTTTGATGGCCAGCAAAATTCGTGGTAACCATTTTGCATTAGCTTTCCTCTCGTATCCATTTTCTTTGCAGCAGCGATACGCTTGTGCATTTTTTTCCGCTTACATTAGATGCTTTAAATTGCATTACTTTATTTGTGATTGCAGGAAGGAATTCATTCAACCACTTAAAATCTGCGCTTTCTATTCGCAGAAGTCTCTCATTCAGGGTGCTGAAAATCCTCGACATGGAGGGCCTAGTCGCTTCTTTGCTAATTTTAAGGAGGTTTACCCTTGGTGTTCAATTCTTTGTTAAGCAACACATATTATCAATATGAAAAGTCTTTTCATGCATTGGCAGGTGACTGTATTACTAAGCGAGCTTTCCATGGATATCGTGTTGTTTGTGGTCGGGAAGTTGAACTTGGCTGGTCCTTACACAGTCAAAAGTTCTCTTGTTCTAGCCAATTGCTGCAAGGTGCATAAGCCATCTCTGGCATAAATAATTAGATAAGCTGTCTTTCTTCGTTGAAATCATTATAGAAATCTCTTCCATGTATAGTTCTTCTTGAACTTAAGAAATTAGATAAACTGTCTTTCTTCGTTAAAAACATCGTAGGAATCACGACCTTTTGACTTATTTTGAGATTTCAGCTCGACTTTTAATAAATTTCTGTAACATCTCCACCATTTGATTTGTACCCCCCTAATTTTTCTTATGGCGATGGAGAGTATGACGTAGCTGTCTCTTTTTTTCTTTCTGCATGTACAGATATTCCAAACGTTTTGAAATGACGCTGGGTTTGGTAACTTCCCAATTTTTTTAGGATTGTTTTTGGGGAATCAAGTATCTCTTGATGATAAGTATTTTGTACATGGCAGAGATATAGATGCATAGATAATAACATTACATAAGCAAATTAAGATCCAATAGAGGCTGAGAAACAGGTCAACAAAATTCCCCCAATTCCCATCCGTTGTCTCTCCATCTTTCGTTTTGTCGATAATCCCTAGGAATTATGGGATCTCCTCATATATTCTTTTTTATATACAAAATTCCCCCAATTCCCATCCGTGGTCTCTCTATATTTTTAGTAAGTGCAAGACCTTGAAATAGATGAGTTTTACTTTACCTTAGAACTTTACAATGACTCTGTTAACCGTCCAGTGTTCCCTTTCCCTTCACCCATCTTACCTGAAGACAAGAAAAATAATAAAAATAATTTTTCTTCTGGAAACAGAAAAGGAGAATTGCTATATGGTTGAACTATTTTCTATTATCTGACCTAGGCCCCCTCATATGAGGATGTGTGGATTTACATGTTGGACAGATATGAGAGTTTTTTCTCATTAGCATGCTGTAGTGAATTGATAACCTGAAGTATCATCCTTCTAGGAAGATTCTTGGTGACTAATTTTATTCTGTTGATCTCCTTATTTGTAATGATTGGAGCCTACTGTGATAAAAATTTGGGGTAATTATTGAATGCTTGGTAGATAATGAAGAGGTGTGGGGCCAACTTCCATTTTCTTAGTTTGCCCTAAAGTGCTGAACCAATTGATGCAATTGTGACTGTAATGGAGTGATATTGGACTCATAGATCAATTTCAACGGATAGATTTTCAATTTTTATGAATAATTCTTCTACTGCATGCTTATTTTGATCTAATATTTAAATCTAGGTCTCAGTTATCTCTGATCTGCCAATTTACTCTAGCAATCCCTCACTCTGTTTTACATTTTCCATGAAATATGAGTTTGATTAAGGCCTCTTTCTTTCCCCCCTTATTAGCAACATGCAATTGATGTTTCTAGATGGCAGGTTGAAAACCAGTCTGGCTTGACCCTTCTTTGTCAGTTTTATGATAGTCAGGATGCATCAATATCTTCGAGACAGTCTGCCACCATTTTCTTAAGGTAGTCTATCCAACTTTTAAGGCTTGCATAGATGTCGAATGCTTTTGATCATATCCAGTGAAAATTTTATTGTTTTGAGTCTTTTATTTAACCTGTAGAATATGGGTCGGAGCTTATAAGTGATTTTGAAATGTGAACATGGATTAGATGAAAGATGAGAATGGGCAATGATTATTTTATGAACTGGATTTATGTTGTAAGCACCTTGATGACCCTTTTAATGATTGACATGTAAGGCCCAACAATCAGATTCATTCTATTGGCTATTGTGATTGTCAACATTCTCCGATCCTATTGAGAAAATAATCAAATTTATAATCCAGAATAGATTCTATCTGGTGGGAACACAAACAACTGCTGATAATATATCCGTTGGGTATTAAAAGCAAACCATGACTTACGTCGGTGATTAACTTATAAAATAAGAAGTTAAGGAGTATTTCTGCCACCCGAGATACTGTTTTAAAAGGGACCAATCAATTTATAGCTACGTTGTGCCCATTAGGAATTAAACTATTGATCTTCTGGTAATAGTTCACTGGTAGCTACTTGGCTAAGATGTTCTGTGTTTATCTTCCTCTAAACTCCAATAACTATGGCCGCCTTTATTTAGGAGGATTGTGCTTAATACTCATTTGTCACTTGTATTGGTAAAATTTTCTGTAATGTTGCATTCAGGATTCTGTAATTCTCATGTTCCTAGGCACCTTTCTTTGGCAAATCAACCACCAGAAGCATCTTTCTTTTCATTACAACTTGTCCAGCAAGCTCTTTCAACTTCTCCACTTCATCTTTCACTTTTAGAAGCTCGAAAATTTGCTTGGAGGACTCGGATTATGTCATCCCAAGGTGAGGCACCTTGTTTCTTCTTGTGACCTCATTGAAGCATGCACTCTAAGCTAGCTCTTACTTTGCATTTGATTGCTGTTGCTGAGATTATTTGAATTGCTTAGGTTTGTCTAATTATTACTTTCTTCGTTGCACATTGCACCACCTTAGATTTCACAGATCAACATAGTTTCACTCAATCATTTGTAAAGCAAATTAGTAGTTCCAATTTTCTTTGAAATTACATGCTGAATTAAACTTGTCCAGTAGTCTATTACTAATAATGGAAAACTTGTCCAGTAGTCTATTACTAATAATGAAGCTCAAGCCAATATAATGTCGGGATGGACTGGGAATTATGTTTACCCAGTGCAGTGGCATGTGGTTGAACTGGTTATTTAATTTTCATTGAATGGGCTGCTAATTAATGGAAACCAATTTTACTAGTAGTATATGGTCTGAAGCCTCAGAAATTTTGAACGAAAAACTTCTGTTACCAGAAAAATCTTCATTTAGAATCTTGTTATAAACGTGTCCGATGGTTATTGAATTTTAATCACTGGAGTTGCTTTATTTCAAATCTAACTTTGTTTTTTTCTTTTGCTCTTTATTAGTTTGACTTACTGTTTTCTTTACTGTTTCTGTTTAACCTTCATAGTCATTTAATTTTATTGTATCAAGAAACTTCAACATTTCGGTTTTCTTTTACATTTGTTCATTATAGCCACTGTAATTTGTTGAGTGGTGGTGTGATGACGTTGGCAAATCAGTGACATCTGTAGTAGTATATTTTCCCAGATTACAGATCTGAGCTACAAATACGGTTTACAAGCATTTACCTACGGAATATTTTTTTGAGTTTATTACCTATGGAACTTGATGAGTTTTTTTTATGTGAAAGCATATTATATTATGAAAATCTCAAGACATTCTGAAGAGGTTATATTTATTGAGAATTCATCATGCTGACATTTGGTTGGTTTTCTTTGGCATCGTGCAAGTGATAGTCTTTACATTTCATGGTTAGGAAGGATAACTTTGATTTTTAACCCCCTTTACTCCACTTGTACAGACTCCAAATCTTTTCCTGGCCCCTTTCTTGTTGTTGAAATTTCAAAGGGCATTGAGGTATGAATTTACTGACACTTGGAGATAATTATATTTTGTTATATAACTAGAATAAATTTCACTATCTTTGTTTCCATTGTGCTATAACTAGGATGGCTTGTCGATCATCGTCTGTCCTCTACTGATGATTCACAATGAAACTGATTTCTCTCTGGAGCTACGTTTTCAAAGGGGTCAGGGTGAGGGAACTGAATCTGCTTCACTAATATTGAAAGCTGGAGATGTTGTAGATGACACTATGACAGCATTTAGTGCTGTTAACTTGCCTGGTGGTTCGAGAAAAGCATTGACATCTTTGAGTGTTGGTATGCTGTTATCTTCATTTGTCCATTATTTCAGTACATTAGTGAAGAAGTAACACAAAGAAACTTGAGATTACTATTTTGCTTACAATTGATTGAGTGAAATTATTTTGTTCTGCAAAATGTAATTTGGTGATGCAATGTGCAACAAGGAAAACATAACAGAAAATGTAGATGCAAGGGAAGTACAATGGGTAGGCCATTTCTATTGATGACATAATTCTCCACCTTAGATCACTGAGTGCTCTAGTTATTTATGGATTAATTGCACCTGAATACACGAACTTTCACCCAATTCTGGTTTTGCACATGAACTAAAAATTCTGCATCCAAATACACGAATTTTCAATTGTTCTGATTTTTCACATGGTTGTAACTTTCTGGTGAGTTAATGATATCATGGCTCATTGAAGTGGAAAATTAATGCCATCATGACTAACTAATGTGACATAGACATCCAACTACGTTGTTTAGTATATCAAGTGTTAAGTCATGTTGACATTTTAGGCATCCACCTCAACCGTAATTTGGGGGCAATTGACAACCGTGTGAAAAATCTGAACAATCGAAAGTTCGTGTACTTGGAGGCAAAATTTTTAGTTCATGTGCAAAATCGAAATTCGGTGAAAGTTCGTATATTTAGGCGTTAGTACGCCTTGTTTAATTATAGATATCTTGCTAATATTCAGAGAGTTGTCATGATTTAGGGAGAAACAAAATCAAAGATAAAGATATCTGGTCTTTGGCATTTTCCAATTCCAAAGATATAGTTCTTGTGTGTGAGATTGGAAACACGGAAATCTTTATATTAGTTGGTTCCAGATACTCAACTTAAGTTTGCTTCTAATGTTAAGGATGCCCTCTCATAATATTTTTTAATCTTATTTTTCCACGAAATTTTAGATTGAATGGTGGAATAGTAGCATAGTTTGTTGAAATTAGATGTGTTCTTTATGAGTTTAGATTTGACAATTTCCTTGTGGAAAATTGCAGTGAAAATCCAGTGAATGAAGGATAGTGTGTGTACACAATATTAATCTTGACTTGCTGAATATTTATGTTCTACAGCTGCATGCATCCAGATGTTCCATGGATGATTTTTAATGGAACACCAAATATTTTTGGCTGGAGAATATGGAGTGAAAGCCGCATTTGATCTTGTTATTGCTTATAACTATAATGAAATGCTAGATTAGTTGGAGTCTCAATTGCTGTTGTGGTCTCATCACACACACATTTTTTAAATAATTTTATGGTGTCATTTCAATATGAAATGGTTATTTTGTCTACCAATATCAATTTTGTTTTGGCTTATTGTTATTATTATTTTGTCATTCTGTTCTGTGCCTGTACATTCTCTTACCGATTTTCACAATGAGAAGACCTTGAAATTCACCTCGTTCAGTATTAACCTGTAGGGAACTATATATTCTCTTTTAGACCACATTCTGGAGATGGTTCAGGTAATTTTGAGAAGTTATCCATAGAGTGGTCAGATGAACTTAAAGGTGGGAAGCCTATGCGCCTATCAGGGATATTTGACAAATTAAGTTACCAAGTGCGAAAGGCATTTGCTGTGGACTCAACTAGATTTTCGCTCAGTAGTGCAAATTGTGCTGTCGCATCTGAAGAAGGTTCAGATTCTAACATATATTTCCTGATACAAACTGTTGGAAAGACAATACCTGTTATAAACCCAGATAACTTTGGGCATGCACCTAGCAATAAAAATTCACCAGTTGCGATGCAAGAGCAGAAGGAGATTTTTATTCTTCCAACAATTAAGGTTGCAAATCTATTGCACACAGAGATACGTGTCCGTTTGACTGATAAAGGTATTTGGGACTGAAAAAAGTGTATTGAGGCTTTTGTTTAGTTTACTATATATTTATGTAAACAAATCTTCACTTTGTTGCAGATCCACACAGCACTACAGATTGTGACAACATATGGAGCGAAGCAACTATTTCATGTGAATCAGCAGTCAATTTTTATGCTAATCCTGATACTATCTACTTTGTTGTGACTTTAACTTCTTTCGAGTCAAGCTGTAAACCAGTAAATAGTCGTGACTGGGTGAGAAAATTACAAAAGCAAAAAGGAGACATTTCTCATTTGGACATTGAGTTGGACTTTGATGGCGGAAAGTACTTTGCTATGCTGAGGTTGTCTCGTGGACTCAGAGGCACATTAGAGGTATTTATACTGAAACATTAAATATAATATTAATCTAGCTGAAATTCAATAAGTTGTTGGGCTTATTCGTCAGGTGGATATCTTTACGCCATATGCACTGCAAAATGGTACAGATAAGCCATTATTTTGCTTTTCGGCCAACCAGAAGCCTTTATCTAGGTATCCTGTGTATTATTTCAGGATTTTTAAAAAATGCATCAAGAATTGATTTTATCACTAACAAGAGACTGCTTTTGGCAGGGGTGACATGGAAAGACTAGGTGCCAGGGAAAGACTAGGTGCCAGTATTTCTCCAGACTTAGGATTATATTTACCTCCTCATTCCATCAGATCATGGTTCTCGAAGTAAATACCTATCTTCTATATTTCCTCTTATTACATTGTTGCTTAAGCAAGAGCTTGATATTTTCAAATGAACATCCATGATACAGAATTGAGTTATATTAACACTTAGTATGAAACCTCTTTGACTAAGCCAAACTACCTTCTCAAGTGCACAAGTACAGTTTCCATTTTCCATATTCAATATGACGAAATTAATGTTTCTTAACTTGCACAACTGTCAAGTATTCCTTAATAATTTTTACAGTATGAGTAGAATGTATATCTTGCTATAACCTTTTTGTGTTCTTCTGGAAGCAATTTGATTTTTTTGTAATTACTTTCTGCTTATTTTCTTTGAAAAGAAATCAGTTTTGTTAACTCCAACAAATAGTGGTCAAGTATTCCTTAAAGTTGGCTACTGTCAGTTTTGCCTAATTTGAGTACATAACATTGTCTTGCTATGACTTATAATTCTGTCTAATTAACTAAGTTCTCCATATTTTCGTTATGAGATGCGACCTAAACTAAAATTCCACTAATGTGTATAATTTCTCAAGTAAAATGTGACCATTGTTTTAGCAAAGTAAGCTTCTTTTGAATTAATAAATCCTGAAGTGAAGATGAAATCAATCTGTAATCAGCGAATTGCTAAAACATCGTAAAATTGTGTATATAGCTTCTATGTCATTTACCTTTTTATATACCTTTATCCAATGCAAGATGCTACAAATTGCATTTCAAGTTGCTGGAGGAGAAAGTGCTAGAGGCACCATTGGACTTGGATGTGTTATCAGGCCTTACAGAGATAGACCTGGAATCTGAAGAATTTTTTGAATCAAAAAATATTGTGAGGCTTGCGGTTTCTGTAAGGCCATTAGTCAACAAAGAATCTAATATAGTATCGTTAAGCTCGCGTTACGTTGTATGCAACGACTCAGAAGATGTGATTGCTATCCGCCAATGCTATATGGAGGTATTCTGTAACTCAAGCAAACTCACTAATAAGTAATAATTAATCATGGTGTCCTTTTCAACATGATCTGAAAATTTTCTTTCTTTTTGAAAGGATATGGAAGACGTGATCAATATCGACAGCAAAGAGAGGATCGCTTTAAGTCTGAATACAGTAATGAGAAAAAAGAAAGTTACCAGCTTTGTTGAAAATATTCTCAAAAAGCATACAAAATCTCAATCTGATTCATCATTTTACATTCAGTTCCGACCAAATCAGACAGGACTTTGTTGGTCAGGACCAATATGTGTAGCCTCATTAGGACGTTTTTTCCTGAGATTCCGAAAATCTGTGGATGTTCCTGAAACTCAGTCAGATAACATGTCCACCAAAGATAATATTGCTGAATTTGCAGCTGTTCATGTGGTGGAAGAAGCATCTACCATAGTTTTGCATTTCCGCAGGCCACAAGTGACAAATCTCCCCTATAGAATAGAGAACTACTTACGTGATACCCCTTTAACTTATTATCAGAAGGTTTGATGTGCAGTTTTCCCATTTTATTATGTGCAGTATAGTGCACTCTGATTTTTTATACACATGTTCTTGTATTTCTAAATGACGTCAAATTCTTGCAGGGTGGTTCATCAGAGCCAGAGACTTTGGGAGCTGGAGGTACTGTTGATTATGTCTGGGATGACCTGACTCTTCCACATAAGTTAATTGTTCAACTTGATGGTAATTCTCATGTCCTGAGTATATGATAATATACAGTCGTGGCCAATGTTTTCTTCAACTTTTCTGGGAAAGATATGGATGATATAATGATTTTTTTTGTTTAACATAGTTTATAGTTTATAGGATGTTAGGTCTTATTGTAAAAAATTAATTTAATGACCTTTTGAAGTGTTGGATGAATAAAAATCATGGATTGTTGAAGGTAGCAGCAAAGGAATTTTATTGTCACAATTTAATAAGTCAGCAAATCATAAAACAATCCAAGCATTTTATTTTGAGATGATATAATAATATTCCTTTTCAAGAAAAAAAATACTGAACACTTCGAGTCATCTTATATGCTCTCAATCATGGAAGCTGTACTAATGAGCTTATGTTCTCAGCAAACACCCCCTCGGAGTTTTGTTAAGATTGGTCTCTCTGAAATAGATAGAAACAACATTTATAGAGAAGAGTTCAGTTTCCAGATTTAAACGCCCTATACAAACTTAAGGGTGAACATGATATTTACACTTAAGGAATCATCTTGGACAAGGAAATTTGACCATGGTGTTTGTTACACCAGTTCTACAATGAAAAAGCTACCACAATCCATTTCACAAGTATATAAACAAGCCTGATATTTTGGGGCAGAATGGTCATTGGTAAATTAATAATTTAATTGTTTTTAATTTTTAGTGAAAGGCAAAATGATTACTTATGACTGCTGTGTGGGGTTTCCTACAGACAAAATTGGAGGCTAGGTCTTTGTAAATATCAAAGATGGAGGAAAAGGGTTGGTAATAGCTACATTAAAAGGGTGATGAATCAATATTGTTTATTTATATATCTCTTGGGAGAAACTAACCTTATTTTTTATGAAGCAGAACTTATGCATCCAAGTTCTTGTTAATGCAATTGAAATGACATGGGTTTGTGATTTATGTTGTTTCCTTGTCGCAGATGTGCACCTATTGCGAGAAATCAACCTGGATAAGGTGCGACCTTGGAAATCATTTTACCGGAGCAAGCAAACCAGAGGTCTAGGACTTCATCTACCACTGGAGAAGAAGCCTGAAGATCATAAACAAACTACTTATAGTCGATCAATAAGTTTGGACGGGGCTAAGGTGGGCTTTGAAGTATATGCCGAAGGTACCACAAGAGTGTTGAGGATTTGTGAGTTCTCTGGTAGTCATAAGGTGAATATAGTGTCCAGATCCAGTAGAAAACTGAGGCTGAGAATCTCTTATTTTTCTCTCCACTTGCTGGAGTATGCAAAGCAGGTTAATATTCACTATTGAATTTAAGCCCATTTTCAGTTCTAGATTCTTTTATGCATTTATCCATCTCTAAGGTACCATGGGTTTCTGCAGCCAAATTGTTTTATCAGCATTGGCTAGTATCTGTTATATTGTGGTTTAAAAGCTCAGTTTATTACATCATTTTTCCATCATGCCCTTTAACATTTTTTGTGTTCTATTACACCCTTAAGCTTTCAGATTTTATTTTTTATCAGGCCTCTGAACTATTACTTCTGTTTTTAAGCCCTTCTTTAATTGATTTTATTTTATTTTATTTCTTTAATCTTTTGTTTGTCAGGCTGTTTGAGCTGTAGTTTTTATATTTTTAGATAATGTTTTGGTTCCAAAACTGATTCTTTTTAAACTGCAACTTTCTGAAGCAGGTAGATTTAGGTGACCCATCCAGCTATGCACCAATAATTATTACAAGGCTTGGAAGAATTAACTGGGATGCTATAATGACCAATCAGCTAAACTATAGCCAAATCAGAGTGCAGGTACGTGCTGTTGCTGTTATTGTAATTATTGGTCTCTCTTCTGGTCCAGGTTCATGATTATATGCTTTACTTGATCTTTGTTTCTTATAAATGCAGTCGTTAAGTGTGGATGAGAAGTGGGCTGGGGCTCCATTCAGTGCAATGCTTCGCAGGCACCAGACGGAGAAGTCTGATACAAATGAGTGTGTCCTTCACATTGGACTAGTTTTACTTCCAACTAGTTATAATGTCAGACAAGTGAAGTACCTTTCTATCGTGCTGCAGGTAACACAGTTTCTGAAGTATAAAGCGTGTTCCATGTGTTCTATTTCTGAAAGTAGCTTTTGGACAATATTCGGTATCGTCTATTATAAAATGCAGCCGAGTAATTCTTTTCATAAAGCTCTTCAGCAAATTCTATCATTTTTGCAGCCTCTTGACTTGAACATTGATGAGGACACACTGATGAGAATTGTTCCATTCTGGAGAAGTTCTCTCAGTGAATCAACTACCTCCAGCCAGTACTATTTTGATCATTTTGAGGTCCACCCTATAAAGGTTTAATATCCTACTTGGTTGTAGTCTTTATAATTTCTTACACTCTATGCTTTCTACTCCCTCACAAGTACTTACTGTCATCTGTGCCAAGTAACTGATTTGAACTTCTCTATTATATAAAGATCGTAGCAAGCTTCCTTCCTGGGGACTCACGTTACAGCTACAGTTCAACTCAAGAGACCCTGAGGTCTTTACTCCATAGTGTTATTAAGGTATGAGAGCAAGTTGTTGTTGAATAATTCATTTTCTTTCCTTCTCTTTCTCTAGCATGGAATTGGTATATTGTTTTTGTTTTTGATATGGTGCTGCATTACTGTTCTTCCTCTCCTTCAGATACCTGCCATTGAAAGAAAAACTGTGGAACTCAATGGTGTCCTTGTAACACATGCTTTGATAACACTGAAAGAATTGACTATAAAATGCGCACAGCATTATTCATGGTACAGTGCTACTACATTTTGATCTTTTCGGTCCTTCTGTTTTAACTTGGCATCCCTAAACCAATTGAATTCAATAGGTATGCCATGAGAGCTATCTACATTGCCTAAGGGAAGCCCACTGCTTCCTCCTGCTTTTGCTTCTATATTTGATGATCTTGCTTCATCCTCCCTGGACGTCTTTTTTGATCCTTCAAGCGGCTTGCTTAATGTTCCTGGGGTAACCTTGGGTATTTCCTTTTCTCTCTATATGCTTGCGACTACCATGATAATATTATTGCTTAATGTTTACGTGAAGAAACAACAATTACAATTAGTATTTTTATCTCTAGAATACGTTATGCTCTCTAGTCATTATTTGAATTGGTCTGAATATGTAAGTGTGCAGTATATCTGGGGGGGGTGTTTACTTTTCATGGATCAATATGATACACGGTTGAGTATTTTTTATCTTCATTACTAGGATTTCTCCAATCCCACCTTTCAATGGGATATGAATCACAAAATTAGCTCAAATGATATAAATAATCAAGGGCTTTGGGATATCCCAAAGTTCTAATCCATCTTAGTAAACAATGGACTGGCCTATACTTTTTATTATTGTTATTGTTATTGTTATTGTTATTGTTATTGTTATTGTTATTGTTATTGTTATTGTTATTGTTATTATTATTCAGGCTATTCCTCAAAAGTAAACAACCCCTTGAATGTTTATAGTAGACAGAGAACTTGTTTAATTGGTTTTAGTTTTACTGCAATGTGTGTCTGGCCTTATTTGGAACTTTTTGAAACCAGGCACTCTCAAGCTGATTAGCAAAATAGTAGATAACAAAGGATTTTCAGGAACAAAGCGCTACTTTGGTGATCTGGGAAAGACAGTATGTCATTCTCTTCCTATTTTCGAAGAGTAGTTGATTCTTTTTTCACAGTATTAAAATTTCAACATGTGTCCCATTTGCAGTTAAAAACAGCTGGGTCTAATGTGCTATTCGCTGCACTCACTGAAGTATCAGACTCTATTCTTAGGGGAGCAGAGACAAATGGTTTTAACGGAGTGGTGAGAATAAGTCGCTTCTCATTGTTTCTCAAACATTAACTGTGGATCTGTCACTTAAATGTGTGAAGCACATATTTTGTAGGTCAATGGTTTTCACCAAGGAATTCTCAAGTTAGCTATGGAACCATCTGTTCTTAGTAGTGCTTTCATGGAAGGTGGCGCAGATCGAAAAATTAAGCTAGACAGAAGTCCCGGAGTTGATGAGGTTTGTTAAGGAGTAAAAAGTTATTTCCTGGGACCATATTGTGGCTGTGATGCGTTTTACAAGTCAGCTTTTCGTATAAAGTTTACTCTAAACAACTTAAAGTGTAGTAGAATTGTTAAAAGTCACTAATGCTGGGTGCTGAGTAGTATAATTTACAGTCTCAATCTTTTTATGTTAAACTATGCAGCTATACATTGAGGGCTATCTTCAAGCAATGTTGGATACGATGTACAAACAGGAATATCTTAGGGTGAGAGTCATTGAAAACCAGGTAATTTCCGCTCGGTGATGTTGTCATGCCTAGAATGTATATCACTCAGGTGCTTGGACAAAATGTCTGTTCTTCATGGCTTGATAGTGTCCTTATGCCTAGCATAGATTGATCCAGAAATGTTGACACTCCACTTTCACCAGTTGCCCGTCTCTCCTCAAGGCTGGTAGTGTGTCTAATCATGACCGTATTTCTTTATTGATTTTCCTTTAGGTTATTCTCAAAAACCTTCCTCCAAGCAGTACTCTTATCAATGAGATTATGGAACGTGTAAAAGGATTTCTCGCTAGCAAGTCATTGTTGAAGGGCGAATCTTCAAGTCATTCCCTCCAACACATACGAGGAGAAAGGGTAAGCATGTGCTCTATCTGTTTGTCTGTTGATACGAGGACACACACGATTCACTTCATAGAAAACTTAAACTTCACATAAAGAAAATGCTAGATTTGAATAAAGTTAGGTCCGTTGGATTGAAGTTAACATTAAGCATGCATGCTTAAAGATGTAATGTGAAAGATATGTTGATGTTCTCTCTGGTAAGATCTAAACATAGGATCTATAAGCATAGCTGGGCTTCTGCAGCTTTCGTTGGAAAAATGGACGAACTTTGAGGATAAATCAATTGTGTTAGAACTGCATGAGCAGAAACTTGCCGTCTTGTTTCCAGTCAGGTCATCTATAACCAATTCTTGTGACAGGAGTGGAGACTTGGCCCTACGATCCTGACTCTATGCGAGCACCTGTTTGTGAGCTTCATGATTCGCGTGCTACGCAAGCAGTCCGGCAAAGTCATCGGCAGAATAAAGTGGAGGGATGAAGAAAAGGCAGATGAAGAGAAGGCCATTGATGAGCAAAAGGTGAAGTTTGTGTGGAAATGGGGATTGGGGAAGTTTGTGTTGTCAGGTATAGTTGCATATGTAGATGGACGGTTGTGTCGGAACATCCCTCATCCTTTAGCAAGAAGAATTGTTAGTGGCTTTTTGTTAAGTTTTCTTGATCAAAGTGACGATGAAACAAAGTGATGAGTAATATATTTTTTCTTATTTTGCAATGGAAATCTTCCAATTCACACTTATGGCAGTATTTTATCTGCTATTTTGCACTTGATTCCTTTCATTTATGTGGAATTGAAATCGGTAATTTCTCTCATTTTTTATTTTTTCAGAAAATACATCTCTTTTTTTAATATTTCAATGTCTATTTCATTTTCGTTGAAAGTTAAAATTTTAAATAATTTGCATATCTATCTATGTGGAGGTTAATTTAATCCGAAATCGATGAGTTAGTTCAAATAAACCAAAAAAAGAGGTGAGTTGTAGCTAATTTTTTTTCAGCCCATAAAGATTTTGGGCTTTTCGGTGCAGACCGATTGGGTTTGGGTCCGGCTCGTCGATCCAGAGTTATTAAAAATTATTCTTGTTTAGTTATTGGATCGTGGCTGTTGTTGGGCCATTTCCCCTTGCTTCTCATTCGATTTTTATTTATATTACTTTCCTCCGTCCCGGTGAAGATGAGATATTTCTTTTGAGCACGAAATTTAGGAAGCTAATGTTTAGTAAAAAAGTACTCCCTCCGTCCCACGTGTCAAGAATTGTAGATTAATGTTTTAAGTGTGTAGTTAATAAAGTATAAAAGTGATAAAGTAAGAGAGAGAAGGTGATAAAAGTGATAAAGTAAGAGAGAGAAATTACCTTATTTAGAAATGTGCCAAGATTCATAGGGACGGCCCAAAAAGAAAAACGTGTCAAGATTCATGGGACGGACGGGAGTAAAATGAAAGAGAGAATGAATGAAAAAATAACTTTAATTTATTTCCAAAAAAAAAAACGACTCAACTTTATTAAGATAACCCGAAAAAGAATATGACTCAACTTCAAGGAATACAACTCAACTTCATTGGGACGGAGAGAATGATTGTTATTCCATATCACGTCATTTTGACCTCAAATACATATACAAGATTGTTCACAAATCACAAGTCAAAAAGAATAATTGCCATAAGTCATATTACTGCTATAGTTACTGGACGGTACATTTTGTTCTCCCCAGAAAGGCCACAACTACATTCTGTATAGTAGAGCAAGACATAGATCATCCAATAACCAATACAAAAAAGTAGGATTAAGAGATTTCACATTATCTCTCATCTTCTCCTTTCATCTCTGTAAGGCCCTTCACTCTCTTGATCTTTCAGAAAACCCAGAAAAGCAAGGAAGCCGAAAAAGAAGAACCCACCAGACCAGTGGCCGCCGCCACCGCCACCACCGCCGCCGCCATCACCATCATCACGGGGTGGAAATCCTGCCCCACCATCATCTAGTTCCGGAGATTTTTCTTTTCCTAGAAAAAGGTAAATAAAATCAGGTTTCAGACTTGGGATTACGGCATAAATGATAGATAATCCAAGAAGATGCCCCACGTTGGTGAGAGCACTGAGACCTGTTTGACAAGTATGCAGATTGGAAAAACTTCATAGATTAACATAATTCTTAATGAGCTCAAGATTGGAGACTTCTCAATATGCATTGTTCTTTGCTTAACATACTATACAATAGATACATACAGAAGAGGGGAGGGGCAAGAAAATATATTTCGAGAACAGTTCTACTTTGAACCAAACTCAGTCTCACACCTCTGAGATGCATTACCTAGCAGGACTACCTCAGTTTATAATATGCTATCCTAAACTGTATGCTACATCAAACCAAGTGGATAGAAAACGGTTTCACCTTGGATAGGTGCTACTGTAATGGTAGATGACTGGCGAGTCACAGTTTGGGTTTGTTCCGCAGCACAGGTGGCACTCTGCAGTTTAAGAAACACAATAAGCTAATTAGATCTACTTAATGTTGCTGGCTACCAAAACAAGATAGATGCAGCACTTCTTAACACCCACTTTTGGGAGAAGCAGAACTACTGCCAAGATCTTAATCTCTTTCAATTCTACAAAGAATAGTGCAGTCTGTTCTTCTGGTTCGTAGATTAGCCAAAAGTAAAACCAACTTCAAATGCATGGAGTACATGTTTTGTCCAAGTAAGTTCCATACTTAAAGATATTAAGATATGACTACTTTTTTTTTTTCTTTTTGGAGGGGGATATGACCTACATATATACATAGCTGGAGTGCATAACATAAGTAGAACATCAAATAAGATAAATTACCAGAGCAGCAGCACATATCACAGAAGCACGCTTAACTCTGGAAGAATGAGTAATGGTACTTTGCCTTTCAAACTGCAAGCAAAGAGGCTTCACTCGAACTGGAACTTGAACATTCTTTTGTGGCTTCAAACACTGGTCTTGTGATTGTACTAAGAAGAGAAAGAAATTCTCCATATAAGTTAATAACATCAACTAGCATAAAACTTCAACTGCGGCAAAGTGAGGAGAACTGAAATAATTTGTTAGTATCAGTCGCATATAGCTCATTTATAGCACAAAATCATATTTACAGATATTATTCAGCGTTACTTGAGTCCTTCCAATGCATGCAACTGATGAACCAGAAAGTGAATTTATTAAAACCAATCTTTTAAGGGCTGAAAGATGCGCCGTGCGGAAAAAAACAATTCTGCTTACATTTGTTCTACAAGATGCATTTGGTCGATCCACATCACATTACTTAGCAACAATACAAATAATCTATTGGAAAATTTAAAACAAGCATCCAAAGCAACAGCAAAATGAGATATGTTCATTACAGTTATAAAACATAAGATAACATGCAATTTTTACATAACTGGAGATGAGGTTAAACTTACCAAGACACTGGTGACGTAATTGGACTGGAAATAGTGGCAATGAGCGGCATGTCCCTCTTTATTATGGATACCACCTACAAAAAGTCGATACCTAAATATGATGAGTTTGCCCACATTATTATTTAAAGTTAGGAACTTTCAGTATGTTGTGAATATCGCTGGAGGCGGCGACGACGAAGCGCACCAATATGTGTGCCTCGACGCGCGGAGGCGATGCGAGAACGTAGGAATCGGGAGGTGCAGGCAAATTTAAATAAACGTGATTTCGGCAACAATTTCAAAATTTCAGACGTGATTTCACCAATTTTAAGCATAAACAAGGATATCAGTAATCACACCAACAAAATTCATTCAATATCTTCACCGTCAAAAAGAAATGTAAGGTGAAATCATCTTCCATAAATACCTTTTCTTGAATCTGCTTCTGTGTCCCCAAACTCTTGAATTGAAGATGCAGACGAGGAAGAAGGGGAATTAGGGATCAGAAGGAGAAAGGAATTGAAGATGGAGACGAGGGAGAAGAGGAATTAGGGCTCAAGAACGATAAAAGAATGATGGGTGTTATCTCTCTTTTATCTTCGTTTTTTCTTCTTTCTTTTAAGAGGCAGTCTTCATAGGATGAGTAAATTACTGTATATTTATATAATTTTACAACTAAAAGCAATAATATTTATGTGGTGCAATGTAAACCGCATCTCCTTCATATTTTAGGGGCGAGGGATCGAATTCCCCTAAAAGCAATTTTTTTTTTTGGTACCATAAAATCCTTAGTTGTTTATTTTCTAATAAAAGTCAATACTGTTATTAATAAATGTTTTATTTAATCTTAAGAAAAAATTTATTTGATTTTATGAAAATTTTATTTTACATTTATAAATTAAGTGTTGTCTCATACAAGTAATAACATACTATTACTATTATAAAATCATACTTCCTATTAACTAATTCAATATACTTGCTATTAAAAGTCATATTTACTATTATAAAACATTATATTTTTTATTAGAAAAAAATCTTATATTCTATTAATTTAATTTATATGATTACTATAATGAAAAGCCATATATTAACTATTAGAAAAGGTCATATTATGATTAGAAAAAAATCATATTTAATATATGACAAATGTTATATAGGATGAACAAAAGTGTTACTTGATATGAACACAAGTCTTATTACGAAGAGTCATATTTATTATTAAGTATTAGCTCATACAAGTAATATCAATTTTACTATTAAAAAAAAGTCATCTTCACTATCATAAAATGTTATACCCCCTTCGTCCTTCAAATAACTTTCTAGGATAGAGGGACACAGATTTTAAGATAAGTCGTTGAGTCTATTGAAAATGGTGACAAAAATGTAATAATTAGTATTGAAAGTGATGAAAATATGTTATACGTACTGAGAGTGGTGAAAAGGTAAACAATAAGAATAAATGGGGTATTATTAATGATGAGATAGTGTCCCAAAATGGATATAAAGTTATTTGGGGGGACGACCCCAAAAAGAAAAGATATGAAGTTATTTGGGGACGGAGGAATATGTTCTATTAGAAAAAGTCATATTTTCTATTAAGTAATTATATATATTTGCTATTACGAAAAGTCATACTCCCTCCGTCCACCAAAAAAACTCCCATTTGGGGTTCGACACGGAGACTAAGAAAGCTGAAAAAGGTGGTGTAAAGGTGGTGTAAAAGACTAAAAGGGTAGTGTTTATGTATTGTGATTACTTTTACTAATCTTTCACTAGCTATTTGATAATAATAATAATGACAATAATAACAAAATAATAATAATAAAAAAATAATAACAATAATAAGGATAATAAATAATAAGGATAATAATAATAAAAATAAACAATAAAACAATAAAAATAATAAGAATAAGAATAATAATAATAATAATAATAATAATAACATAACAATAATAATAATAATAATAATAACGATAATAATAATAATAATAATAATAATAATAAAATAATAATAATAATAACAATAATAGGATATAAATAAGGATAATAATAATAATAACAATAACAAGAAGAAGAAAGAACAAAGAAGAAGAAGAAGAAGAAGATAAAAAAAAAAAGAAGAACGAGATAGAAAAGAAGAAAAGAAGAAGAGAAGAAGAAGAAGAAGAAGAAAGAAGAAGAAGAAGAAGAAGAAGAAAACAAAGAAGAACAAGAAGAAGGAAAGAAGAGAAGAGGAGAAGAAGAAAAGAACAAGAACAAGAACAAGAAGAAGAAGAACAACAGAGAAAGAAGAAGAAGAGAAACAACAACAAGAACAAGAAGAAGAAGAAGAAGAAGAAGAAGAAAACAAGAACAAGAACAAGAAAAAAGAAGAAAAAATAACAAAGAAAAAAAAAAAATAATAGTAATAAGGATAATAATAATAATAATAATAATAATAATAATAATAATAATAATAATAATAATAACAACAATAACAATAATAACAATAATAAGAATAATAACAATAAGAATAATAATAAGAATAATAATAATAAAATAATAATAATAACAATAACAATAACAATAACAATAATAAATAATAATAATAATAAGGATAATAATAATAAAATAACAATAACAATAATAATAATAATAATAATAATAATAAACGATAGAATAATAATAAGAATAATAATAATAAGAATAATAATAATAACAAGAATAATAATAATATAATAATATAATAGGATAATAATTAAGAATAATAATAACAATAATAATAATAATAATAATAATATAATAATAATAAAATAATAATAAATAATAATAATAAGAATAATAATAATAATAATAATAGTGGATGTCTGCCCCTATTTTTTTTAGATCGTCAGAGTGTTGAATTGCAACTTACGTGGATTAGTAAAGACGACGGCGTTTTTGTGAGGCCTAAACGAGCGTCGTTTCGTACAATTTCAATTATTTTTTTTTTCAAATTAGAAAGAGATTGTATCTTGTATTGCACCATAATTTTCAATATGTAGAAATTTTATTGAAAAATACATCGTAACATGAATATTACATGGAGAAATAATTCACACAAACTTCAAGTTCACAATTCGACAATCGAAAAAATTGGGGAATGAAATTGCAAAAATTATAAAAGATGAGTGATTTACTTTGCCACACTTTCAAAGTTACGTTAAAAAAATTTTGGACCCCCCTGAATCAAAAGTCTGGCTCCGCCCCTGCATAGGTGTATTGTTAAATAAATTGTGGGTAAATAAGTGTAAATTATAAAGGTAAAATTGTCCAAATTACGTAGGGCAGTGTTCATTTTCTTGAGGCATTCTTTCGTTACTACTATTAAACTATATATCCTACGATCAGTCTTAAGGTTGAACTCGAAAATAAGAAAAACGTGCATTAATTGCATGCATGCTGAATTAAAAGAGAAACTGAATCATAATTAGCAGGTAATCTGCACGTGATGAACTGATTGCTTCAATTCATCTTCTAGCTTCAGAAAATGAAACTCATCTCAAGAAACACAAGGCTCAAGAGCTTCACAAAGAAGCTGCAGAGATTGTTATACATGAAGTTGATGAGATGTTTTATTAAATATCAGCAACTAGTAATTACCTAAAAAAAAATACAACTAGCCTAGTGTTTTCTTTCCAGCTAGCTACATGCCAAATTCTTAACTCGCTTATTGCAATTTTAGTAAAATGGGCAGCGAAGTTTGGTGAAGAATGAAGCCATGGTCTTGTAGCTAGCTAGGCATGTCAATGAGCTGCTTTTACTCAACCCGATTCGCTCAGACCCAAAACTTGATTGATCCATATATATCCAATCCGACCCGCTTGTTTCGGGTCATATGCACTCGAATTAAATCGTCCATAGAAATTAAATTAAAATTTATTAGAGGACACTTTTAATAATAATAATAATAATAATAATAATAATAATAATAATAATAATAATAATAATAATAATAATAATAATAAACCTTCCAAATATGACTTAACTCTTAAGTACCAAAAAATCAAAACAAAAATGAAGCGAAAAGTAGTTCCAAAAAGCAGGGGAGGAGAAGATATCGAAAAAGAGTCAATTATGTTATCTTTGCTATAAATAGGAGAAATTACAAGTGCCATTTATATATATAGTTAGTTGCGGCAGTTGAATCGGTTTTGCCAATTCGTTTAGTTGCATGAAAAATGAAATAATTATCTTCATGGCCGTGCGATTACCTTCTCTTCCATGATCCTCTCATCATTCTCTTTCTCGCAACCCATTCGCATTTGCATTTGCATTACACAAAGATGAAGAATTCGAAAACGGGGCGTAGTAGTTATTCTTCAAGCATGGACGATTCGAGCGTCTCGAGCAAGCAACCCTTGTTCGCCCACGCGCTCCAGGCGGAACAAGACGAGTACTCGTTCCGCCTGAGCAGCGCGTCGGAGCTGAGCCCCACGGACCACGACAGGCCTCCCCCGGCCCTGTCGTCGTCCTTCGACGCGGGGAACTCGTCCGTGTGGGACCCGTCCACGCCCTCCCTCTGCTCGTCCCCCGCGGCCAAGTCCCCGTGGTCGTCGTCCCACATGGCGCCCTCCGACCACTCCTACTCCTACACGGGGCTCATGGGCTCCCTCGTCCGCGAGGAGGGCCACATATACTCCCTCGCCGCGGCCGGGGACCTCCTCTTCACCGGCTCCGACAGCAAGAACATCCGCGTGTGGAAGAATCAGAAGGAATTCTCCGGCTTCCGGTCGAATTCCGGCCTCGTGAAGGCCATCATCATCGCCGACGAGCGGATCTTCTCCGGCCACCAGGACGGGAAGATCCGCGTGTGGAAGATGTCCGGCAAGGATCCGAGCGTGTACAAGCGCATCGGAACCTTGCCGACGCTGAAAGCAAAGGTGAAGAAGTCACTGAAACCGAGCAACTACGTAGAGGTGCGGAAAAGCCACAACGCGATCTGGATCAAGCACATCGACGCCATCTCGTCCCTGAGCCTGAGCGAGGATCGGTCGATCCTCTACTCGGCGTCGTGGGACAAGACGGTCAAGGTGTGGCGCGTGGCCGACTCGAAGTGCCTCGAGTCGATCAGCGCGCACGACGACGCCGTGAACTCGGTCGTGGCCGGGTTCGACGGCCTCGTGTTCAGCGGGTCCGCCGACGGCAGCGTGAAGGTGTGGCGGCGGGAGATGCAGGGGAAGGGGACGAAGCACTACTTCTCGCAGACGCTGCTGAAGCAGGAGTGCGCGGTGACGTCGCTCGCCGTCGACGCCTCCTCCACGGTGCTCTACTGCGGCTCCTCCGACGGGCTCGTCAACTTCTGGGAGCGCGACAAGTTCCTCTCGCACGGCGGCTTCTTCCGCGGCCACAAGCTGGCGGTGCTGTGCCTCGCCACGTCGGGGAACCTGGTGTTCAGCGGCTCGGCGGATACCAACATCTGCGTGTGGCGGAGGGAGGAGCGGAGCCACCACTGCCTCTCCGTGCTGAGCGGCCACAGCGGGCCGGTGAAGTGCCTGGCGGTGGAGGAGGATAAGACGGATTTCGCGCAGCCGTTTGGGGCCCACCGGCACTACGTCGTCTACAGCGGCAGCCTCGACAAGTCGGTCAAGATATGGCGGGTGTCGGGGCAGGGGGCGCCGCTGCATCCGCCGCCCAACAGCGATATCGTGCCGCCGCAGCAGCAGCAGCCGTTTCAGAATTTCTCGTCGCAAACTAGTCGGAGCACGGCTCAGAGGAGAAATTTCTGAAGATATAGTATTATGTATTAAAATGTATAGAAATTGGCAAGAATTATATATAGAGAAACGGCAATTAGTTAGCATGTGTAAACTCATTTCCTATATACACTATCTCTAGTATTTATTCACTTCTTCTGCACATCTACTATTAAGCGTATTCAGAAATAATAAGTGATTGAATTGACATGTTTTTTTTTTTTGAAAAATTAGATAAATAAATAAAGGAATTTAAAGACAGCGCGAGGAACGACTCGAATGCAGGACTTCAGATCTTAGATCTTAACCTTATCTCGCTTGGCCAACACACGCACACAGAAGTGAGAGAAAGAAGAAGAAAATTGCATTGACATGTTTGGAAAGCGATGAAGTTGTCTTTCTTGTTGATCTTACTTGGTGAGAGCTGACTTTGGTATATGAATGTGAGAAATTGAGGTAAAGCCTATAAATCATAATTGTATAAATTATTGAGCATTAATGAATCTTTTCACATATGATATCCCCGATATTCCCAATTGTCGTTAAGACTTTTGAGGATATTTTTTTTTTGAAGAGGAAGACTTTTGAGGATATTAATATAATATATCAACTTCTCTGACAAAGAAATGCAATCTATCAATTCTATAAAGCAATACATATTAGAGCCTCCATAGTGATTCTCTCTCCTACATGGCACTCCCACAATCCTCCATTTTGATTTATCTAATTCTCTATTCTACCTTTTACGCCTCAATTCTTAAGCTTGGCAAAAACATCAAAATTCTCATACTCAAATACCGTTACAAAATTTGATTAGCAATTCATATGCAATTCCTTCTTAAATCTCTCACCATGTGTCTGCAAATCTCATGCTCAATCACCTGTTGTAGCAATTGATCAGCAGCAAATCCTTCTAAAATCCCCTTTTTCCGCCATCTGCAAATCCTTCTCAAATCTCTCCCCATCCATCTGCAAAACCTTCTCAAATCCCATCTCCCACCGTCTGCAAATCCTTATCACAGCAATTGATCTGCTAATCTCTATCCATCACGTCCCCTACCGCTGATACATCTTCCTCTTAGAAATCAGGATTTGATGCTCCACCTCTCTCCGTCGCTGATACATCGCGTATTAGGATTTTAAATTTGAAGGTATTATGCCAGCTGATGTTCTGCTTCCTCCGAGTCTAAGGGGATGAGTTTGTGTTGTTGAATTACATGGAAAAAAGAAGGCATATCGTTATAGAGGTTCTGAAACAGGTTTTTTTTCCCCCAAATTTTTTTACTTTCGTAGACTAAAATGAAAATTTGAAGAAGTATTACAATTCACTTTCGTCAGATTGCCATCCATGCCTATGGAACTCTAATAAGGGATAAAATTTATGTGTATACTATCAACACATAGTTATAATACTGTTGCACCGAATAGCCCATATTTTGATATTTACTGTGAATCTGCCATTCTTTTTTAATGATAAACATTTCAGTTAATCCATTTTAGAGTTGCCTGCGTCTTTATTTGATTTTTAATTTTCTTGGGTTTGGGTGAAAATCTCAACATCGATAGGTTCTCTTCCATTTGATGAAATAGATTTTTCCAGAGACCTCAATATTTTTAGATATTTTGTTTTTCTGGTACAGAACGATTGAGAGTCTGAGACAGAAGATTGGGCAGCTTCACTTGTCAGTTTTTTGTTATTTCAATTTTGATAAGATTTATGAGATTGATATGCATTGCATTACCCAACACATATATGATGTTCCTTACAAATTACAAATAGCAAAAACTGCTAAATCACTGTTAGAAACCAAAAATGGCTCTCCCAAAGTTCTAATGGTAAGAAAATTTATAAATAATTAGTAGACGTCTCTAAAGTTTATGTATATGATTTCTCAAATCGATTTTTTGTCTAACTTTTAAATTTGTAACTCTTTTTAGTTGTTGTGCTAATGAAATTTTCAATGGATTTAGGTATCCAGGAAGTCGAGCATTGCTCTTTCAATTGCTACAATTCTTTCTGGTGGTTGAGTAAGCAATTTCCATTTCATTATCAATAATTTTCGCATTTAATGTGATGCTTGTAGTTATGTGAACATGAAATAGTCAAGAGTAGGTAGTGACGTTTTCATGATCAAATCTTTTAATCAATATTTTAGCTTGCTCTTTGACTAGGAAAGAAATTAGAAAATGGTGAATTGAGGTTATAGAGTTTCATCACAAAAGCTGATTTTTATTATAGATTGGCTTGGTTCGTAGAACGTACATATGCACAATTTTGTAAATCTAAGAGTGTATTTAATTGCTCCTTTTGCCCTGCCTCTGATGCATTTGATTGCAGGTTGTGTCTTGATGTTACAACGATTCCCTGTAGAATCTAGAGGGCAACGCGAGAAACTACAGAGTGAGCTCTTATTAACATTTTAATTGTATTCTTAAGTGGTTGTCCATTTATTTTAAGTTTTCTCTTCCCTTTTGTTGTTCATATAGGTTGGTTACGAGACCACGATATGTTTTTCACGTTTTCTAATTCGAAGTATTATGGTAAGTTTTGTTTATCAGTGGTATGAATTTAGCTCTCAAATGGGTAGATGGTCATACATTGGACTTCTTGGTTATCTTGAAATCACGTATTTTTACTGATTAGAAAATCATGAAAATGTTGATAACTGAGTTAATTTTTTCAAGAACCAATTTAAGATTATTCAATTGTAATGATACGCTCTTATTCCTTCAATTCGAATATATAGCTTCTTCACAGATGAATTTTGGAGATAGATCCGATCCATTCCAATAAACACTTTTTCGGGTGTTCGGCGCTGGCCACACTCCATCCGCCGCCCGCCAATCGATCCACCCCAATCTCGCTGCTCCTATCTCTGCATCATGCCTCAATCGCGTAACATCCCGCCCCTACTCTAACTCTTCTTCGCAGGTGCGTCAATTTTCCTGGTTATTGATTTCATTTTTCCTGTGACGTAGAAATGGACTATCAATTTCGTCCGAGTTTCAAACTATTTTGTCTTGATTGTAATGCTTAGCTGCTAACCATGTATAAGAAAGAGAGATCTGGTTGAGTGATGCTTGTGTATTGTAATGCCATTATTCCTACATTTTTGTTCTGCCTTAAGTCTTCTATCAAATGATTTTGTATTATGTATTTAACTCGAGCAAACTGAAAAATATAACAGAAGTCTGTTGTCAATTTCTTTGAAGGCCCTTACTTATGCATAACGACTCTTTGGATTTCATCAAGTTAAAATTGCCTTGATTGGCATCCATGCTGGAAGCACTGGTCTTAACTTAATGTCAGCATAATTGAAAGTCAAAGTGCGTCTTAATCTTCATGGTATTGTATCTGTTGAATCAGCAACGGTAAGCTCTCAGCTCTTTTTGATGAATTTTATTTCTTATGCTTACTGCTGAGTAGTGGGGTTTCTTTAGCGAATTACTCTAAGAGCAAACTTATGGTGATAAGATAATAACTTTATCTGAGAATGGCTTGGCTCTTTGCTCGCTCTGCTGCTCTTGAGGTTTGCTATTTGACTATATTTGGAAACGCTCGTGTGCGTGTGTGTTGTTCTTTTTCATGTGATGAATCATAACTCAATGCTTATGAGATGAGATTTTCTCGGCTGTGTATATATTAGTTATAAATTTAGGTGGGTATATCATATATGGGTTATTCGCCTCTTTGTTATTGTTGTCGTCGTCGTTGTTATGGTGGGTCGGCCGTGCTGATTGACGCGGGTTGATATGTGGAACATCCTCTGTTAAGTTGATTTTCAATGTGGTTTTGAGTAGTGAAAATATCATTTAATAATATACATCTATCTCATTTACAACGAACTCACGTTGCAGCTATATAACATATATATATAACAGGCAGCTAGGAAGGGGCCACCTACAGGTACACTTCGATGAAGGCCGCCGAGAATATGAGGCCGTACTCCCGCTTGCAGACGGCACGGCTCTGAAGAAGGCTGGCGGCGCCAGACAAGCCACGATGCGATCCATCAGATGCTGCAGTCCATCCAAGGATTTGGGTTTGGATTTGTGGTGCAGAGTAATGTTGAGGAGGCGAATGCGTAGGAAATAGGTATGCTTATGGGAGTGTGCTAATAATAAAATTTCGAATTGCTGCAAATGTTAGTATGTTCTAACAATTGAATAACTTAGAACAGCAGTAACGTGGAACATAGTTTTTTTTTTTTTTTACTTGGGAACATGGAACATAGTTTCAGAAGCAAAAAGATGATCAAAAATAAGTTCCGACACTCGGAGTATTTAATTTAGCAAAAAGATCCTTATGGGAGTGTGGAAAGGCTCCATGTTTGGAGTTACAAATTTAAGGATTTTTGGAAGTCGCATACAAGGGGAAGAAGTAGAAGATAGTTTCTGACGATGATTGTTTTTGTATAATGCACACATAGATGTGAGCTGCTTATGTAATTTAAAGTTTAAAAAACTGTAATTAGATTTCAATATTTGCAAACCTAAATAAAAGTATTGAAATAAATATTTTCTTCAATTGAATTTGGTCACATAAAGTACTTAATAATACTTCAATGTATTTTAAATAAATAGGTAGTTCAATTTAATTTGGTCATATAAAATAAAGAAAATGATACTAAGATATATGTGTAATAAAGAAAATTTTCAATTTAATTTTTCATATAAAATAATTTGAAATAAATCCGCATTTCCACATTAATCTCATAATGATATATCTAAATAAAAGGCTTAATCTTCATTCATATATTAGCTTAACATCGTTCCATATTATATTTTATCATTGCTCATTGATCTTTATTGAACTTCACTATGAAAAAAACATAAATAAAAGGATACTTTTGAGATACATTTAAAATAAATAGATTCTTCAATTAAATTTGATCATGAAAAATAATTTCAAATAAATTATCATTCTCGAATTGATCTAACACATGCTCATATATATTGAATCTATATTAAATCTCACAATTCACAATTTTTAAAAAAATTATTATTAAACTTTACCATTTAAAAATTTAAATAAAAAAAAATACTTAACTTTGAAAAATTAATAAAAATATATTTGAAATAAATAGGTTCTTATTGTTTGAAATTTTATCGAGATTATTAACAAATTATTGTTTAACAGTTTATTTGGTTATATACATATTTTATAAATTTAAAAAAATTCGAGAAATTAGTTGATATTATTATATGGGTTTAGGACGAGAATAAGTATTAAAATAATCAAATATCTAATAGGAAAATGGAATACTCCTATGTGGCATCACCATATTTTTGCACTTTTATTGATCCTAATTCTCTAGACATTTTCATATTTATTCATTCTTATTTATCAAAATCTTCTCATCCCACATTGATTTTTTTATGAGATTTCACCAAAATAAAATCTATATAAAAGGATGCTCTTACTCTCCAAACCAAAAACCCACATTTAATTGGTGAAGTGATTGAGATTAATACAATTTGAATTGCAATAAAAGTTGATCGAATTTATTTAGTTGAATAAAAAAACAATTAATTTTATTTTTTAAAATAAATACTTGTGATTAAATAAATTATATCTCCATTTTAATTTGGTCATAAAATAAGATATTTTGCATATTTTGTTTTTGGATTACACATTGATTTTTTATGAAAAATTACCAAAAGAAATACTAAATAAATTAATATGATATAATTTGAATATCACATCAATTTTCTCAAGCCTTAGACGAGATAATTCTCAGAACTTAGTTATGGTCTTTCAAACTTCAAATATGATGATTTTCACGAGTCAGTTTTATTCTTTCAAACTCCAAACGAAATGATGCTTGAAACTCAGTTACTCCCTCCGTCCACGAAATGAGTACCCATTTGTGGACGGCACGGGTTTTAAGAAATGTATGGAGTATAGTGTGAATAGTTTAAAGGACCCACTTTTTGAGTGTATTAATTAAAGAGGTGTGTGGGGTACACTTGCCAAAAAAGGAAATGAGTACTTATTTCGTGGACGGACGAAAAAGGAAATATGGGTACTCATTTCGTGGACGGAGGGAGTATGATATTTTAAGCTCTAAATAAGATGATGCATAAATGGTGACTTTTCAAGCTCTATACAAGATGGTGTTTAGAAGTTAGTTATGATCTCTCAAGCTTCAGATTGTATAATCTCACAAGTCAGCCCTGGTCTTTCAAGCTCGTAATGAAAATGATGTTTACAAGTGAGTTATGATATTTAAAGCACCAGATAGTGATGTTCAAATGATTGACACATTAAGTCATGCATAGTATTTTAGGATCTAGACGAGATAATGCTAAAAAATTTGGCGTTCAAAAGTCAAATATTGTCTTTCGAGTTCTTGATGATCATGAGATGAGATGATGCTTAGATGAAAAATGAGATCTTAAATTAATTCTTATCCGTCAATATTAAAAATGTACAAAATTTATATAAACGGGTATTTTTACTATTTAGCAAAAAGTTAACATTTAATTGACGAATATAGTTAAGATTAGTCTAATGTAAATTCTATTACATCAAACTAAATTAATTAAAAATTAATTATATTATATAAAAATAATATACTCCTAAATAATTTAAATTATAATTTAAAATCCCGTCGAATTTCGACGGGTTATACACTAGTTGTAGTCAAAGGAGATAATTAAGTGGACATAGTGAGGTGTAATGTCAAGAAATGTTGATAAGAGGAAGAAGAAAAATTGCTTGGAGAAGAACGGCAAACAAAACTTGGTGAAGACGCTAAATTGCCAGCGTTGCTCTATCCCTCTGTTGTCTAGAAAACCCTAATTAATCTTAGGGTGTCTCACCGGAGCCGCCGCCGCCCTCTCTTGTCGGCTCTTTTCCCTCGACGTCGTGACTCATGTGTCGTCTTTCACATCGAATTGAATTTCTTCTCAAGTAATAGAGCAACGGGTAAATTGTAGACATGAGTATTTAGGATTTGTTTTGAACGACATCATTTTATTTTGGTCCACGCTGGCAATGAGATGTCATGTCATCTTTTCGACTGCCTGAAATTTAAGTCGAAGCCCCAGTTACAAAATTTGCAAAGAATATGTATTTTATGTACATAGATGTTAAAATCAAAAAATGAGTCAAAGTTCGTGCCTTATTTTGCAATCTATCCTAGATCATACTCACCTCGTCCCATAAAAAAGTATCACATTTTCCATTTTCGTCTACCACTCTCATTTTTAGGCAGGATTTCATTTTTTTTAATCACAACCACTCATTTATACATAATCCCACAGTCAATTCAACCACAATCATTCAAATCCACTCAACACATTATCCATTAATTTTTTCTTAAAAAAAATTACTATGTCATTCTCAAACGATTAGGGCTGTAAACAAACCAAGCCGCTCGCGAACTATTCGGAGCTCGGCTCGAAAAAAGCTCGTTCAAGTTCGTTTAGAGAAGCTCGTAAAATAAACAAACCAAACTTGAGCTTAGTAGTATTCGGCTCGTTAACTCGTGAACATGTTCGTCAAGTGATTCAACTTGAAAAATATAAATTATTAATAGACATAACTTATATTTATCCACTAAAATTAATAATAATTGTATTAAATCTCTAATTAATTTTGTTTTTTATAAGAAAATAATTAAAATAAATTATTTTAAATAAAATAATTTATTTTAAAAATAAAATAATCGATATTTTGAATATGAATATAAATTTAGAAAGTTCGTTTAGGCTCGTGAGCCGCTCGTGAGCCTCAAAGTATTCGGTAAGTAAAGTTCGGGATTCGATTCGATACTTAACAAACCAAACTTGAGCACACCACTATTCGGTTCGGCTCGATTCGATTACACCCCTACAAACGATACTCTATTATAAGACGGAGAGAGTATAACATAAATCACTTAAAAAAAGAAAGAAGATAAACATTAAAAAATAAAGTAGTAGCACCTACAACTCTAAATTCGTTAAGTCGAAATCATGTACCTACCGCCCACCATATTCTAATTTCTAACGACTGAAACGAAACTGATCCGCCACCCACTGATAACCGAAAGCAACGTAAAAAGACAGAATAGCCCTTACCCTCCCTCTTGAATTACGCTTGCTCACATCACTGCCCCACCACCATTGCCGTCACTCACACAGTCACCAGAGCTTTCGCCACTTTCAATCAACATTCTAAAAGAAAATGAAAAACCCCAAAAAGGAGGAAAAATTAAGCAATTAAATTAAATTAAATTAAAAGATGCCCAATTACGAAACAGTGCCCACCACCATTTGTACCACTTTCCCTTTCCCAACACTTTTTTGCTCCACCCCATATATCCTCTTTGTATTTTCTCCTACACTTTTCTTCTTGCCCTCGATTGCTCGTTTCGAAAAAATAGAGAGAAAACTAAGCTTATTCGCTGGGATTTCAACTTGGTTTCTTCCCACTCTTCCTCACAGCAGAACCCAATTCTTTGCTTGCAGTTAAAGTTTGATTTTTTAACGAGTTTTTTTGGGGTCATTTTGTTCCTGCTTTGCTCAAGATTCGTGTTTTTGGTGATATTTTGCACCTATGCGAAGTGGGCTCTGAAAGGAAAAAGAAGGGCTTGATTTGAGGGGAAGGAAGAATATGTCGCTGGAGGTGGCGACTGTTGTGGAAGATGCGGTGGAATATTCCTTCGCGATGGAATATCACGGCCCTCCGATTACCCGTGAGCTGCCGCGGGCCGTGCCCATCAATGTGGATCGGATTCCGGTGGCCTCCGTCGTCTCTCCGCTGCCGTTCTCGGATAGTTTGTCGCTGCCCGTGGTGCAGCCGATATCCGCTGCCGACATAATCGGCAAGAAGCTAGCCAAGGATTTGAAATTGAGCTCCTCCTCCGCCGAGCTGCTGACCGTGTCGCCGACTTCGGTGATTGCCTTCGAGTCACAGAATAATGAGGTGAGTGAGGGTTCTTACAGTAAAGAGCTCGGTTTGGGGACTGAAACTAGCGTTTCGCCCAGCTCGGTTAATAATGCATCTGCAGAAAGTGAAACTGAAATTCGTAATAGCAATGATATAT
The DNA here is from genome assembly GCF_028751815.1 of Salvia miltiorrhiza. NCBI lineage: Eukaryota > Viridiplantae > Streptophyta > Magnoliopsida > Lamiales > Lamiaceae > Salvia > Salvia miltiorrhiza. The sequence goes on from NC_080392.1 coordinate 44,606,823, forward strand.
GTGCTTTGTCTGGTGAATTGAGTAGTGATTTCGAGTGTTGCAATCGTGATGATGCGTTGAATGGAGTGAATGAGAGGGGGTATTCCTCGATTAGCCACGATGAGTTTGTTGGTGGGGTTGGGAGCTCCGGCGCTTTAGAGTCTTCGGATAGCTTTGAGAAGTCGAGGGAATTCTCCGGTAGTCTGCGTAAGTCGAGGCTGTCGAGTGCTTATAAGGAGAGCTTAGATTTCAACGAGTCAAACAGAACAGATTGGGAGTCCAATGAGTCTGTTTTGAGCGTGGATTATCTTTCCTCTAGGGTTTCGTCTCGCAAGTTTGGGGATGCGAATCAAGATTCTGGTGGTGATGTGAGGCGAGCTCCGGTGGTGACGTTTTGTGATATTGAGTCGGATGATGAGAATGTGAACGAGGACTACGGCCGTTCTGAGCCTGAGGTGGTCAGAATGAAGAAAGAACCTGCGGCCAAGGTCAGGAAAGGGGCGTGTTACCGGTGCTTGAAAGGTAGCCGGTTTACGGAGAAGGAGGTGTGCATGGTTTGTGATGCTAAGTATTGTACTAATTGTGTGCTTAGAGCAATGGGGTCTATGCCTGAGGGTAGGAAGTGTGTGACTTGCATTGGTTACCCCATTAGTGAATCGAAGCGTGTCTCTTTGGGAAAATGCTCGAGAATGCTCAAGAGATTGCTCAATGATCTGGAGGTTAAGCAGATAATGAAAGCTGAGAAATTTTGTGAGGTGAATCAGTTGCCTCCTGAGTATATCTGTGTAAATGGTAGGCCTCTTTATCATGATGAGCTGGTCATGCTCCAGAGCAGCCCTAATCCACCGAAGAAGCTGAAGCCCGGAAATTATTGGTACGACAAAGTATCAGGCCTTTGGGGGAAGGTGAGCTGTGATAAGCTTAATTTACTATATACACCTGAAACTTCATTTTTAGCCATTGCTCATGAGGCTTAATATGTTGAAATTTGCAGGAAGGGCAGAAGCCGTTACAAATTATTAGTCCCCATCTCAATGTTGGGGGACCTATTAAACCAGATGCTAGCAACGGGAACACCCAAGTTTACATAAATGGTCGTGAGATCACAAAAGTGGAATTGCGTATGTTAAAGGTTGGCATTTGGTTTCTCGTAGATGCATCTTTGAAAACCCCTCTTTGTACGGTTTTTTGCTAAAACTTGTATTTTTGAATTTTATAGTTAGCAGGAGTCCAGTGTGCTGGAAATCCACATTTTTGGGTGAACGAAGATGGTTCATACCAAGAGGAGGGACAGAAAAATACCAAAGGATATATTTGGGGCAAGGTTCGGCTTCTGCTAGATCTATTTTGGATCTCATCTTTCCTGCTGGGGGATAAATCAATGCTCATCTTTTCTTCTTAATATATCATATTTCCTCGCACCTTATTAATGCTACTATTCAGGCTGGAACAAAGCTGCTTTGTGCTGTTCTTTCTCTCCCAGTTCCGTCTAAATCATCTAATCCTTGTGGAGAACAAGTGTCTAGCTCAATCAGTCGGAGTATGCCAGATTATCTTGAGCATAGATCAATTCAGAAGCTTCTTCTGATTGGATATAGTGGATCTGGAACAAGTACCATATTTAAACAGGTAGCTCAGAAGATTCTCCCCATATTTATTGCACCCTATTGTTTTTGAAGAAATATTTATTGCACTTCAAAGCATAAGTTTTGAGCATACTATTGGGTAAACAGCATCTATCTGTATTTGTCCCTTTTCCTTCATGTTTTTCTTTGTTAAGGGTTCGTTAACTTTCATGGAAAAGGAGAGAATACATATATTTTCACCCTTCTCCCACCATTTTCACATGTTTACTATGATATAAAATTTTCTACGGGCAGCTCCTATACATATACTGAAAAGTTTTCAGTATTGGATAATATCTTTGGGTAGTGGTGTGAAAATATTTCCAACATTTTATCTGTTAAATTTAATAATTTATCCACCCATTTCCAACAAAGTAAACAAGTGCATAGGATAAATGTAGGCTATGTAGCATATGATAATTTTGTTTTCATCTCTGGTAAACATATGATAAAAAGAGAGGAAAAGATAATATTTTCTCATCTTTTCTTATGCAACATTTTCCTATGAAAATTTTACAACCAAAGTAAACGCACCCTTAATTAACATCCTCTTTCAAAAGCCGAATGGAATGCTAATCTCTAATTTACGGATAGTTCTTAAGTCGGGTGCAAGTTTTTTTCTTTTTGTGCGCGCGTGTGTGTGTGTGTGTGTGTTGGGGGGGGGGGATGTGGATTTTATGGTATCATTATTAATATTAATGGCTATTTACCCTTTTACCCACTGTATGTTTCTTTTATGCTGTAACAAATCCTACACGAATGGGAAAACTTGGCTTTCTTTTTTTGTACCGTGTGTATTTCTTGGCAGTTGGGCACAAAATGCCATACCTATTAGCTTCAAACCGATTCTCCTCCTCTTCAGAAAAGATAGTGTTGTACCATCTGAATATATTTTTTTTTTGGGGGGGGGGGGGGGGAACTGTAACACAAACTATGCAATATGTATATGTGGTGCATGCTTGCAGCTATTTGGATGAAAAATTTGCTTGCGTTTTGGTAATGGAAGTGAAGATTTGACGGCATTTAAGTATCAGAGATTCTGTAATTACCTTCTATGTTATCTCATGATTGATTTACATGCCAGTGTTGCTGAAAATTTAGATGCTTGAGTTTATGCTAGAATGAAAAAATATTTTAACATTTAGCGTTTTAACAAGTCTGCTTTTGTTGGATCAGGCTAGAATTCTTTATAAAGACATACCCTTTTCCGAGGATGAGCGGGAACAGATTACATTAGTCATCCAGAGCCATGTGTATAACTATATTGGAATACTTCTTGAGGGCCGTGAACGATTTGAAGAAGAAAGTTTGAATGAAATGAGGCAAAATCAGTCTTGTGATGGTACAACTCTTGCAGGTACATTTTCATCTGATATTCAGTTTCCTTATTTGTTAAATGTGAGTCATGTGACATTATAAAAGTATCACTGGTTAGTTGTATGTTGGGATTCTCAATTGAATATACACTAAATAACCTCAAGTATTCCTGGTTTGCTCTTTTAGAGTGTGTGTGGCAGAGCTTTTCAACTCTCCAAGTTCTTTCTTCCTCTGGTTGAGTCAATGAAGCTAGCTCCGTCACTTGTTTGAAGAGGATATTGAGGAAAATGGGGAGGTTTATTAGAAATCAAAGAGTAGTTACTACAGAGGGATATGATAGAATCCCCAAAGTGAGTTTCAACCTAACTACAAATACAACTTCAGAGACAAATTTTTAGAGGAAGTCAGAGTATTTGGATTCTCCTATTCCTTTCTAACCACAATGACCAACATAGGGCAAGAGCCATGACTCCCCAATACATCAGTCTACAAGAACAAAGAGATTTTGTGAAAAATAATTAGCCAACCTTTTTTCTGTGGTTAATACTCATCAAACATTTATCCAAAGATAAGATACAAGTATCAGGAAGGGATGCCTGATACATATTGTTGTAGAGTCAAGCATATCCAATTCAAACACAAATGGGGAACACAAAGAGCCTCAGGACTGAATCCTGCCCAGGGAAAATTGCTGACTTGTGTGACTAACAAATTGCATGCCTACCCTATCTCATGTCAGAATATTTAAATAGCCGAAGCTATTGTAACAAATATGGAAACAACTCAAACATCTGTAAACTAAACTAATTAAGCAAATACTCTCAGTGAAAGTTTAGTCACGGATTGGCTGTCACTCTTTGATCTGTGATATCTTTCCTTTTCATTTACTCCTCCACATGTAAACCTTATCTGTATCATATTGTCTCCCAGAAAAACTAGGAACTGCTTCATAGTCAAATATAATGAAGACCATTCGTTATGACCTGATTCTGGAATTGATAGTGGTAAAACAAATACCTTCAATATACTGTATAAAGTACTCTCTGTTATCAAATTATTGAACTGGTGAATACTACTTAATAGCATTGCTCTGAGTGCTAACTGAAGTCTTTTCTGATTCATTTCTATGTATGCTGTCACAATTGATGTATTATATCTAGATGTAATATTTCCCCCTTTCTTTTGGTTTATAATAGGGCATGTTGATGGAAATGGTGAAGAGACTCCTTATTCAATTTGTCCGCGATTGAAGGCATTTTCAGATTGGCTCCTTAAAATCATGGCATCAGGAACTTTGGAAGCAATATTCCCTGCTGCTAGTCGGGAATATGCGCCACTGGTTGAGGAGTTGTGTAGTAGTGCTGCTTTCCAGGCAACTTACAAACGGAGACATGAATTGGAAAGCCTCCCCAGTATTTCAAATTACTTCCTCGAGCAGGCAAGATTATTTAACATCGTACAGAGTTTGGTCAGTCTAAGTAGATTGAGCACCAAATAATTTATTATAAAAACCACAAATTCATTTGTGGATGGCTGTGTTAATTTCTAGACGTTCATTTAAAGGGTACTGTACTAAGAGTCTAATCACGGTTTCTAGAAGATTATGACCCGTTTGATTTTTCTCTTTCTGGGCCATGAGGAATATGCCTAAACCTATGTTTTTTATTTATTTATTTTGGTTCCTCTACAGTTTTCTTCTCAACAACTATTAAAGAGTTTGTATAGTCGTGATCATACAGAGGTTAAATAGTATGTAGGCCACTAAAAGGGAACAACAAATGTTCACATTCTGAAGGAGTTTGAATATTGTACTTCAGTTGTTGGTGAATTTGTTTTGCCTAAGTCAGGGATATTTAAAATGGTTGGGATAGCTAACTCTTAGAAAAGAGAATATAATCTTACTTATTAAGTTTGAATGAGATGAAACATTCACCTGCAAAGAAGGGTTTTTGTTGATTCATAGGAAAAGTTAATAGCTCTTTCAGATAACAAGTTGCGTTTGTGTCTTAGTTATGATAATCTATTTACTGCAAGACTGTAATTGTGTCTAACTTTATCCTCATTAGAACTTTTTCCTCTCAATTTACTATTTGCCTGATCCTTTGTTATTTTGCCTTTTCCCTCTCCAGGCTGTTGAAATATTGAAACCGGATTATAGACCATCTGATGTGGATATTCTTTATGCCGAACATGTTACTTCATCCAACGGGCTTGCATGCGTTGAATTTTCTTTCCCTGAGCCAGTATATGATGGTGATGCGGACAGTGGGGATATGCATGATTCCCTGCTCAGGTACTGTACCGAACATATATCTGCTCCCGAAGCTAGTGTGAAAAATCTCTTGCAGTTTATAGTTATTTTCTCCTAAAACCTCCCACGTTGAGATTCTTAATTATGACTGTTTTCTAGAATATCTTTCTGAGTGCACCGTTTGTTTTCTTCCGAAACATCTTATGCAAAACACGTGAACAGAAAATTTTGTGTAATATGCTGAGGTCCCTTCAGGAACCAGCATCTTTGTGCTTTATTCTCTCTTGTTTGGATTAGGCGAAACAATGTGTGTGGAGTTGTGATTTGTGTGTAGTCTTGTTTGATTGACTCTATTTGTGTTTATGGATCACAGATATCAGCTGATCAGGTTACAGGCAAAAGGCTTCGGAGAAAACTGCAAGTGGCTGGAGATGCTTGAAGATGTTCGGATCGTTATCTTCTGCGTCTCTCTAAGCGACTACGATCAGTTTGCTCTTGATGGTGATGGAAACAGAGTCAACAAGATGATGTTGAGCAAAAAGTTCTTCGAGAACATGGTGACTCACCCGACGTTTGATCAGATGGAGTTCCTTCTCCTCTTGAACAAATTCGACTCATTTGAGGAAAAAATCGAACAAGTTCCTCTGACCAAATGCGAGTGGTTTGACGATTTCCATCCGGTGATCAGTCGCAATCGGTCCAACAGCAACAGCGCAAACCATCCAACCCTGGGGCAGTTGGGTTTTCACTACGTCGCTGTAAAGTTCAAGAGGCTGTACGCGGCCCTGACAGGCCGGAAGCTGTATGCATCCGCGGTGAAGGCTCTCGAGCCTACCAGTGTAGACGCAGCGCTGAAATACGCCAGGGAGGTATTGAACTGGGACGAGGAGAGACCGAATGTTAGCCTGAGCGAATATTCAATTTACAGCACGGAGGCGAGCTCGTTTTCTCATTGAGAATCTGCGTTGCCCGTTGTACAGAAAATCGTGTGTGAATGTTGATGATCCTACTCTTCGTCTCCGTAGTCGTGCCGTAGCTGATACAGATTAAAGATTTCATTTTTCTTTTCTTTTTTTCTTCAGATGATTTCTGTGAATTCATGATAGGTAGTGTTAGTACAGATGTAAAATTCCAGAAATGAAAGCTACTGGTTGGGTGGTGTGTGTGGAATTGATCAACTATGTTGTGGTAATGTATCTACTAGTTAAGAGATGATGGTATAAATGATATCTCCTTTTCTTCATTTATTCCTCAACATGATTTTTTTCAATAATTTTATATACTCTCTCCCTCCCAAAAAATTATAATGTGATTCCTCAACAAACTATGTATATTTGAAATATAACCTGAAAATTCAGACTATTTTTAATAATAACCCAAAACTAATTTGCAGGTTCATAGCATAGTATACAAGAAAAGCTTGCATTAATTAGAACAGAAAGATCCATGCAAGTGACAATCTTTCCATGCATATTCAATGCTACTAACTCAATACAAAAACTACCAAAATCATTTATAATAATAATAATATGCAACCTACTAAACCCTTGTTTACGTTGATTGATTGAAACTTTATGATATCCCAAGACCCTTAATTATTTCTATCATTTAAGCTAGCTGATTGAACTTGATTCTCATCCCATCGAAAATATGGGATTAGAGAAATCCTCAGATACACGATCAGTAATCTTATCACTCGTGCAAAGTAAACGCTTCCTCATTCCGACGAATCTACTTCTGGTCGACATAGATGACTTGGTCGTCGGGATTGAACTCTGAAAGAGTAGGTTTTGCCGAACTCTATCCCATTCGCCACCCGGAATTTTCGCCAGCCTTCTCCCAAGTCAATTCTATCCTTCTGCAGCCGAGGAGCGACGACGACATGAGATACGCCGCCGCGGCAGTTGCCGACGTACTTCATCCCCACTTGCTTTTTCATCCTCATATTAGTCGCCACCATGAACTTCTTAGGAAGAGTCTGAACATCAGAAAACCACAAATTAAATGTAAGATTTTCATGCCTTAAATAATTTGTATCATTAATTAGCATTAATCATCTTTAAATTAATATTTCGAGATACATTATCTTACAAGCAATGATCTGTGATGCGTCTTCAGCAACCTCTCAAAGCAGAGTGGATCGCTCTTCTTGGAATAACCATTTCTTTTACAAATGCCCTTTACTAAACATATAATTAATATCAGTGTTTAATTAAACTCCAAAACTAAACATATATAGAGCTTGCAAAAAAAAATATTAACCTTGGGATTTCACTTCAACCCTCGAACGACGACTGGGTGGAATCTCCCTTTTTCGTAACAAAAAAAAAATAAATAAACTCATCATCACTATCTGAGAATAACCAAGAATTTTGTTCAATATATATTCTAGCAAATTTTGTTTCAAACACTAATTAATCCAGAATAGCCATGCAGAATACTAATTCTTTAGGTTAATATATACATAAAATTTTAAAAATGATGTGATGAAGTATATATATACAGTGTGGTCTCTCTTTTTCTGTTGAGAGGTGGCCTTCCTCTTCTCCTCTTAATCCCACTCTCAATTTCATCTCCGCCACCTGTTTGATGAAAAGCAAAAACAAAAATTAAATCAGAGCTCAATTGGAGATTTTGAAAGTGAAAAAATTGCAGATTTTAATGAGGTATTTCAGATAAAGAAGAAGAAGAAGAGTAACCGTGAGAATTCGACTCAATCAGTGAAGGACGAAGGGTTTGGAATCTCCCTTTTGCAAGAGCTAGTTTCGTATATCAATACACTAAACTCGGATTTCGCAACCACAGAGAAAACCAGAAATTCTCCGAGTTTGAGAGCAGCATCTTCCGCAAACTTCTCCCAACCATTCGTGAAGCAAAGCAAGCCATCATCCATTCGCTGCACCCTCACATTCCATCTTCTTCCAGAATCATCCGCTCTCAGCTTCACATTCTCAGGCGGAGTTAACTCGTATTTTCTCGGCAAACGCTGCATCGAATCAATACCATTTTGAATCAGTCGATCCAAACCAACAGCTAAATAATAGTGAATAATAAGAGTAAAATGGCTTATTTAATTTACCAGTAGCTTACTGTAATCCACGTTGCTCAGAACCTTGAAAAATGAGGGCGTTTCGTTTGATCTTGTAGTCATTGGATTTGGATTTGGATTTGGTTTCTTCGTGGCTTCATCTCCATCGAGGTGAGAGCTTCAATTAGAGTATCTCCATTACTTTTTAAAGTGATACTGTATTTTTTTTTAGCCAACTAGAATGCTATTTTTGAAAAATTTACCTTTTGTCGTATGTAGAATTAATGTATTTTTCTTTTTCTATTTCTCCATTTTTTAGTGTTTAGATATTGAGATATTTGGCGGTAGAATTTACAAGCTAAACTAATGCTGCAAAATCCGCAGATTAAAAGTATTTCTGCAAAGGGCTAAAATTGGTTTATACGCATGCAATGCAACAGTACTTTTTGGCTTCAAATATAGATAGTAATTATTTTTATTATTGAAGTATGGGTTTCTACTTTACCTATTTTGATGTTTCATTTGGATTATATAGCTTCATAGTGCATTGATTTGGCATCAGAAAGAAAATATACGTACAAGTTATTTTATGAAACTTGCACTCAATTAATGTTACTTTTTCAACCACCTCAAAAAAATTGTTACTATTTCAAAATTTTAGATGACTATTATATACTTGTAATATTAATGTTAGATGACTATTATATACTTGTAAGGCCACATTGATTGTAGTGTAAAATCATTATCAAAAATAGAAACAGACCAATATTATTGGAACACCTAAAAAGGAAACAGACCAACAATAATGAGACGGATGGAGTATTGTATACCACATATATTATTACATTGTTCGATAAACAATTAAACATTGAAGATCGAAGTTTCAAAATTATTTATTAAGTAAATCTTGCAAAATTTACAAGCCAAAGTAGTATTTTTTTTTTTATCAGAAAAGGAATTATATATAAAAATGAGAGTTCATTGGTACCAGAGATACCACTCACTCAAGCTTACATCAAGGAAAAAATGAGATCAGCAGCACACCAAGCTTGGACATCAAGCTCTTTGCCAACAATTCTAAACACCTTATTCCAACTCCAAAGCCTAATTTTGATCTCCAAAATAACAGAAATTGCATCCCACTCCTTCTTTTCAAAACGTTTCTCATTTCTCTTCTTCCATAAAATCCAAATAGTACAAACCCAAGTCGACAGCAGCAAAGATTTGATTTTTTTTTGTCATTCCGGAATGAAGAGAACATACCGAAGAAGTCTTGAATACGAGCTGGCCGTGCCGTATAAAAACCCATCCACTGTTGTATCTCATTCCACACCATCTCCGCCTTTGGACACTGAAGAAAAACGTGATTGGCAGATTCTAAGCCAAAGTAGTACTGCAAAATCCAATGATAAAAACGGTACTTCTGCATGAGGTTATAAATAGGTTTAAATTAGAATTTCTCCCAACTTTAGGATTTGCTTTTCCAAAGAGAGCTTTTTGGTTTCAAATTAATATACTCCCTTCGTCCCAATAATCTTGACATGTTTTCCTTTTTAGGCCGTCCCACGAATCTTGACAAGTTTCCTTTTTGAACAATAATTATTACTCCCTTCGTCCGCCAAAAGTATTCCACAATTACTATATTTGGCGTCCGCAAAAAGTATTCCACTTTCTTTTTTAAGCCATGGTCCCACCATCCACCTTTATATTTTATCCTTACAAACACTCTTTATTTACAAAAAACCCACCTCAAATTCAATCTCAACCACACATCTCATAAAGTGGTGGGACCCTTTCTCCACTACATCAACATCATCACACATTTTATTAAACTCCGTGCCCGGCCAAAGTGGAATACTTTTGGCGGACGGAGGGAGTACATTTTATCTCCTACTTTATCACCTTTATTATATTATCTCTCCTACTTTATCACTTTTTTTACCTTCTCTTTCCTACTTTATCAATTTTATACTTTATTAATTACACACTTAAAACACTAATCTACAACTCCTTAATTCCCGTGCCAAACCCAAACGTGTCAAGACTCGCGGGACGGAGGGAGTAGGTAGTAATGATTTTATAACTGAAATCTTAGTTTTGTATTTTTCCTATTTTCATGTTTCGTTTGGATTTTATGCACAGAACCTATTTAGTGAAACTTGCATTCAGTTTTACTTTTCAAAGATTAATTCAAATTTGTGTCTTTGTCACATTTGATTTCCGCAACTCAGAGTTGGGCTCTTGAGCGCCACATGTGAAGATTTTTCTTCCACAATATCCTATACTCTCCCTCCGTAATATCGTTTCCACATTATGGACGGCACGAGTTTTTAAAAAACGATGGATAACAGTTGACAATAGTGGATATTGATGGACGACACAAATTTTAAGAAAATGATGAATAGCAGTTGATAATAGGTATTGATGTGAGTAGAGTTTAGATCCCACTATAAATGTGTGGAAGGAAATAAAGTGTTATATGAACTCTACTGCTATAAAAGGAAGTGAAAATGATATTGTGAACGGATCAAAATGGCAAAAATGAAAACAATATCGTGAACATATGGGGTATTTTTTTGTCACCTTGTAGACCTCTTTGCTTCCAGTCTTTGCCTATTATGTCCCTTTATTTTATTTATTTGAAAAGGGCAATAATGGATTGATAGCACGAAATAAGCAATTTTGTAGCAGGTGGGTAGCAATTAATTAAGATGCTATTTGTATTTGCTTTATAACGCGCATGCTTCAACATTAAATTATCTATTAGATGAATATAATTAATCTTAATAGACTATATGAATTGCTGTAAGTCTGTCTCCTCTTCAAATCATCTAGATGGATTAGTGTGTGTTTGAATTTTTATGATTCATTTTGCATGTTTCACACAATAATAATCATAACCTGTGAATCGTGTTGAAATTGCATATCATGCAATATAAACTATGAATATCAAATAGTGTAAATACATGTGTAGCCAAAAATATACTACTACTACTACTAAAACTTATAAAGTCATGCCTATAATTCTATAGCAAAAGCAGTTATTTTTAAATGAAAAGGCAAATTTAATTTTATGATGTTAACATAAAGTAATGTGATATTAAAATAAAATGAAAACTAAAATTTATTCGTTTTTCTTTGTACTTGACAAGTTGATATCTATTTAAAGCCTTTAATTTTTTTAATCGGCTTTTACCTTTTAACTAGTTTTGCGCATTTGTGGTGCACGGGAGACATGTCCACAAAATACATGAACTTTTAATCGGCTTTTACCTTTTAAAATTCAATTATTTATTATAGTTATCCATCCGTCGACAAAAATATGTTTTAATTTGTCATTTTCATTCGTCCACATGTCCTAACCCTAGTTTGTGGATGAATCAAAATATACAACAATTTTTTTTCTAATTACTACGTTAATTCCACTATTTCCAATCTCAAGCTATGAGTAAACCATAACCATATGTATATTATAAGGGGCGTTTATTTTGCATAATTGAGTATTTTTATCATTAAAAAATCATATTCTCCAATTTCACCCTTTCAATGTGATATAATAATAAAAAAAAACTAGCTAGCTTAAATAATAGAAATAATTAATTCATATTTGTGTCTTGTCATTTTTTTTCTTATCAATTACGCAACTAATTAAAGAAATTTAAAGATTACACTGCGATGAACTCGAACCCAAGATTTCAAGCTTTATGCATTAACCACCTACTGCTAGACCAACACACGCACACTCGTATCTTTCGTAGTATCAATATACTGATACAATAGAACACAACATAAAATATGATCCCAGAAAACAAATGCAAGCCTTCAAATTCCAACACATGGAAATTAATTAACCAAAAGCTTGAAGGCTGCTAGAAAATTATAACTTTGTTAGAAGAGAATCTAATTTTTCAGCTCCTTCACCAAAATCACATTCTCGGCGGAGTCGAACTCGAAGGAATATCTCCTTCCATACACCAATCCGTTTGCAACTCTAAAACCAACCCAACCTTGAGTCAGCTCGAGGGTGCAACGCCGGCGCAGCCGGTTCTTCTGCACGAGAACCGGCCAGTGCCGGCGCTTGGGCGGAAACTGCAGCACCACGCTTCTTTTGTCCATCAAATCAGCCTTCTCCGCGAACTCGTGGAACAGATACTTCACCAATCAACAAAGTAAAAAAAAACTCAAATCAAATGATGTTTTTTTTTTTTTTTTTGTTTAATGAATCTGTTTGAATAGAGAGCGTATACCGTTCTGTATTTCCTGGCTTGCGTTAGAACGAAGTCGAAGCGCGGCCTATCGACCCCTGTAACAAAATTCAAGTTCGTTTAGAAAAACGAAACAAAATACTCCCTCCGTCCCAACGAAAGCGGTTCGCTTTTTTTCAACATGAAATTTAAGGAGAATAAGATTGTAGTGTAAAAAGTGTGCGGGGCCACATTGTTTGTAGTGTAAAATTATTACCAGAAAAGGAAATGCACCACTTTCGTTGGGACGGTTCAAAAAGAATACGCATCGTTTTCGTCGGGACGGAGGGAGTAGTACTTTGTCCATAAAATATTAGTCATAATAAAACTAAACCATTTTTATTAAAACTCATGTCGTGTAATAAGGAAGGGAAAGAGAGAGAAATGAACCTCGAGATGAAGGTGGGAGTTCTAAGCAGGAATCGTGGCCGAAGATGGCGACGCGGAGAGAGGAGGCGGCGACGATGTAGAAGATGAGAAGTTTCATTTCGAGGATGTCGTTGTCTTTGACGAACTGGGACCAGCCGTCGGCGATGTAGAAATCGCCGTTGATCTTCTTGATCTTGACGGCCCAAGATCTTCTTGCCGGCTGGGTTTTGAGCTGCAGGAAGAGTCGAGGAAGAAGATGTAAACCGTGATCTTTCACAAACGCAGCTGGAATTTTCTGCAAGAATTAATACAACGAGATCATGTATATATGTAGGAGATATGATGATGAACATAAGAAACAAGGAATTTTTATTACCAGTTTTGTTTCAAAATCATGGTAACAGAAAATCATGAAGGATTTGGCCATTTGATTTCGGCAGCTCAGAACTAAGAAAGAGTGAGCACTGTGAAGATTCTTCTTCTCTAATATTCTATATGTTTTTGTCACCTTGTGGAAATTAAATCTTGGCTTTCAATCTTTGCCTATTATGTTTTTTTTTGTTTTTTTTTGGAAAGCGCAATAATGAATTGATAGCACAAAATGAGTAATTTGTAGTAGATGGGTAGGTAGCATTTAAGATGCGATTTGAATTTGTTTTTTATAGCATGCATGCTTCAACCTTAGATTAGTTAGATGAATCATGTGACTCGAATCCAAGACCTTTAGGTTCAAACATTAATCCCTCACCGTTTGACCAACATACGCACGATGAATCATAATCTTAATAGCCTATGAGTTGTTGTAAGTTGTTTCGTCTCCAACTAATAAGCTGTGTGTTCAAATAATAAATAAGAGTGGATTTCAAAAATATTTAAATTGAAATAGTAAAATTTAAAATTATCCACTAATGGCTTTGATCCATCTCCTTACAACTAATTTTTGAGTTGCTGTCAGATCCTTCCTTCTCCTTTGGATTTGCTTTGACCTCCTTAAGCGCATTTTTCCTAACCCTTGCTGGATCAGAAGTGCTTTCATCTTAATCTTCCACAGATTAAAATCGCATTTTTCGTTAAACATCTCAGCCTTGAATCTTGTTGCAGACATCGTGGATTCGCTTCCCACCGGACGACGCCAATTGTTGGAATATAACAATGATTAACGATCAAACAACAAGAACACAAATGAAAATGACTCAAGATATACGTGGTTTGGATTTGAATATCCTACATCCACCAAGGGTCAATCAAACTCTTATTAATGTCACAGGAGAAGATAACTGGAGCAAGAAATTATAAGAACACTCTCTAGAATCGCAAGTGAGAGTTATACGCACAACTCACTCCAAAACCTCTCATTGATTTTACCTCAAAACTCAGAAGCAAAATTACAGAATTCAATAAGCTCAAACGTGAAGAAGAACAAATAATAAAGCTAACATACACTTAATTAAACGGCGCCGTATGCAACTCTGTTATATATAACTGTAAAACTAAAGAATTAGCTTAACAGCCCTTAAATTCCCAGAATTTGCAAATAGGTCCCCCACGTGCGATTGACGTCATCCTTCCATTTTCAAAAACAAAACTGGTGCCAAAATAAAATAAAAAACTTTCTTTTTGCCAACATAGTGGCAATTAAAAAAAAAATTAAAATTGAGAAATTTTTCATTTTAAAGCAGGGCACCGCGGAAACTAGGCGTTGCGTATTTTAGCAGCCAGAAAAATAGGTGACGCAATATTTGCTTGCTTCACATTAGATTAGATGATAAAACTGTAAAAAAAATGATAAAAATCCACAGTCAACACACAGCTGGCATCTTCTCGCCATTACGGTACCCAATTTCGGACATGCTTCATTTTTTTTCTGTCTTTGTTTTACAATAAATCGACAAAATTCATAATCAAACGAACTCTTTTCTGACTTCACTGTATCCCTTTCCGCGACTCTATTCGGACAAGACCACACGGTAAGCAGGGTCGGTCCTGAGAAAAATGAGGCCCTGAGCGAAATTATAAAAATGGGCCCTCAATATATTGAAAAATAAAATTTTCCATTACTTATAAAAAATGACTTCATCTAGCATTTTTAGTTGCATGCTATCTAAAATCTCTTAATCTCTTTTTCTATTCATAACTAGTATTACTCCCGTGCGATGCACGGTAAAAAAAAATATATTTTTTAGAATATTATATTTTGAAAATAAAATTCTATAAGTTACTTATATTATTATATAAAATAGCTCTAATAAAGATAATAGCATTAAAATGAAGATAAAACCATCTTATAATTGGAGGATATAAAATGAATGATCAAGATCTTGACAAAACCTTTTTAACTAACGATTATTATTATCTATTTAAAAAATTTCCACCCAAATATCTAGATATTTTTCTTTCAAATTTTCTATTAGTTTTGAAAGGATTTTTGGAACTTTTAATTACTTTTTACTTATTTGCATTTCATAATATATATTTTTTTGAGGCGTTAATTGACTGTAAATTCACAAACTATTAGTTAATTTTGCTATTTTTTTCAACTATATAAAGTTACAATATAAATACATAAACTTTAGTTCATTCTGAAATTTGCCCTAAATTTTAATTCCGTTCATACATGACAAAATTATAGATGATATAATATATACACATTATATTAAAATAACTTATACAAAATTTCTACTGAAATATACACAGTACTAATATCTTATATATATATATATATATATATATATATATATATATATATATATATATAGGGGAGGGATCTATAGAGAATGCCTATAAAATAAAGAATGGAGAATAACTCCTTACCGTTAGATCTTGCAAAAGTAGCGGTCATGATTGAATTCGAATATCCATAAAAAATCATGTTTAATTAATATAAATCATTTTTATATTCAAATAAGGGTAGTTCGGCCAATTAAACCACACCCAAAATCTGAAACATATCTCACTTCCGAAAATAAAGCAACCCCTTTCTTCCATTATTCCATAGATTTTTACAGTTTTCGAAAAATCACAATACGTTGCAGACAAACGATTTAGAGAGCAAAAGAATTTTGAAGAAGGTCGCCGGCGGTGAGTTCATTCAGTTTTTGGAAAGATTGGAACCGCTGATTTCATTTATTCAGTTTTTTAAAAAAGATTCGAATGTGGGTAAACCATTGTCGATCTTGATTCGAATTTTTGAATTTTATTTGCTGAAATGTTCAAATATTTTACAAAAAATATTTCGAACGAAACGTAAAAAAGTTATGAACAGCTAAATAAAATTTTCAAATTTTATTTGCTGAAATGTTAAAATATTTTACAAAAAATATCATCTGACTGAAAATTTTAAAATTTTTATACAAAAAATATTTCGAACAAAATGTTAAAAAGTTACGAACATCTAAATAAAATTTTTGAATTTTATTTGATGAAATGTTAAAATATTTTACAAAAAATATTTCGAACGAAACGTAAAAAAGTTATGAACAGCTAAATAAAATTTTCAAATTTTATTTGCTGAAATGTTAAAATATTTAGAACAAGTTTTAAAAAGTTACGAACATCTAAAATAATTTTTTTGAATTTTACTTATGTTGTGATAAAATAAATCATACCAGTAAACTACAAAAAAAAAAAACCAAAAAAAAAAGTCTTACATATGTTGAATATATAAGAAAGGAACCAATTTTTTTTTGTTTTGTTTAGTGGTTTAAAAAAAATGGATTAACATGAACCTTTCCGAATGAATGTCTTAAAAATATGAACATTCGAGTAAAGAAATCTGAATAATGATATTTGATTGAATTGTAAAAAATAATTGAACATAAATTTTTTTGAATAAGCGTAATAAAATTACGAACGTCTAAATAAATTATTCGAAAATATTTTTTGCAGACATATAATATTTAATAAAAACTTTTCGAACAAGCGTAACAAAACTACGAATATGTAAGTAAAAATATTTGAATTCTTAAATAACTAAATTAAAACTTCATACTTTGTGTTCATCTCTCACGGATAATACATTCAACAATGTCAAACACTTTTAATTATTTAACCTTAATTATGAAAACGAAAACAGAAAGAAAAAGAAAAAAACGTCTAGTATAAAATATAATTCAAATTAAAAAAGAATGAAGATATACATAACTCCTACCAAAAATAAATAAGATTCGGTCAACACTAATTAATCATGAAACAAGGAATTACATTAACACCCTTATCATAATTTCGAAAATTATAAATCTGAATTAATCATAACCGTGAGATTACTTAAATCTAGGGGCCCGCATTCATTCTCTATTCTCAAAATACTTACCATACTCTATGGATCGTCTCCCTATATATATATATATATATATATATAGGTGAGGGCTAAAATAAAAACACTCCTTAAAATATAAAATATAAACAATTTTCAGCCCTTAGATCATCAAAATCTACGGTTGATTCGTAACCCTTTTGGATGAATTCGTGGTCCTGGGTTCGAATCCCAAAGGTAGCAAAAATTTATTTTTCACAATTCGTAACCATGTTGGATGAATTCGTAACCCTGTTGGATAAAATTCATACATTAAAAAAATATATATATATATATATATATATATATATATATATAGGGTTGGGTTCCGGTGGATCCCTATGCTTATACGCAAAAACTTGGGTGAGGTCAACCTCACCCTATGAGACGGGTTTGACCCGTTTGACCCGACCCGCGAGATTTAATATACATAATCGATTTTTTAACAAATGAATACAAGAGTTTAAGCTGGTGCAGTGGTAAGAGTCGCCTACTTTTCTTATGCCATATAACGGAGATACAGTGTTCGAATCCCCTTACCCGCATTTTTCTTCTTCTTCTTCTTCTTTTCCCTTTCTTTTATTCTTCTTCTTTTCCCTTTCTTTTTTTACGTTTTTTTGGGTTTTTGTTTCCTTTCTTCTTCTTTTTGTTTTTACTTTTTTTTGTCTTCCTGTTTTCATTATTTTTTTGTATTTATATATATATATATATTGCGTTTTTTATTTATTTTACTGTTTATATATAAATATATAAATATATTTCAGTATAAATAATAGAATGGCGAAAAAATAAAAAAAAATAAAAAAAAAAATGGCGAAAAAATAATCAATAAATTATTCAAGTAATCATTGTCGTAAAGAAAAGTAACTATTAATATGAAGAAATGTAATTTTTCTAAATTATTATGTTTTGAAAACATTACTTTTCTTCATGTTGATTATTACTTTTTAACACAACAATATTTACTTTGGTTCGAAACAATGTAGAAATAAATAATTTTATTTATTTGGTGAAATAATTATTTTCATGAAAAATAATATTTTTTTATTCGCGAGAACTTGTACTTTTAATTATTTTGTCAAGTAATTAAGCATTGTCATAAGAAAAAGTAATTATTGATATGTATAATACTTTAAATTGAATAAAGGTATATACTTATATTAACATAAGTATATATTTGTGAGAACAAATGTATATTTATGATTATTAAAAATAAATATTCATATTATGATTTAGTGTTCAGGGTTTCGAGTTTAGGAAATATAATACTTTATATTGAATGAAAGTAGATATTTATATTAACATAAGTATACATTTGTTAGCACAAATGTATATCTTATGCGTATTAAAAGTAAATATTCTTATTAGAGTTTAGGATTTAGTGTTCAAGGTTTAATGTTCAGGGTTTATGGTTTAGTGTTCAGGGTTTAAGGTTTAGAAAATATAATACTTTATATTAAACGAAGATAAATATTTATATTAACATAAGTATATATTTGTGCCAATAAATGTATATTTTGTATTTATTTAGGGTTTAGTATTCAGTGTTTAGGTAATTACAAAATATAGAATGACAGGAAATACTTATAGAAACATAAGTATACATTTTTACAAAGAAATGTATATACTAGCCTAAATAAAAGTAAATATTTCCGTTAGGGTTTGGTATTCATTATTTACGGTTTAGTATTCAAGGTTTAGGGTTTAGTATTCACTATTTAGGGTTTAGTATTCAGTGTTCAGGTAATTACAAAATATAGAATGACAGGAAATGTTTATAGAAACATAAGTATACATTTGTACAAAGAAATGTATATGTTAGACTACATAAAAGTAAATATTTCCATTAGGGTTTAGCATTCAAGGATTAGGGTTTAATATTCATTATTTAGGGTTTAGTATTCAAGGTTTATGGTTTAGTATTCAGTGTTCAGGTAATTACAAAATATAGAATGACAGGAAATACTTATATATAGAAACACAAGTATACATTTGTACAAACAAATGTATATGTTAGACTACATAAAAGTAAATATTTCCATTAGGGTTTAGTATTCATTATTTAGGGTTTAGTATTCAAGACTTAGGGTTTAGTATTCACTATTTAGGGTTTAGTATTCAGTGTTCAGGTAATTACAAAATATAGAATGACAGGAAATACTTATATTAACATAAGTATATATTTGTGCTAAGTGCTAACAAATGTATATTTTATGCTTATTAAAAGTAACTATTGTCTTAATAAAAAGTAATTATTCATATGAAGAATTGTAATATTTCAAAATTATTACTTTTTTAAAAAAAATGTTATTTTTACTTACGAAAACTTGTAATTTTAATCACTTGGTCAAATAATTATAGTTGTAAGAAAAAATAACCATTGATATGAATAAAGGTAATTTTTTTTTAAAAATGAAATAAATGAAAAAAATGTATATATAAAATGTTAAAAAGAAAAAATTAAACGAAAAAGTAAAAGAAAATAAATAACACTTTACTAAAGTAATTATTATTGTAATAAAAATTAACCATTAATATGACAAAAAAAAAACTACAGCATAAATGTAATAACAGAGAAAAAAAAACGTAATAATAAACACAAAAAACGCTAATGCAAAAAAGAATCATTTATAACAGAAAAAAAAACGCAATAAGAAAAACAAAAAAGCTAATGCAAAAACGAAAATAGAAAAAAAAAAAAAAAAAACTCAGAAAAGAAAAAAAAAACAAAAGGTAAAACGAATGGCAAAAAAATGAAACTAAACTCAGAAAAGAAAAAAAAAACAAAAGGTAAAACGAATGGCAAAAAAATGAAACACTACAAAAGCTGTAGTCAGAATTCGATCTCTGGTTGATAAGAGAGGATAAACTTTCCCTAACCACTACACCACAATTAATTTTATAATTAAGAAGGAAACAATTTTTTATATATTATATGCGAGCCCAGACCAGCCCATCCCCACACCTTAATCCACCAGACCCACGCCCAAACTCACCCGACCCGCGCCCCGACCCGTCTCATGGGGTGAGGTTGACCTCACCCAAGACCAACTCATGTTTATAATAGATCCGTAGATCCAAATCTAGACCACACATTTATGACATGTGGCGCATCAAGATGGTGACACGTGGCAAGGCATTTCAAGGCAAAATCTGGAGAGGGGTAAAATTGGAATGTAATTTTCGAAATTCAAAAAAAAAAAAAAAATTATATTTTCTCAAAATAGGTATATTTTAGACGCATAAAGTTTCATACGAGAATGCATGAACTTTCATATAAAAATGCATAAAGTTTCATATAAATATGCATAAGATTTCACCCCACCCCAACCCCCCCCCCCACACCCCAGAACCCCACCCCCACCCACCCCCTACCCCCCCACCCCCCACCCACCCCCCCCCCAAAAAAAAAAAAAAATTTTTTTTATTTTTTTAAAAACTGATTTTCTGACCACTGACCCACCCCTACCCCCACCCCCACCCCCCCCCCCCCAAAATTTTTTTTTTAATTTTTTTATTTTCTCAAAAACTGATTTTCTGACCACCCACCCCCCACCCACCCACCCCCCACCCCCCCCCCCCAAAAAAATTTTTTTTTTTGAAAATCAGTTTTTAAAAAAATAAAAAAATAAAAAAAAAATTTGGGGGGGGTGGGGGGGTGGGGGTGGGTCGGTGGGGGGTGGGGGTGGGCCAGCAATTAGAAAATCAGTTTTTGAAAAAAAAAAAAAAAAATTTTTTGGGGGGAGGGGGTGGGGGGTGGGGGGGTGGGTCGGTGGGGGGTGGGGGTGGGGGTGGGCCAGCAATTAGAAAATCAGTTTTTGAAAAAAAAAAAAAATTTTGGGGGGGGGGGGTGGGGGTGGGGGGTGGGTGGGGTGGGGAGGCAGGGGGCAGGGGCTGGGGTGGGGTGGCGAAACTACCAGATTTATTAAAATGAAATGCATTTTTTGTATAGTTTAATGCATTTTATGTGAAAACTTTATGCATTTTTGTTTGATTTTATATGCATGTGAAACATGCCTATTTTTGGGGGGTGGTAATGGGGAGGGTTGGGGGGTGGTGTGGGCTGGATTGGGGGGTGGTATGGGGTGGGGTGGTGAAAATACCAAAACTGGAAAAATTAAATGCATTTTTCTGTTCAAAGTTATGCATTTCATGTGAAAACTTTATGCATCTTTGTGTGAAACTGTATGCATCTAAAATATATCTATTTTGAGAAAATCTAAAAAAAATATATTTTTTTTAATTATTAAATCCGAAAATTACATTCCAATTTTACCCCTCCAGATTTTGCCTTGGAATCCTTGCCACGTGTCACCATCTTGATGCGCCACATGTCATAAATGTGTGGTCAAGATTTGGATCTAGGGATCTATTATAAGCATTGGGATCTATATGATCCCATTCCTATATATATATATATATATATATATATATATATATATATATATATAGGGGAAGGCTAAAATAAGAACGCTTCTTAAAATATAAATTAGGAACCATTTTCAGCCCTTAGATCATCAAGGTCTACGGTTGATTCATCACCTTGTTGGATAAATTCATGGTCCTGAGTTCGAATCCCAAAGGTAGCAAAAAATTATTTTTCGCAATTCATGCCTTTATACAGTTTATTCATGCGTGTTATACATAAAATTCATGCATTTTTGCTGGTTCGTAATTCTTAAAATAAGGGTGGTTTATTGAATAACCGCCCCCTTTTTTAAGGGGGCGGTTATTCAATAAACCACCCTTATTTTAAGAATTACGAACCAGCAAAAATGCATGAATTTTATGTATAACACGCATGAATAAACTGTATAAAGGTATGAATATCGAAAAAATAATTTTTTGCTACCTTTGGGATTCGAACTCATGACCATGAATATATGCAACAAGGTGATGAATCAACCGTAGATCTTGATGATCTAAGGGCTGAAAATGGTTCTTAATTTATATTTTAATAAGCGTTCTTATTTTAGCCTTCCCCTATATATATATATATATATATATATATATATATATATATAGGGGTGGGCTAGGATGAAAACACTCTTAAGTGTATAAATATAAACGTTTTTTCAAATTACGAATTTTATCCAACAGTGTTACGAATTCATCCAACATGATTACGAATTGTGAAAAATAAATATTTGCTACCTTTGGGATTCGAACCCAGGATCATGAATTCGTCCAGGAGGGTTACGAATCAACCGTAGATCTTGATGATCTAAGGGCTGAGATTCATCCATATTTTATACACTTAAAAGTGTTTTTATTCTAGCCCTCCCCTATATATATATATATATATATATATATATATATATATATATATATATAGGCCAAGGTTCAATGAAGAAGGCCTAAATGTAAGAAAGAAGAAAGAAGTAATCTCATCCGTTGATCTTATCTAATCTAACGGACATGATTTGTTCACGCCATGTTCAACGGATTTTTTCGTTGAACATATGGGGGGTCGAAACCCATAACCCCCAAAAATATTGTATATGTTCACGAATGTTCAACGAAAAAATCCGTTGAACATGGCGTGAACAAATCATGTCCGTTAGATTAGATAAAATCAACGGATGAGATTACTTCTCTCTTCTTTCTTACATTTAGGCATTTTTCATTGAACCTAACCCTATATATATATATATATATATATATATATAACTTAAAAATAGAATTTCTAATATGATTTACATTTATTAAATTTTTAGTACATTTTTGTATGAATATTACATTATTATTATTATTATTATTATTATTATTATTATTATTATTATTATTATTATTATTATTATTATCTAGAGTAGATTGATAAAAAAAATAGAAAGAAAAAATTATTTTTAAAAATAGTAAGGAGATTTTTGGTAGGAAAACTAACTTACTATTTTTGAAAGTGATTGAGCTTTTATATATGTATATAGATATTGTCAAATCATTCAATCTCTCTAGGGACATTGACGATCTCAAATACGTTTTCAACAATTTTAAATTTAAGAAGCTCATTTTAGAACAGTAAGTCAGTAACTGGCATTGTCAGCATAATTTTATATTTCGATTTGAACTTTGAAGTTTTAATATAATATAAATTTGACCATAAGTTATATTGCCTAATATTTTTTTTAGTATATATAAAGTCTATAATTAATGAGATATATTTAAAATTTTGGGCCCTCAAAATTATGTTACAAAATTATCATCAAATTAATTTGAAATTGATTTTAAATTGAACTTTGAATTTTTGACAATAAATTATGTTATCTAATATTTTTTAGTATACATAAAGCCTATAACTAATGAGATATATTAAAAAATTGGGCCCTCAATTTTTTTGGGGTCCTGGGCCGTCGCCCATGCCCGCCCGCCCTCAGGGCCGGCCCTGCTAATAATGGATTTATAGTATATGGGTAGCATTTAAGACGCTATTTGTATTTGTTTTATAGCGTGCATGCTTCGACCTTAGATTATTTAGATTACTTAGATTTTTTTTTAAATAGGCGCGTGCTCAGCACGCGCGCACTCCAACAGCAATCAAGCCAAGCCTGATAGAACAGGTCAGCCTCAAGTCGAACGAGCCTGCAGTGGGTGACCCGATTTCAGGGGTGACTCGAGTCCCCCCCCCCCTCTATCGGGTCCCACTATGAATGATCTAAGTCATTTTATATGTTTCATGTAAAAGTGCATGTTTGGTAAGCCTTATAAGCCCAGATAATTAAATAATTTAGAGTTATCGATATGTTTAGTATCACATGTTATTAATCAAGAGGTTTCAGGATAAACTTATATCTCTATTTATCTTTGAAAAATAGCCTCACTTCACTCTAGAATCAAGATCCTATCTTATTTCTCTATTTATTTATCTTTGAAAATTATTCTCACTTCACTCCTGAGATAATTAATTTTAATCATACAGTAATTATTAATAATTATTATTCATTGTATTACTTATCTTATTTTTATCAATCAATCCATTTCCAATATGTATACCAAACAAGTGCACCTCAAGATCATATCCTAGTTTCCCTAAAATTTGAAATTACTTAGGATTCCTCGAAAATGATTATACATGACGCCATTTTTATCTCAACATTGAAATATATACATATGAAACAACTTAAACATGTATGTGTATAAAAGTAATTATTCTTGTTTTTCAAATCTACCAAAATTTCCATTCTAGGATTCCAGCGTGAGGTACTTGGAAAGTCCAAAAAAAGAATAGCATTACAACATAAACAAAAAAACTTCCAATTTCACCAGCCACTACTATTTTTTTCTTCAAAAAAATGAGACAAATGCAAAACTACTATACATAAGTGAACTCTGCATAAACAATATTCTACATAAGAATCCATTTTTAACAAGATCATAAACTCAAATTCCACAACAGAATTGAAGAGCTCATCACCTCATTATAGATGGAGCCACGGCACGTATGATCACCGTGAAGGCTGAGGAGGGCGAGGAGGAGGCGTCCGCAGCCCCTTCTTGGTCTTCCAGAATTCGTCTTTCTTCCCCTTCTTCTTCTCCTTCAGCAAGCCCGCGCTGGCTTTGATGATCCCCATCAGCGCGCTTTTGTCCTTCCTATTCTTGATCTTCGCCTTCACGTTCAAGATAGCTCTGAGCTTCTCGTATGACCTGGCATCGGGCACTTGGCGATTCTTCACCATCTGTTTGTGATAGTAGAACGCCCTGCTGAAGTCACGGACGCGGACATAGGCATATATCATCGTGGAATAGGTAACAGAATCGGGTTTCAGATTCAATGCGGCCATCTCCTTCAACAGCTGTGGCAGCTTCGACTCTTGTCCTCCCCTTGCGTATGCATTCATCAGCATATTATACGTCATCACAGTCGGATGGAAACCACGCTTCCCAAACTCATGCATCACGTCTCTTGCTTCCACATAATGGCCTTGCTTCGCGAATCCATCAACCAGAATGTTGAAAGTAACTCGAGTCCCTTCAACTTTATCCCTGATCATCATTTTCCAGATTTTCATGAGTGTTTCAGTGTCACCGGCACGTCTAAACGCATCAAGTAGAGCAGTATATGTTTCAATGGAGGGTTTTATTCCCTCTCTTAACATATCTTCAAAAGCCAAGTAAGCTTTCTCGTGCCAGCCACTAACCGAATAGGCATGGATAAGAGCAGTATACGAATGTGATGAGGGTTTGATGCCGACCCTTTTCATCCTCAAGAACGCATCTGCAGCCATGTCGCTCATTTTCTTCTGCCTTCCATAGGCGCTAATCAGACATGTGTATGATCTTACATTCGCCTCCAAACCGGCAGATTCCATTTCTTCAAGTAGTTTCTCGACAATCTCAGGTTGCATCCTTCTGCTATACGCATCCATCAAAATGTTATAAGTAGCAGCAGTCGGGGCTACTCCTTTTGCCTTCATCTCAGCAAAAAGACCTTCTGCCTCCTCGACATGGTTTGACTTACCATAAGCATCCATAATTGTGTTATAAATAACAGCATTAGAAGATATCCCCTTCTTTTCAAGTTCTGATTGGATAATCAGAGCCTCTTTCTTTAACCCCTCGTCACAGAACAATTTAATAAGTGCCCCCACGGCTTCTAAACTCCACTCGATGCCTTTCTGGTTCATCTTCTCAAAGAATTTCCACGCATCTTCAGCACTATCTCTGTTCTTCCTCATGACTGTGATCATGATAGAACTTGTTACGTGATCAGGCCGGATGTTACTTGCTTCCATCATCCCAAACAATGCCCAAGCATCATCATACCTTCCAGAAAAACAAGGTGTAATTGAAATATTATTAGCAAGTTCAATCACAAACAGTAAAACACTCAATCTCAAGGAATCAAGCAGACACAGAAAAAAGAGGTTTGTAAAAGGGCGAAGATGCGTGTGTACGCCAAATACAGCACGAGCAGACAAGCACTTTTTCACGGACATTAATGTTTGCACACGGATTACCCAAGGACAAATACATATACACATTCAGAACTCAGCACAGCAACAAACTTCAGAATGCACATAGAAATTAAAGACTAAACCGAGAGCATGAACCATACAATCTCGTATATAAGCATACACATCCAGAACATTAATGTAACTTCTGCAGAGCAAGCTGTTGACAGATTGTACGCAGAAATTAGAGACTAGCCGGAGAAAACAACCTATACATGCTTATAGATACATACACAGCCAAAACCACAGCGCAAGAAACAAATACACGATTAAGAAGAAGAAAACCACAACAAAGAACAAAAGTATAGCATTGATCCAATCTGCATTAAGAGCCAAACAGTAGAACTTAACCATACAACAGGAAAACTTGATCAAGCTCTAACACAACCACAACTAATAGTACAACATACAACATTGCATTGCAAAATCACCAAATTCTAAGACAGGATATCAGATTGAAAATACTAGGATAATGCAACTACACAATTTGATAAGCATGAATCCCAATACCTTCCACACGACATGAGCCCCGAAATCGCAGCATTGTAAAGACGAACATCTCTGAAGTGCGGATTCTGCTTGAAAGGCAGATTGCGGAACACCACCAACAACTCGTCCCCCTTCCCCGCCCGCCCCAGCACCGGAAACAGAGCTGAGCACGCCGTCGCAGTAACCAAATGCGGCTCTCTTAATCCAATCCACTCAAAGAAATACAAACAGCTCATCACCTCACCCTCCTTGCCCAACACTCTCAACACCTCCAGACACTCCTCCGCCCCTAATTTCCCTCCAAAATCACACCTTTCCAACGCCTCTCCCAACGTGACGTTCTCCGGTAACGCCCTCGCGATTTTAAGTATTTCCCCTACGATTCCCCCCTCCACTTCTGCTGGGGTCTCTGCAATTTTGTCAGATGATGCATCTAAATTATCTGTTTTGGATTTTGTTGCAGCTTCCGATTCTGGGTCATCGAGATTTGACGCCAGATGCCACGATGTTCTGCGGTTCTTTTGGAGGGAAATCCGGCCTTCTTGAGGCGGGTCCGGTTTTGAAGTTCGGGTCTTGAAGAATTTGAGAAGCGGGTCGTCGGAATCTTGGGTCTCTTCATCTTGGTCGGGAATTTGAGGTTGCTTAACTGATGGGGTTTGTAGGAAGGGAAGGAAAATCGGGGAAGAGGAGGAGGAAATGGAGAATTTTTTCCTGGGATTTTGGGGCGGTTTTAAGATTTTGCAGAGTTGAGGGGTAAGAAGGTGAGAAGGGTGCAACGAAGATGAAGAAGGAGAGGAAGAGATGGAGAGTTGACGGCGGAGGTTTAGGGGCGCGACCGCCATCTTTGAGTGTGTAAAGCTGAGCTGAGATTTGTAAGTTGCTCTCTTTAACCTCCTCTCTCTCTCTTTTTTTCTTTTCTTTTTTTAAACTCTTGCATGTACAAAATAATCTATATATTATGATTTATGATTTCATCTAATATAAATTAACATTATTTTATAGATTTTGAAATATTTCTTTTATAACTATAGTAAGTATTAAAATTGAACGATATGTTAAATAAATAAATATAAATAAATGTAAGATTCGTTAGTTAACAATTAATCCAAGATTGGTTAAAAATAAAAAAGAAAAAAACTAAAAAAAACATTAAAAATATAAGATTGGTTAGTTAACAATTATTGGTTAAAAAAACTAGAGTTAATTGCCTATAAATACACGAACTATACTCAAATTTTGGTTTTTGACCAAATCTATTTTTTTTTGTTAAAAAATACATAAACTTTATATTTTTGAAATTTGACCGGAGCCGAAAGTTCATCGGCTAATAAATTGATTATCTGAATTCTAATGGACAATTCGAAGGTACCGTTGGAAAGCTCTTAATGTTATCTTTCTAATGATATTTATATTGTTGGGTTTTGATAATCGAAAGTAGTAAAAAAAATGGCATGAAAGTCGAGGTCACGAAATTCTATATTTTTTCCTTTTTTCAACCATTTTCGGTTACCAAAACCCAACAATATAAGTATCATTAGAAAGACAACGTCAATAGCTTTCCAATTGTACCTTCAGATTGGCCATCAGAATTCAGACAATCAAGTTATTGGCCAACAAACTTTTGGGGTCTTGTCAAATTCCAAAAAATTAAAAGTTTATGTATTTTTTGACCAAAAAAATAGATTTGGTTAAAAACCAAATTTTGGATATAGTTTGTGTATATAGGCAATTAACCCAAAAAACTAAAATAAAAACATTATAAGATTGGTTAGTTAACAATTATTGGTTAAAAAAACTAAAATAAAAACATTAAAAAGATTAAAAATATAAGATTGGTTAGTTAACAATCCAAAAAAATAGATTTGGTTAAAAACCAAATTTTGGATATAGTTTGTGTATATAGGCAATTAACCCAAAAAACTAAAATAAAAACATTATAAGATTGGTTAGTTAACAATTATTGGTTAAAAAAACTAAAATAAAAACATTAAAAAGATTAAAAATATAAGATTGGTTAGTTAACAATTATTGGTTAAAAAAAACTAAAATAAAAACATTTGGTGACAGTGGGATTCAAACCCAGAGTATATATTGATACACATAATGATTTTAACACTGGTGAACCACTGCACCAAATCATCTTTGTGTACTACATTAATGAATTCAATTAATATATACGCGATTGGTGCGCTGGTCCCATATATGCAATACGATAAAATATAAAATTTGTAATTATTAGCTCAGTCCCTCTTCTTTTAAATACGTCATCCTCAAAGTGAAATTATATATTTAATTGGAGAAAAAAAAGTAGTAATATTTAGTTACTTTATTTATATGATCTATATTTTTGTACGTGACTTCAAATCCCATAGCTTTATAGAAAACATGTACACATAAACAGATTTGAATGCTCTACTCATTCAAGGGCAGAATTATTTGGTTTATTTTACGAGCTCCGTCACTAAGTACAATTAACAAGGAAAAAAAATTACTTGGTTCATTTAAGGGGTTAGTAGTGGTGCAGTATGAAACTCAAATTATAGTTAACAATTTATCCAAGATTGGTTCATAAAAAAAAATAAAAAAAATTAAAAAATCCATGGTTAAAAAAAAAAAAACATTAATTGGTTCATTTCATGAGCTAAGGGGTTAGTAGTGGTGCTCAAACTCAAATTATAGTTAGCAATTAATCCAAGATTGGTTAAAAAAAACATTAAAAAATCCAAGATTGGTTACTTAACAATTAATCCAAGATTGGTTCAAAAAATAACTAAAAGAAAACATTAAAAATCCAAGATTGGTTAAAAAAAACATTAAAAAGATAAGATTGGTTAGTTAATAATTAATCCAAGATTGGTTAAAAAGAAAAAAACTTAAAAAAAAACATTAAAAAAACTTTTAAAAAAACATTAAAAAGATAAGATTGGTTAGTTAACAATTATCAAATTATAGTTAACAATTAATCCAAGATTGGTTCATAAAAAAAAAAAAAAAAAAAAAAGATCCAACATTGGTTCGAAAAAAAACATTAATTGGTTCATTTCACGAGCTAAGGGGTTAGTAGTGGTGCTCAAACTCAAATTATAGTTAGCAATTAATCCAAGATTGGTTAAAAAAAAACATTAAAAAAATCCAAGATTGGTTAGTTAACAATTAATCCAAGATTGGTTCAAAAAATAACTAAAAGAAAACATTAAAAAATCCAAGATTGGTAAAAAAAAACATTAAAAAGATAAGATTGGTTAGTTAACAATTAATCCAAGATTGGTTAAAAAAAAAAAAAACTTAAAAAAAACATTAAAAATATAAAGAAAAAAACTTAAAAAAAAACATTTAAAATATAAGATTGGTTAGTTAACAATTATTGGTTAAAAAAACTAAAATAAAAACATTTGGTGACAGTGGGATTCGAACCCAGAGTATATTGATACACATAACGATTTTAACACTGGTTTTAACACTAGTGAACCACTGCACCAAATCGACTATGTGTGCTATATTAATGAATACAATTATTATATACGCGATTAGTGCGCTGGTCCCATTTATGCAATACAATAAAATATTATAAAATTTGTAATTATTAGGTCAGTCCCTCTTCTTTTAAATTGAAATCTTTTGTCTCCTGCTTCATCAAAACCAAATCTGACTCTATATTCAAACACGTAAAAAATATTACAGCCTCCTTTATTTTTTATAAAATATTAAATCCTCTTTATAATATCCAATTCATATTAATCCATTATTATCCTTTTGTGAATTTATTATTAGATATTACATGAGAGTACTTAATATAAGATGATTTTCTAAACATAATATTTACATATAAAATAAATTAAAATATAATAAAATCGACTTAATATATTTAAAATTAATTCGCATTGACATGTCAGCATTAGTTTTTTTATTGGTTCAACATGATAAAGTTATCTTTTTTTTATTAAATTAAGGACAATACAAATTGACTAATTAATTGATAAGCATTTGAGCTAGGTATATGCTTATTTATAGCTCTAGACGAGATGATTCTCAAAATTCATTTTTTGTATTTCAAACTTCATACCGAAATAATCTTAAAAAGTTAGAGGTGGTCTATCAAGTTCCACGAGACATACTCAGAACTCAGTTTTGGTTCCAAACAATATGATGCTCACAAGTTAGAAGTAGTTTGTCAAGTTTCAAACGAGATGATGCTCGTAATTTAATTCCGACCTTTAACCTCAAAAGTCAAAATGAGTGATGCTTAGCACTCAACTCCGATTTTCAAGCTCTAAATGACTGATGCTTGGAACTCAGCACCGTTCTATAAAAACTATGGACTGGATGTTGCTCACAAGTTGATGATTATGGTCTTTCAAGCTCCACATGAGATGACGCTCACAAGTCAGTTTAGTCTTACGAGCTCCAAATCAAATTAGATGTTGCTCACAAGCCAGTTCTTATTTTTCAAGTTGCATATGAGATTATCTTCAAAAGTTAGTTATATGTTTTCAAGCTGCAGATGGTGATACTCATAAATGAAATGTCGCGTTTCAAATTTCAAACAAGATGCTGATCGAAGTTCGACGTACAAAAGTCAAATGAATATTTCGAGTTACTGACAAGATGATGCTCACATATAAGATGTGGTCTTATTTCTTACATGTTTAAGATAATTATACTCATAGCTCACATATAATATTAGTAAATCTTTTCTATATACGATTAACAAGAAATATGATATATCAATACTCTAAAATCCCCAATCCCTCATCACCTTTTTTATGAAATTTCATCAAATGAAAACTTATATAAAAAGGGGCCATCTGTTCTAACTCCTAACAAAAAAAAAATGTTAATTGACGAAAATTATTTAAATTATTATAGTTTAAATTGTACCACTAATTTAATTTTGGCAAGTAAATTAATTTTAAAAAATCATATAAAGAACATTTCATATGTTATTACTCCCCCGTCCACGAAATGAGTACCTATTTTTGGACGACACATATTTTAAAAAAATGTATTGAGTGCGGTGTTACTGTTAGTGGAATAAGGTTTTCACTTTTTGAGGGTATTAATTAAAGAGTTGTGTGTGGTGCACTTGCTAAAAAAGAAAATGAGTACTTATTTTATAGACGGACTAAAAAAAATTATAAGTACTCATTTCGTGAACGAGGAGAGTACTATAAATATCATATAATAATAATAATAATAATTATAATATAAAGTGATTCTCCGTTGAATTTCGACGGGTTAGACACTAGTTTCAACATAAACGGATTTGAATGCTCTACCCATTCAAGGGCATAATTATTTGGTTTATTTTACGAGCTCCGTCACTGAGTACAATTAACAAGGAAGAAAATGACTTGGTTCATTTGCAGTATCAAACTCAAATTATAGTTAACAATTAATCCAAGATTGGTTCATCAAAAAACGGATTAAAAAATCCAACATTGGTTCAAAAAAAAAACATTAATTGGTTCATTTCACGAGCGAAGGGGTTAGTAGTGGTGCTCAAACTCAAATTATAGTTAGCAATTAATCCAAGATTGGTTAAAAAAAACATTAAAAAATCCAAGATTGGTTAGTTAACAATTAATCCAAGATTGGTTCAAAAAAGAACTAAAAGAAAACATTTAAAAAATCAAAGATTGGTAGATTGGTTAAAAAAAAACATTAAAAAGATAAGATTGGTTAGTTAACAATTATTGGTTAAAAAAACTAAAATAAAAACATTAAAAAGATTTGGTTAGTTAACAATTATTGGTTTAAAAAACTAAAAAAAAAAAAAAGAACTAAAAGAAAACATTAAAAAAATCAAAGATTGGTAGATTGGTTAAAAAAAACATTAAAAAGATAAGATTGGTTAGTTAACAATTATTGGTTTAAAAAACTAAAATAAAAACATTAAAAAGATTTGGTGACAGTGGGATTCGAACCCAGAGTATATATTGATACACATAATGATTTTAACTCTGGTGAACCCACGTCCCACTGCACCAAATCGACTTTGTGTGCTATATTAATGAATACAATTATTATATACGTGATTGGTGCGCTGGTCCCATATATGCAATACAATAAAATATAAAATTTGTAATTATTAGGTCAGTCCCTCTTCTTTTAAATCGAAATCTTTTGTCAGCTGCTTCATCAAAACCAAATCTGACTCTACATCCAAACACCTAAAAAATATTAAAGCCTCCTTTCTTTTCAACTTAAAAAATGTTAGGTTTCCATCACTTCATATGTATTAATTTCTTCTTCAGCTTTAATTTCTTTTCTGTCTCCAGACATTTCATGAAGACGTACACCAGTCCCAATTAGATTATTTGAGATTAAATCAGAAAATTGGCTTGCACGTAATTAATATCTCGATCGATTTATATTATCATAACTGAAAATATCAATTTTTCTTCATTTACTTTACCTCTTCAGTTAATATTACAGACCATTTGAGCATATATATTCCAGCTTTCACGCCATAAAATTACAATTAATAAGGGAAAAAAGAAGATCCATGCAATTAATCAATCCTACTAATTAACACAATATAATGAGCTAATTGTTAAAATAAGATCGTAAGTTTCAGCATTTTTTAGAAAGAGGACTATATATGTTACAGAAATTGAGAATGAGGACTATAGCTTCTATTACATTTGCACTCCTATTTCGGGTCGTGATGAAAGCTATAGTCCTCATTTTAATGTGTTAAATAGAAGTACTGTAAATATAAAAAATAGAAGCGATAGTCCTCATTTTCAAATTTCGTAATATATAATTTTCTTCCTGAAAAACACTAAAAATAACGGTCCTATTTTAACAAATTAGCTCCACTATAATCAATAGAACACTATATATAAATCATCTAATTAACAAAACCTTTAACCACATATTACATAAAATACATGATTCCCTTAATTTTATCGAAGAAAATTAAGGAAAGGGCGAAGCTTCCTTGACATAGATGACTTGATCGTCGGGGTTGAATTCAAAAGAGTAGCTTTCCCCCACCACTAAGCCATTGGCCACCCGGAATTGGCTCCAACCCGTGGCCAGGTCGACCCTCGAGTGCGGCGGCGGCCGCGCATCCACTGTGACGTGAAATACGCCACGGCCGCCGCCGTTGCCTACAAACTCCACCCTCACTTGGTTCTTCACCTTCATATTACTCGCGTCTGTGAACTCCTTAGGCAGATTCTGAACATGATATACAAACCAAATATAATCAAGATCATTTGATCAGCCCTTCTACTTTTCTTTTTTTCAATTAACTTCACCACATTAAGTTAGTATCTTACAATTCTATATCTCCGATGAGGATTCAGACAAGCTTCAAAGCAGAGTGGGTTGCCCTCTTTGACAACACAATTCATTCTGCTCGCCTTTGCTCCTTTTTCTTTTTTCAGATTTAAAAAGATAAAGAAAATTAATAATCTCAAAAACCACAACCACAAAACAAAACATCACCCACAAAGAATCAATCACTTACTCAAAATGTCAAGTTTCAGCACTGTGTGTGTGTTTTTCATTAAATATTTAAATGTACTATATATTTGCAAATTTCGATCAGATATTTGAGACATATATATATAGAAAGCTAACCTCTTTTCTTCTTGAGAGGCCGTACACTTCTCCTCTTAACCCCACTCTCATCAACATCTGTTTTATAACAATAAAATTACGCCAAATCATATCATCAATCACCGTTGTGCCGCAGTAATAGACAACAATATCTAAACACTGTTGTCTATTCTGTAATGAGCCTTTTTGAGTTGGTTGTCTATTGCCGCCTCACATAGACAACAACGGCGCAAACATGTTGTCTATAAGCTAATAGACAACGATTTGGTATTGTTGTCTATAGTTGCGGTCATAGACAACTAAACAACATTGTCTAATAGCGCAAAGACAGCAGTGTTTAAAACTTCGTTGTCTATATTACGTTGTCTATTTACGAACTTCTTGTAGTGAACGCTCGATGAATAAACAATCTTCGGAAGAAAAAAAAAAAGAAGAGTATTACCGGAGCTGATCGGAGAAGTTGCGCAGCCATTGCTTCGGTAAACGGAAACCTTGAAAGTTGATTCAGCCACGAAACGGAAAGTGAGGAAGTCGCGCTCACCAACTTGGTTGTCTGTCACGAATTCCGACCAACCATCTGTCATGTAAAAATCCGAATTCAAATGTTTGATCTTCACATCCCAAAGTGTTGGGGAATATTCAGTTTCTAGAACTACTGAATGCTGCACAGCTTGTCTGTATTTCATCATGAACTTCGTCGGTATACACTGCAATAATACATATCCGAATTTATCAATGAAGAAAAGAAAGAAATAAATGGATTGAAGATGAAGACAAGAAGAAGACCAGCTTGGAGGAGAAATCCCCGAGGCATAACTTCATGAAGGATGCACGTTGATATTCGGATCTTGGCATTCTCAATAATATTGAAATAGTTATTCATGATTATAGAAGCAAGGGATCTTAAATAGAGAGTTTAATTACTAACTTGTTTAAAATATACTCCCTCCGTCCCACCGAGCTTGAGTCGTATTCCTTTTCGGGTTGTCCCGTCGAGCTTGAGTCATTTTATTTTTTTAGCAAAAATTAGGCAATTTAAAGCACTAATTTACAAAACTAATTGCATCCTTAGCACCTTCTCTCTTTTACTTTATCACTTTATTAACTTCTATCTCTAATTTATCACTTTTATATTACACACTTAAAACACTAATATACAATTTCTTAATTCTCGTGCCCAAAAGAAACGCCTCAAGCTCAGCCGGACGGAGGGAGTACTGTTTTTATCGAATTTGATTTTGGGCCTATGGGCTTTCCTGTGTATTGAGAGTAGAAAAAGTGAATTCATATGTGTATTATGTTTATTTTGCTAATAAATTAGTGCAGGTGTGCATTACACACAATTCAATATTAATTTAATAATTTGCATAAATGAAATATATTAATTTGCATAAATGAAATATTGTACTAGTTGAGTAAATGAAGTATTTAATCATTTAAAATCGTAATTATTAGATATTATTTAGCGGTGGGATTTCAAAGATTGGAATATAATTTCACGAGCGAAGGAGTTGAGCGGTATCAAACTCAAATTACTTGGTTTCATTTAGTTAACAAACTCAAATTCACTAAATAATTGGTTTTATCAAATTGAAATCAAAATATGGATTGGCTCATTTGTAGCCCTAGCTCCGCCAAATGTTCTATATAAATACCTTTGTGTTATTATTATTTTGTTTTAGCACGAAAAAATTACTCGTTTTTTTTTTTAATTAACAGTATTAAATAAAAAAAATTTAAAGAGCGCGCCACAGGGGACTCAAACCCAAAGGTGCAGTGGCCTTAGACATTAACATTATGCTTACTACTTGACCAACACACGCACACAAAAATTACTCATTTATCTCCAACGATAGTTGCTAATTTAATTTATTACAATATTGCTTTGTTTATTATGGCTCATCGTAGGTTCTTCGTTCCATATGATCTTTTTTGCCTGCACTAAAAATCTTTTTTATTGTATAAAAATAAATGATAAATTATACTCCCTCAGTCCACCAATCAACTACCCATTTGATGGTCGGCACGGAAACTAAGAAAGCTGAAAAAAGTGGTGTAAAAGACTAAAAGGGTAGTGTCAATATATTTTGATTACTTTTGCTAATCTTTCAATAGCTATTTGACATTATTTTAATGCCTTGACTTATTAAAGTGTTCTTTTTTATTTTTTATTTATAAGCTATTTCTTTCTTTTTTTACTCTTTAATTAAATATACTGAAAACTGGAAAACAAATAAATTGAAAATTCGAAAATAAATAAACTGGAAATAAATAAATAAATAAATAAACTGAAAATTCGAAAATAAATAAATAAATTAGTTAAAAACTGGAAATAATTTTTTTAGAAAATAAATAAACTTAAATTCAAAAATAAATAAATAAATTGAAAATTCAGAAAATAAATAAACTGGAATAAAATAAATAAATAAACTGAAAATTCGAAAATAAATAAATAAATTAAAATCTGGAATTTTTTTTTTTTACAAAATAAATAAACTTAAAGTTTGAAAATAAATAAATAAACTGCAAATTCAGAAAATAAATAAAATGGAATTAAATAAATAAATAAACGGAAAATAAATAAATAAACTAAAAATTCAAAAAATTAATAAACTGGAAATAAATAAATAAACTTAAAATTCAAAAATAAATAAAATGGAAATAAATAAATGAATAAATAAACTGGAATTAAAATTTTCAGAAGATAAATAAATAAATAAACTGAAAACTGAAAAAATAAATAAACTGGAAATAAATAAATAAACTGAAAATTTGAAAATAAATAAACTGAAAATTCAGAAAAATAAATAAAATGGAAATAAATAAATGAATAAATAAACTGGAATTAAAATTTTCAGTAAATAAATAAACAAACTGAAAATTGAAAAATAAATAAATTGGAAATAAATAAATAAACTGAAAATTCAAAAATAAATAAACTAAAAATTCAGAAAATAAATAAACTAGAATTAAATTTTTTAGAAAATAAATAAATAAATAAATTGAAAATTCAGAAAATAAATAAACTGGAAACAAATAAATGGATAAATAAACTGGAATTAAAAAATTCAGAAAATAAATAAACTGGAAATAAATAAATAATCTGAAAATTTGAAAATAAATAAACTGGAATTAAAATATTCAAAATTTCGAATTTTCAGAAAATAAATAAATAAATAAATAAACTGAAAATTTAAAAATAAATAAACTAGAAAATAAATAAACTGGAATTAAATAAATAAATAAACTGAAAATTCAGAAAATAAATAAACTTAAAATTCGAAAATAAATAAACTGAAAATTCAGAAAATAAATAAACTGGAATTAAAATTTTCAAAAAATAAATAAATAAATACATTGAAAAATGGAAAATAAATTTTTTTAGAAAATAAATAAACTGAAAATTCAAAAATAAATAAATAAATATACTGAAAATTCCGAAAATAAATAAATTGGAAATAAAATTTTCCGAAAATAAATAAACTAGAAATTTAAAATATCCTACTCCATTTAATTAACATCAAAATTGGATTAAGTAGACAGGTAATGGTAGAGTGTGGTGGGTCCAATTGGTAAAGTGTAGTAATTGAAAAAGTAAGGAAGGGTATATATGTCCAAAAAGCAGAGTAGGTAGTTAATTGGTGGACAAAATTTTTGAGGCAAATGGGTAGTTGATTGGTGGACGGAGGGAGTAAATGACATTGTTAATACACACAAATGATATATTCTTCCGGATGAAACAATAAAATGATACTCTCTGTACCAATTCAATAGGTCATGTTTACTTATTTAGACGTCTCAATTCAATAGGCCACTTCTTAAAATCGAAATATTCATACATAACAAACACTCTCACACACTCATTATTTACCCCAAATGTCATTGTGGCCCACACAAAATAATCTCTTCTTTCATTCAAAAAATAATACTCCCTCCGTCCCGGCTAAGACGCTACATTTGCTCTTC
Organism: Salvia miltiorrhiza; assembly: GCF_028751815.1. Lineage (NCBI taxonomy): Eukaryota > Viridiplantae > Streptophyta > Magnoliopsida > Lamiales > Lamiaceae > Salvia > Salvia miltiorrhiza. The sequence goes on from NC_080392.1 coordinate 44,644,899, forward strand.
GGCACGGGATTTAAGGAGTTGTAGATTAATGTTTTAAGTGTGTAGTAATAAAGTGATAAAGTAGGAGAGAGAAAGTAATATAAAGTAAGAAAGAGAAGATAATAAAGTGATAAAGTAGGAGAGAGAATGTAATAAAGTGATAAAGTAGGAGAGAGAATGTAATAAAGAAATACTTAATTAGTGTTAATTAAGTGTTTAAATTCCTTATTTTTGCCAAATATAGAAATGTAGCATCTTCGTTGGGACGGCCCAAAAAGGAATATGTAGCATCTTGGGCGGGACGGAGGGAGTATATTTATTTCCCTTTCCTACTTTTTTTACAAATTTACCCTGAAAAAGTACTTTCTATCTCCTATTTTATTATAAATCATTTATTTTTTCTTAATATCAGTGTCCGAACAGAGAGGGTAATTCACAAATGATACATCACAAATAACACGTTTAATAACAAAAAATGATACTTATAATATATGTAAATGATACTTCGTAAATGGTATTTTTATAAAAATAACTTGTAGCTAGTATATATATTACAAACAATATTTTTAATAAAAAAAATGATACTTTTAATCCATGCAAATTATACTTTCGAATGGGTCAAAAATGATAACAAATGATACTATAAAATATTGAAAATTAAAAATTAAAAAGTGGATTATTTTTTATTTTTGCAAATGATACTTTTAATAACAGAAAATAATATTTTTGATAAAAAAAGTACGACTCATATTTCATGAGACGAAGGGAATATTAATTTAGAGCGCACCATGTGCCTCTTTTGTAAATCAAATCAAAATCTTTTGTCTGCTGCTTCCATCAAAATCAAATCTCCGACTGTATCCAAAGACGTCAAAAACGTTACAGGCTCTTTGTTTTTCAACTTAAATAATGTTAGGTTTCCATCGCTTCATATTTATTCTGATAGCTAGCAATTGAGTGGGTTCACATTAATTAATTTCTTCCTAGCTTTCTTTTATGTTTGGAGACATTTCATGAAGATGTATGTACTCGATCGAGTCCCACACAGATTTGTGGTTTAATCAGAAAATTGGCTTGTAAATTTTGTTCATTTAATTACTTTCTCCCTCTCAATAAAAAATTACAGATAATTAGTACTCCCTCCGCCCCACTGTATGTGAGACCTTTTTTTTGGACATGAAAATTAAGAAAAATGTATTATGTTCGTAGGTGAAAAAATGAAAATGTGTTTAAAGGGTAAATTAAATCTTTATCAAAAAAGGAAAGAGTCTCACTTACAGTGGGACACCTTAAATAGAAAGAGTCTCAGATAAAGTGGAACGGATGAAGTATTTGAGTACATATGAAGTTTCCAGCTCTAGGCCATAAAAAAAAGTACAATTAACAAGGGAGAAAATTACTTGGTTCATTTCACGAGCTAAGGAGTTGAGCAGTATCAAACTCAAATTACTTGGTTCATTTAGTTAACAAACTCAAATTCACTAAATAATTGTTTTTATCAAATTGAAATCAAAATAGATTGGCTCATTTGTAGTCCTAGCTCCGCCTAATTTTCTATATAAGAACCTTTGTGTTATTATTATTTTGTTTTAATACGGAAAAATTACTCATTTATTTCCAATGATATTTGCTAGTTTAATTTAGTGTTAACAGGGTAAAAATGTCATCTTGATTAAGTTAAAATTAAAAATGTCCTATGTCATAAAAAAAAAACTTGAGCTTATTGCCAATTCACCGTGGAGGGGCGCCTCCTTGTAGCGTCTCCTACTGAAGATGCTCTAATCAGACTAGGCGAGTCATGACATATTCATGTGTTATAAATTATTATAAGAAAATAAAAAATAAAAAAATGAAAAAAATATCATATTTTAGTGGTCTTTTTTTTTATATATAATCTCATGTTCTCTAAAATGAAAAAAATAATTTACTATCACATTAATACCATATAATAATATTATCATGAGAATGTTTCGGTAAAGATTATCCATCCTTAACTATATATGAAAAGAGTACATACGTTTTTCACACATTTTCTACTCTTTTCATATATAGTTTTCTTTTTTAGGAAAAAAAAAACCGACCACTAAAATATGATTAAAAAAAACCCCTATATATGAAAAGAGTAGAAAATGTGTGTACCCTTTACTAGGTGTATATACTCTCTATGATGAGGAGCACATATAATTTCGAAATAAGATTCCATCTTTCTCATCTCCCCTCAACTCAAAATTCTAGAATGTGCTTCCAATATTAGCAATTCCATATTAATTCATTTGGAAATTATATCCAAGCCTTGATCTCATTGTGTAAGAATCCCCACAACCTTCCCCATTAATTCAAACAAAGTTTATTAACAATTCCAAACATAGTATATAATATTCACACAAAATTCCAGTTACAAAAAGAAAGCAGCCACATTAAGTAGCTAGTAAATCATCTTTCCATACACACACACATATATGATCCGTATACATTTGTATGCAACTAATGCTACAAAAGCAAAAACAACATAAGCTGCAGTTAACTAAGAAGAAATGAAGTAGGGCAGCTTCGTCGGCATCACCATCACCATAACCATAACCATCTGCATTTCTTAATTCAGTCTCTTGACATGGATGACTTGATCGTCGTCACTCTTCATCTCAAACGAGTAAACTCGATCATAACGTAAGCCGTTCGCCACCCGGAAGTCGTACCAGCCCTTGCCGAGGTCCACCCTGCCCGTTTTCTGCGGCCGAAGCGCCGCGGCGAAACATCCGCCGCCGCCATGCCGCCCTTCGTACTCCAATCTCACTCGCTTCCTCGCTTTCATTTTAGCCGCCTTCGAGAACGGTTTTGGAAGCATCTGAATCCATCAAAATCAATTATCAGATTAATCATCACAGCTTTAATTATAAATTCTATCATTAACGGAGCATCTTACAATTCTTGATTTGTGAAACGCCCGCAGATGAATCTTGAAGTAGAGTGGGTTGCTCTCTTTCGAATTCTCATTTCTCTCAGATGTGGCCACGTCATTTGCTCCTTTTCTCACATATAAACCTGAAATTAAACCATCTACTCATTAATCTCAACAACAATAACAAGAGCAACCCCCCCCCCCCAACCCAACCCAACCCACAATTTTCTACATAAAATAGAAACGATATCGCTGACGGAGGGAGTATATATATTAACGGAGAACTAACCGTAGGCATTCAACTCAACCGGTGGAATCTCCCTTTTCCAACAGCTAGTTTCATAGATGACGACATTCAACTCGGATTTCGCAACCACGGAGAAAACCAGAAATTCTCCGAGTTTGAGAGCAGCATCTTCCGCAAACTTCCCCCAACCATTCGTGAAGCAAAACAAGCCATCATCCATTCGCTCCACTCTCACATTCCATCTTCTTCCAGAATCATCCACTCTCAGCTTCACATTTGCAGGCAGAGTTAACTCATATTTTCTCAAGAAATGAGGCGGCATACGCTGCATCCATCAATACCATTTTGAATCAATCAATCCAAACCAACAACTTCATAATGAATTAATATATAATATATGAGTATCATATGGCTTATTTACCAGTAGCTTACGGAAATCCATGTTGCTGAGAACCTTGAAAAACGAAGGCTTTTCCTTTGATCTCCAAGACATTGTTGTCTTCTCTCTTCAACTCCTTTTGATTTCAATACATGTTTTTGAGCTGCGAGAGTTGATCGAATATTTTTTCCTTCTAGCTTCTGTTAAGGGAGTAGATTCCAGATCATTAATATGGAGTTGCACAGTTTTTGCAACTAAATTATTAATGCTTTTCAAAATCTGGCGTGGGTTCATTTATTTGCTAGTTACCAATTACGGAGTACTATTTACCCATCAATAATGCTATTTGGACAAAATTTGTCCCGAGAAAATATGATTAAATACTTTATAAAATAAATTTATTTAAAAAATTTGGTTCAAAATAAAATAGGATTTAACTAGTTTTATTGTTTTCTTTATATTGTAATTTTTTGTATTTTTTTAATAACCAACTTTTTAATTATTAATTTTAAAGTACACAAACTACAAATAAAATAATAAAAAATGATAAAAAAACATTACGAAAAAAGCTACAATATGAAAAAAAATAATAATAAAACTAACTAAATCTTTTTAAAACTTGAATCAAAATTTATAAATAAATTAAGTTTTAAAAGTTTTTAACTTAATTTTTGTTTGGACAAATTTTTGTCCACATAGCACTACTCTTTACCAATAGTTTATTTACAAAATATTAAAATTAAATTCAAAACTTCGTATGTAATGTGAGTGTAATAGATATCGTGTGTAACTTATAGTGAAATAGACCTTCAAATATATATAAAGCCATTTCCTATATACTGCCTCCATTTTTTATTAAGTGTTCCCAGCCGTCAAAATACACATACCAATAAAATAAGATATTTTACATTTGTAACCTTAGTAATTGTCATAATAAATGCACATATACAACTAATTATTACATTCCTACAAGTATTAAATAAGGATAAAATAGGAAAAATATCATAAATATACTCTCAAATTTTGAAATGGGACACTTATTGAGAAACAAAAAAATGAGCTAAATGAGACATTTATAAAAAATCGGAGGGAGTATAATAAATATATATTCCCTCCGTCTCGTATATATAAGCTGTTTTTTTCCGGATGACCCATTTATATAAACTTTAATTAGTGAAAGACTCTTGAACCCTAGTGTCTGATAGATCGATAAAAATATTGGGTGACCACGTGTTAGTCCATTTAACTCAGTGAAACTCTTAATTTATGTTATTAGCGTTTCGATGGGTTAGAAAGAATTTATATATCCTATTCTATTGTGTTCATTAGATTAAGGGAATTCTTAGCCTAGTGAATCCAAATTGCAAATTAATTACAAATTAATAATTTTATACAAATCATCAACTACAAATCTCTTGTAATTTACAGTATTAATATCTCGTGGAGTCCACGTGATAGAAGCATAACATATGTTCTCATTTTGAATAATTACTTTCATGTCCCCAATATTAATTAGATTACAAACTTCCATCAACACTTTCATTTTGGACATATATAGCTTGATATATATGAAGACCAAATTGTGGTATTTTCTATTTTGCTATACGGGCCATAATGTAGGAATCTCATTCCTAGATATTGACAATATATATTTTGGAGTAAGCTAGATTTTTTGTATACTTGGGGTGTGTTTGTTTTTTATCCCTCTAAATGGATGGATAATATAATGAGGTATAAACTTATCACTTAAAGTGGGGACCACATTTATTGTATCTTATTTGATTTGAAGGATAATATATTTATCAACTCCTTATAATTAGGTGGCATAACATTATACCACTCTCTCTTAGGTATAAAGTATTCATTTTCCAAGGGATAAAGGGTTGCCCGAAAAATTGTACAGCCTGCCCGAATTATTTTATACATCAGAGCAAACGAAGTATAAGGTGGTAAATGTAGTTTGTGCCTTCCTTATACCTCAAAGCAAACACACCCTTCATGTATACGTAATTAAACTCAAAACACTTAATCAATATATATCCAATTTCTATATAGGGAAAAGGTGCAGATTGGCCCCCGAAGTAGTAACCCCTATAGCGTATAACCCCTCTTACTCACTGTGTGTGCAACTAAACCCCTGAACTCCGAGAAAAGGGTGCAAATTCCCCCCTCTAACTAACGGCTGTTAACGACGTTAGGTCAGAGGGGGGAATTTGCACCCTTTTCTTGGAGTTCGGGGGTTTAAATGCACACACAGTGACTAAGGGGGGTTTTACGCTACAGGGGCTAATCTGCACATTTTCCCTTTCTTTTTTTTTTTAATTATCTCTCATCTATCTTTTCTCTAAAAAAGTCACGCACAAAAAAACAGGGAGCCCTCCTCCTCCAAAATCTGATCGGCGCCGCCGCTGATTCAAGCTCCGGCGAGGCCAGGCGAGGCTAGCCGAGGGCGCTGCCTCTTTCCCTCTCTCCTGGGCCCTAAACCCCGGAGCTCTCTCGGCTGCATGCGCTCAATGTCAAGGGCGAGCCCTAATTTCCCCCTTCCGTCCGAAATTGCCGCCGCGATATTCGACAAACCGGCCGCCTACCGCCAACGACACCCACCGCATGCTCTCTATCTCAATCTGTGACAGATCGCGAGCCCTAGCTTTTCTCGATGAGGAGTCGCCTCTTTCTCTCAAATAAGGCGAAATCGCCGCCACCGCTGCTAAAAGGCCAGTGCAGCCGCACCCGGCCGGAGAGCCGCCTTCTGCTCGATTCTCCTCTAAAGAGGACGAAGGATTGAACCTTAGCACCGGCCTGCCTCCACCGCTCGAATTTTGAACGAAGAGGGCCGCGCATGCTCCCCATCACCACCGGCTGCTCTCTCTCAAACTTGCGATCGTCCTCTGTGCTTTGCTTCAACAAAAGACAACGCGAAGGTCGCCCCCAAATCACACCGCAGAAGCAAGCCAACCGTCTTAAAGCTTCGCGAGTTTGTGATGTTTGGCAAAGCGTCGGCGCCATCGCCAAATTTGACGCCTCTCACAATGTAACGATCATAACCTCTTTATTTTCGCTATTTCTATATAATGTCGATTTGATTGGAGTTGGAATTGGAATAATTGTTTGTGTTGCTGATAAAAGATGATCCAACAACTTGGTGATTCAACCACCGTTAGCGGCGGTACAGTGGCCGAGAGAGAAAGAGGGCTGAGTGAGAGAGATGAGAGTTAATTAAAAAACAAAAATGGTGCAGATTAGCCCCTATAGCGTAAAACCCCCCTTAGTCACTGTGTGTGCAACTAAACCCCTGAACTCCGAGAAAAGGGTGCAAATTCCCCCCTCTGACCTAACGTCGTTAACAGCCGTTAGTTAGAGGGGGGAATTTGCACCCTTTTCTCGGAGTTCAGGGGTTTATTTGCACACACAGTGAGTAAGAGAGGTTATACGCTATAGGGGCTACTACTTCGGGGGCCAATTGCACCTTTTCCCTTCTATATATATGAATGGAATTCATCTTTGATAAATTTTCTATTACATCGAACAAACAATAGAAGAACTCTTTTCCAAAAAAGTTGGTGTATGTGATTTATTGCTTAGTTCCAAGTTTTGTAAAAATCTTTTGTCATCATTAAAACCAGATCTCAAACTCCTACTCTCAAAGAAGTCAAAAATATTAATTACTTCTTTCTTTTCAACTCCGCCGATACATTTCCATGTCTTAAATTGTGCAACAACCCCTAACGTTATCCTACCCACACTGCCACACATCATATTTTGCCACTAATTAAAATACCCCAAAGTTGATATATACGCCATTTATAACCATTTACAATATACATTAATATCCATACGCACTACTGAAATTAATAAGTTTTCCTAAATTTTGACCCACATTTTGATAAATAAAAAGTTACTGAAATTAACCATGATTAATGATAGTTAATATATAATGATAATTTAAAATCAATTTGCTTTAATTTGGACTAATGAATGAAATAGTTAAATAGATAAGGGAAATTTTGGTTTCAAAAGCTAAAACAACAATTACAATGAAAAAAAATTGAAAAGTCTAAACACGATTTATAAATTGAATAGATCAAATATTATTTGTCTAAATCAATGACGAAACATATTTGTAACACTAATCAATAAATATATATTCACACACTAGAACTCTAATAAGTCATAAAATAGATCAACGTAGCAAAAAAGTTTAATTATTCAAAAACTAATGGATTATGGATGCTAAGTTGTTAACCAAAAAAAAAAAGAATAATTGAAAACAACCAACTTTAACAAATATAATATTCTATTCAATAAATTAAAAGAAAAAAGAGGAAGAACTCAATTTTCTCGCCGGCTTGATTTTGTATGGAAAGAAAACAAGTAGAAAAGAAAGGACAACTGCCTCTATTTTTAATACGAGGTTATGGCCATAAAATACATGAATTTTGAAAAAAATTGTAATTTTCACTTGAACTTTCAATTAAGTCAAAAAATACACAAATTTATTTTCTTATTGCAATTTTAGTTGACAGTCGAAATTAAGTCAAATATATTAATTTTTGCCTTCTTAGACCTCTAAGCTTCTAAAGTACTCCTCAGAAGTTAAACCAACATCAGGTGAACTTCCGACTGCCAACTAAGCTTTAATTTCGTCGAAAGTCAAACTCAGGTAAAAATTGCAACAAAAATATAAATTCATGTATTTTTTCGCCTAATTGAAAATTCAAGTGAAATTATAACTTTTTCCAAACTTCGTGTATTTTCTGGCCATGGCCCATGCATAACCCCTTTTAAAATTTAACACTTGTTTATTATTTTTTCTTTTTTACTTTTATATCTTTAGCTACTAAAAACGTGTTAAACAATTTCACTATATTCAAAATATTTATAATCCCTGCTAAAAAGTGAAAATTCAGACTACTTTTTAATAATAACCCAAAATTAATTTGCAGGTTCATAGCATAGTTTACAAGGAAAGCAGAACAGAAAGATCCATGCAAGTGGCAGTCCCATGCATATTTAATGCCTACTAACTCAATACAAAAACTACCCAAATCATTCATAATACTTTGAGACACAAAAACTACCAAAATCATTCATAAATACCAGAATTTTATAAGCTTTTTTTTACCATAGATCACTCATGCAAAGTAAACGCTTCCTCATTCTGACGAATCTACTTGGTTGACATAGATGACTTGATTGTCGGGATTGAACTCGAAAGAGTAGGTTTTACCGAACTCTACCCCATTTTCCACTTGGAATTGCCTCCAGCCTCTTCCCAAGTCAATTCTATACATCTGCGGCCGAGGATAGACCGCGACGACACGAGATACGCCGCGGGGGTTGCCGACATACTTCATCCTCACTTGCGTTCTCACCTTCATATTACTCGCCACCGAGAACTCCTTAGGAAGAGTCTGAACATCAGAAAACCACAAATTAATTTAAAAGTATGTGGAAATCTATTAAAATCCTGAACGAATACACCCCCTAAATGTAAGATTTTCATAACTTAAATAATTTGTATGATTAGCAATCATCTTTAAATTAATATTTCGAGATACATTATCTTACAAATAATGATCTGTGATGCGTCTTCAGCAACCTCTCAAAGCAGAGTGGATCGCTCTTCTTGGAATAACCATTTCTTTTATAAATGCCCTTTACTAAACATATAATTAATATCAGTGTTTAATTAAACTCCAAAAAATAAACATATATAGAGCTTGCCAAAATTAAAAAATAAAAAAAAATAACCTTGGGATTTCACTTCAACCCTCGAACGGCGACTGGGTGGAATCTCCCTTTTCGTAACAAAAAAAAAAACAAAACAAATTAAACTCATCATTACTATCTGAGAATAACCAAGAATTTTGCTCAATATATATTCTTGCAAATTTTGTTTCAAACACTAATTAATCCAGAATAGCCATGCAGAATACTAATTCTTTAGGTTAATATATATATACAGTGTGGTCTCTCTTTTTATGTTGAGAGGTGGCCTTCCTCTTCCCCACTTAATCCCACTCTCAGTTTCATCTCCTCCACCTGTTTGATGAAAAACAAAAACAAAAATTAAAATAGGACCGCAACCTTCAGTATTTTCTAAAACGAGGACGATATGTTACAGAATTTTAAAATAAGGACTATATATGTTACAGAATTTGAAAATGAGGACTATAGCTTCCATCACACGGCCGATAAAGAAAGTGAAAAAATTGCAGATAAAGAAGAAGAAGAAGTAACCGTGGGTTGGAATCTCCCTCTCACAGCAGCTAGTTTCATAGATGACAACATTAAACTCGGATTTCGAAAGCAACGAGAAAACCAGAAATTCTCCCAAGTTGAGAGCAGCATCTTTCGCAAACTTCTCCCAGCCATTGGTGAAGCAAAGCAAGCCATCATCCATTGGCTCCACTCTCACATTCCATCTTCTTCCAGAATCATCCACTCTCAGCTTCACATTTGCAGGCAGAGTTAACTCATATTTTCTCAAGAAATGAGGCGGCAAACGCTGCATCCATCAATACCATTTCGAATCAATCAATCCAAACCAACAACTTAATAATTAATTTATATATAATATATGAGTATCATTTACCAGTAGCTTACGGAAATCCTTGTTGCTGAGAACCTTGAAAAATGAAGGCTTTTCCTTTTTTCTCCAAGACATTGTTGTCTTCTTCTCTCTTCAACTCCTTCTGCTTTCAATAAATATGTTTGAGTTGATAGTAGATTTCTTTTCTCCCTTACTTAAAAGGGAGTAGATTTCAGTTCATTAATTTGGTGCTGCACAACTTTCGCAACTACATTATTAATGGTTTTTAAAATCTGGCCTGGGTTCATTTATTTGCTGCGTTTGATATTGGCTAATACACTGTATTAGCTAATTTAGTACAGATTAGTCTAGTGTTTGGTATTATTTAGTAATAATGCGGATGATCCGGTTTAATCCCACGGCCCAGTATTATTAATCCAGATTTCTTAGGATTAATAATACAACCTCCCCCTAGGATTAACTTAAACCAAGATATTCTGTATTTAGCCATGATAGCAAACACCAACTCAATATTAATAATCTGTCATTATCCATGCTAAATATCCTGGTTACAAATTATCATACATAATCCTTTACTGAAAACCAAACGATTAGTGACCAATTTAATTATTTTCAAAATATTAAAATTAATTTTCAAAACTTCATATATAAATGTGAGTATATATAATTAGCATGCCGGCCGCTAGTAGCTTGGTAATTGACCTTGAAAAATAAAGGCTTCTCGTTTGATTTCCTAAACGTTAATTAATTTCTATAAATTGTTGAAGACATTTTTGAAGACGTTAATTGGAAGCTTTTTTGTGGTCAGTAAACACAGAAATATGAACAATATTTTCTAATTCTACGTACATGTGTTGTTGTTACATAATGCGTTACATAGATTTATAATATTATTCAATAATATTATCATATACTAATACAAGAGACATACATAAATAAACATATATATAGAGAGAGAGAGAGAAAGGTTCGAGAAGGATCCTTAAATTGATAAGTGAGATTAAATATGAAATATCAGAAATTAAAATCCCACGGTTGAGATTAATGAACAAAGTGCTCTCTCCGTCTCTGAACATATATATTCATTTATTTTTATTTTCGTCCGTCCCTAAAACATTTTTCTAATCTATTTTTGAAAATAAATATGTTTACACACATTGCCACTAATGGACCCACCACTTTTTATTTTGATTGGTCCATTAGTTACTATCATCATTTTTTTTAATTTGTGGAGAACCGTACCTATATTTCACGAGGCCCTAATTTTAAAAGAGGCTCCTATAATACATCTTTTTTTACCATATCAAGCATATAATTTTTTTATATCTAGCAAAACATAAAAATCACCAACTAATAAGAATTATAAGAAAAACAATATAAGTTATCATATCATACTAAAAGAATCACTGCTACAAAACTGACTATTGTTTCTTACTTTTAAGCAAATGCAATACATCTTTCAATTTTAGAGGCAAATATTTCTTATTTTTACCTAATTCACTTATCATTTTTTTTGGCTTGATCCATGGTTAGATACCTATACGTACTCTTTAAATTTATCAAACGATCCGATAAATCCTAGTAAAAATATAATAACTCTCAGATAAATCTGTATCTTCAAATTGAAGAAATTTACTCATTTTAAATAATATATATATATATATAATTATATACATACACATTGATGATATAATTAAAGAGAGTTTAGAGAGAGAGAAAAAGAGAGATTGACGGAGAGTGAATCGCAGGTGATCTGTGTCTGCGCGGCGCCGGCTCCCGGCGACCGGCGTCCCTCTGTGTCTGCGCGGCGCCGTAGTGGCGAGGTGGACAGATCGTAGACTTTAGAGAGAGAGAGCGATTGTTGAGAGTCGCAGGCGCTCTTCTGCGTGGCGCCGCCTCTCCCCACCGTCCCAGCGACCGGCGTCAACTCTTCAGACCCTGTGTGTCTGCGCGGCGCCGGCTCTGTCACCACAAGCCCGGCGACCGGCGTCTCCTCTGCAGCAGTCAACCCACAGGCGGTGGCTGCGTTTCTGGTGGCCAAAATCTGGTGGCCGGATCCGACAGCGTTTCTGGTGTAACGATCTGGTGGCTGGTGTCTGCGTCGCGTCTCCAACCTCCACAAACCAGGTTCCAAAAACAGCACACCAGCTGTTTGACAAAAAGCAGCAAAGACCGAATTTTTGCTCCCTTGTTTAGCTGCTGTCTGTTTGCTTTTTCTCGCACCTGCTGCAGGAGTTTTTTGATACCACATGACTTCTCCGGGAGGTCTGAATCTCCCAATAGTTTCGAACAATTTTGCCTGCAATAATTCCCCGATGAATGACTACACAAAGACTAGTGCGAGCTTGGCTGGCGGTAACGGAGCAGAGTCTGCTTTTGTGGAGGAACGAGAAGTTGCTATACCCAACGCCACAGCTATCTCAAACCCTAATGATTCGGATGTGGGGGCTGATTACATGCCCAACTCCAAATCGTATGCTGATATCACGATGAACAGGCCACCGAGACGTCCCGACCTAGCTGCTCATCGGTTTCACTCATTACGTCCCACCAAGGAGGGAGAGCAGTTCTCCTTAAAAGTTCCACAACACCTATATGCGCAAGAAGTCAGTAAGGAATTCTCTCATGCTATTATTGGTCGTCTTTTCCTTCGTAAAGGAGACAAACCTCAACCTGCATTGCTTCTAAAGGCAGAACTTCACAAAATTTGGAAATTAGAATCTGAGTGGCAACTTATTCCTCTTGGGAAAGGGTATTATACGATGGCTTTCCGGACTCCTGAAGACAAAACTCGTGCGAAAGCCAAGCCGGTCTGGGAATTATCTTGTGGTCATGTACGTCTTCGAGAATGGTCCAAACACTTTGATCCATTTAAAGAGCATTCTTCCATGGCGAATGTATGGGTGAGGATACATTATTTGCCAATTGAGTATTGGCATCCTGAGATTCTAGCCGGGATTGGGCGGTACATTGGTCATCCTATTAAAATTGACGGAGCCTCGGCTCGTCGTGATTTTGGGCAGTTCGCGCGCCTTCTTATTGAGTTAGATATGTCCAAATCCTTTCCTACTACCCTCTTAATTGATAACGATACTTTTTCGTTCTATGTTGAATTCACGTATGAGAATTTACCTTTCTATTGCTCAAAATGTAAACTTACAGGACATCCCACCGAAAAGTGTCGGAAAATTTCCGTTAAGAAGGTTGTGGAAGAGGATGTTCAAGATAGAAGTCAACAGCCTTTGGTTAAAAATGGAAAACAGTGGCAACCTATCTCTGGTGATGCAAGAGACGAGAGAGAACATGAGCAGGAGACAGCCAAGGGAGATAGGCCGGTTGAGGTGGGCTCGATACGCGAAGGCATACAGGTTTCCCCAGCTCGTTCGGACCCGGGATGTTACTCACTTCAGAAAAATGATCACCAGAAACAGTTAAGCTTGCAGGTTTCGGCGTCGAACAACAGTTTTGCCCTGCTGGATAACGAATGCGCTGAGTTGCTTGAAGAACCGGAGCAGCAGCGGCGGGTACCTCTTTCTAGGGGTAAATCTTTGGATGATTCCAATTCTGCTGAACACTACGGCCCTGATAGGTTGGCCGCGTGTATAAAACCTTGTAAAAACTCGGTGTTTGATCAGCCAGTCAACATTTCTGCGATCCATGATGGCCATATCTCGGAGGAGGTTTCGGATGAGGATGAAGAAGTGAACTGTGACAGCAGTGGGAAGTACGTTTCCACAACGGATGATATTGCTGTTAATAATGCTTTGAAAGCTCAAAGACTTGAGCAGATTTTGGCGATAGCTAAAGCGCCCATGCCAGAAACAGCTGCTCCTGCTAAGCGACGAGGAAGACCATCCAAACATGAGCAAGCTGCTTGGGCAGCGGAGAACACAGCCAACAGGCCAGCGGACACAAGCATTAAAAGTAGACTTCGTAACACGGGGGATACGTCGCGTACTTTTGTGATTGATAAAAGTAATAAAGACAGCGCTCTAGCCATGGAGAGCGTCGCCAAAGAGAGCTGGGCGGAAGAGGTTGAAAGAAGCGGAGCTGCCTCCGCTAACATAAATCAATTCTGATGAATATTATTGCATGGAATGTCCGTGGTTTGACGGATGAATCCAAACGTCTGCTGAAGGAGCATTGTAATTCTTTTAGCCCGGTGGTGTTGGGCATTCTTGAACCGAAACGGGCGTTTTGGAAAGTTAGACAGAGTTACTGGCATTCGTTGAATCTTGTCCCGGTGCATCAAAACTGCCGGTCTCCTCGCTGTTCGAATATTTGGGTTTTTGTTCACTCTTCTGTTGTTACTAATGTTTTGTTCTCTTCTGATCAGGTGGTTGTGGTGGACTGCCTGTGGCATAGTTATGATTTTCGTATTGCTTTTATTCATGGTTCGAATGACCAAAATGACCGCCATGATCTCTGGCATGATCTTCTTCGTTTCGTTTCTGGAAAGACGATTTTCATGGGCGATTTTAATGCGGTGAAAGGTGCTCATGAGCGTCTGAGTTTAGCTTCGCCACATAGAGGTTCTTGTGAGGAGTTTTGTGATTTTATTGATGACTCTGGCTTTATTGAATCCCCTACGGAGGGGCTTCGTTTCACTTGGTCGGGACGTAGGTTTTTACCACACCATGTGGAATCTGTTTTAGATCGTGCTTTGTTTTCGCAGGGTTTTGCTGATCTTTGGTCGTCGTTGGTTACTGCTGTCCTGCCTCGCCTCACTTCGGATCACTCCCCTTTGGTGTTGCAATGCAAATTGACAAACTCTACTGGTCGTAGGCCTTTCCGTTTTCTTAATATGTGGACCTTGCATCCGACCTTTCAGGAGATGGTGGCGACGTCTTGGAGGGAGACTGTCAGCACACGCTGCCCGATTTTATGTGTTATGTTGAAATTGAAAAGGCTTCGTAAGGAGATTGGGGTTTGGAATAAAGAGGTTTTTGGCAATGTGGATTCCTCCATTTCTTCTCTCATGAAACAGCTTCAGACTACTCAGGAGAAGATTTCTGTTTCTGGATACACGAACGATCTCTCACTACAAGAAAACCAGGTTCTTGTGACGACATTCTGAGTGACGACAAAAATTTTGTCACTACAGACGTCTGTATTGTGACACCAATTTTTGTCGTCACAAAAACGTGTAACAGTGACAAATTTTATTGTTGTCAGTAGTTATTGTCACTATATGTTAGTGACGACCATAATTTTATCACTATAAATATATATGTAGCGACAATAAATGTTGTCGTCACAAAAATGTGTAATAGTGACACAATTTATTTTTGTCAATATTGATCGTCACTATACGTCAGTGACGATCGTGTTGTTGTCACTACAAACATACATTTTGTGAGACTATTTTTTTTGTCACAAAAAACTATAATAGTGACAAGTTCTGTTGTTATCAATATTTTTTGTCACTAAAAATTAGTGACGATCTTATTTATGTCACTATAACTATATATGTATAGTGACGATCTCATTTATGTCACTATAACCATATATGTATAGTGACGATTATTTGTCACGTCACAATAAAATAAATTAGTGATAAAATATATTATTGTCAATATTTACCGTGACTATATATCAGTGACGATTATGGTGTTGTCACTAGACACACACACACAGACATATATATAGGGACAATATTTTCGTCCGACACAAAAACTATGTATTAGTGACACGTTTTTTGTTGTCAATATTTGTCGTCACTATATGTTTGTGACATCTTTTTTTGCCACTCCAACCATCTCTATAGGGATATTGATTTTAATATATTATTATTGATTTTTTTATTGTACTAAAAGTTAATAAAGTATACATATATTTTGGTATAAAATTTTAAATAATTTTTTGAATTACAAATGATAAACATAATTTACATCTTGTGTATTTTGTAAAACTATAGCGTTTTAAATGTCATCTATTTATATGTCATTTTAATATTACCTATTAATTTAAAGTATAAGAAGAAGGGTTGTATTACCTTTTTATGCGCGTAAGGGTCATAATAAAAGGTAAATTAATCAAATTTGTACTTCAAACCAAAATTTTAACAGAAAAAGTTATCTTCTTAATATCTATAATCTATAATATATTAAAAAGGGAGTTCTCAATTTCAAATTGATTTCAAATCAATTTCAAAATTAAGTGGCAAATTTGTAATTATAATAAAATTAGAGGTTTATTTATAAGCTATACATCTTTTTTTTCTTTAACTTCTTATTTTTCTATTTTATTTCTTTTCTAAAATTGTGAAATTCGACTAATTATAAAATATTTTATATGCATATCAAATTAAAGATCGTGACAAGAGCTTTAATTTGATATATGTTATCTAAATATTACTCCCTCCGTCCCTGAAATAAGTTCCTATTTTTCCTTTTTGGGACGTCCCCCAAATAAGTTCCTCTTTATTTCTTTCCATTTTTGGACAACTACCCCACCACTAATAATACTTTATTTATCCTTACTTTTCACTTTTTCACCACTCTCAATAATAATTATAACACTTTTTCACCTTTTCACCACTCCCAATACTAATTATAACATATTTTTCTCCACTATCAATACACTTTACCATTTTTCCTTAAAACCCGTGCCGTCCCCAAAGAGGAACTTATTTTGGGGACGGAGGGAGTAGATTTAAAATATAAAAATTATATTTATTTAAAAATTAAAACTTAAGAAAATTCTCTCTCCTCTCTCCTCTTTTTTTTTTGAATAAATCTATTTTTTTTTCAAATATCTTTTAACTTATATTGTTTTCTTTTTTCACAATATCAATTTTTATTAATGTTAATTATTCTTTATTTTTTATATTAAACTAAAATATTTATCTTAAATTACAGTATTTTTTTTAATTATATTTAGAATTTTTTTATATAATAATCAAATTAATATCAATTTTATATATAATGAAATATACAAATATTTTTCGTGCGTTGCACGAGTGTAAATGCTAGTATTATGAAATTTAGAGTTGTGTAATACAATTTTGTATGAATGACTTAGAAGGAATAATTAAATTGAATAAGATATATTATTCCTTAAAATGAAAAATAATTTTTTTAATCGTATGAAGCTATTCCTAAAACTATAAAATGTAACCTTTGATATTAATTATGTCTAGTATTTGCACCATCTAATTTGAAAATTAATAATTAAATAGGTTTATTAAAAATTTACTCTAATCAACAATAAACTGTTAAACCCTATTATTGTATTAACTCAACTCAATGAAATCATTAACTACATAGAATTTACGTGAGTCGTGATCGTCCTGTGACAACATCTCATTCAAATTTACTACCCTTATTTAAATACTAAAAGTGTAATGATTTGCGATTATGATCAGATTCTTCAAATTGATAGATTCTTTAATATAATGTCAACTTTAATTTTGCCAAGTCAATTTTAATAGCAAAATTCACTAATAGTTTTTGGATTTACGTTATGGGATACGTTATCTATGAACGTCTTTTGTAACGGTTATTTTAATCGTTACGATCACTGTTATGTATGAACATCATATTTTTTTCAGTTTTTTTATTAATTTATTTTTAAAATCATAATATATCTATTTTTTTTAACAAAAACCTATTTATCTAAAAATTTAAAAGTGAAAAGTTTATTTTTAAATTCTTATTTAAATAAATTAGAGTTAATTTAATTATTAAATTCCTTTTTTCAATTCTTTTATCAATTTATTTTTTTAAAACCATATTATATTTTTTAACAAAAACTGTTTATTTAAAAATAAAAAAATAAAAAAGTTTATTTATAAATTCATATTTAAATAAATTAGAGTTAATTTAATTATTAAAAATGAACTGAAAATGAAATAATTTTAAATTATCATTTCAAATGATTTTAAGTAAACATTATTAGTATAATATTTCATTTAAAAAAACTGCAAATCTGAAGAAAAAAAAAACCATAAATTGAAATCACTAAGGCCCTAACCCCCAAATTGCTACCCCCTCTCTTCTTCCCTAACTGCAGTGAAGCCTGCCCCCATCTCGCCACCGCGACCCGCACCGCCTGTGACGCTGCGCCACCCCATCTCGCCGCCCCTGTCTACATCACTAACCCTAGGCTCCGCGCTTCCCCTTCTCGCAGCCCCTGTCCTCGTCGCTCACCCTAGGCGCCGCGGTTTCCATCTCGCCTGTCGTCTGCTAACCCTAGACGCGTTGCCTGGTCCCCGCTGCGCCACCTGCTCTCCGTCGCACAGCCTCCTTCAGCCTCGGCGTCTCCGTCCACAGACTCTGTAGCAGCAGTAGTTTCGAAGACCCAATCGCTGCAATTAGAACCCAATTTCCAAATATTTCCATTTATTTTGCGAAATTAATTAAGGTTAGGGTTTCCGCTTTTGCTGCTCAACCAGGTCTAAGTTTTTTTGTGCTGTGTAAAATGTCACTGGTTTCGATTGAGTTTCGGTTATTGACCTTAATTGATTTTGATCCGTGAAATTTTTTGGAACATGATGGGTGCGGTTAGTGTATTTTAATTTAATTTGATACGTGAAACTAGCTGATAACATATATGTTTATGTTTATCTATTCTGTTGATGATAGGAAAGGGGCAGTTTACTTGATCTTCGAAAGGCCATTCTTCTGGAAACTTGATCAATGGTTTCAACTCGTCCTCTCTTCCTCTCTCTTCACCTGGAGCCATTTTCTTCCTCTTCTTCCTCCGCCAAAATCGTATCTCTTCCCTTCCAACCCCTCCGTTCCAGGTACCGTTGATTAATTGAACTGATTCCTGATTTTTATTTCTTTTCAGACCCCATTAATTTTAGATTTTTTCAGAAAGCTGAAGAATTCTAACCTCCGAAGTTCGTCGGCGAAGGCTATGTACACTCCAGAGTTTTATGCCCCGGAGAGGACCTCACGCCATGGTATTTAGGGATGATTTACATATCCCATCATCGCCATACTTCCCAGCTTATGCTCAAGGGGGCAGCCCCCCCCCCCCCTCCAATGGTCCAAGAGCGTTTTATGAGCATTATTAGCCAACTTTTCCAACATGTAAGATTGTCATTCGCTTCATTTTTCATTATGGTTTACTAGTCACTCTGTTTCTTCATTTTAATTCCATGAATGCAATGAATTTTTCTTTGACGTCGAGATATGTCTGTTGATTTCCATGTTCTTCTTTGAACAAAATGTTGGCTGTAAATCATGATATTTTAATGAATAAATATTTTTTGTGTTAGCACTCACTGTGAACAAAATGTTGGCTGTAAATTTATTCAAAAGAAGGATTTCTGCTGCACTAAAGCAAGTCTTTGTAAGATTCCTAGAAAATCTAATTATTTAGCATTGTTAGAATTCTTAGTTGTTGGTGCAGTTCATATAGTTCACATTTCAGTTTTCTTTAGTTGAGAAATGTGTTGCTTCATTTGCAGGGATACAACAGTGTAACAAATAAGAGATGGGAAATCATAACACTTCAGAGATAGTAGGTATGATCATTAAACTTGTGATATGATCTTGTGGAAAAACCGCCTTGATTTCTTTGTTTCTTAGAAGACGAGGAAGCCAAGAACGAGGCACCGGAAGGACTTAGTCGACCTGATGTTGTGACAGTAGAGAAGCAGACAGTGGTTCAAAAAAAATGCAACAGAAGCAGAAGCTGACAAAATTTCTCCTGTTGAAATACATAAAGGTAAGTGAAATCAAGATTTTGCTGGCATTTATGGTTTTGTGCTACATTTTTATATCAGCACGAACGGCTCGGATTTAGGGGAAGGAAGATCCAAGTTGAGAGATGAAGAGTAAGACCAACTAGAAGATGATTTGAGAGCTAAACTCCCTGCTATCATTCAAGACCTAAATCAAAGTAGTCAAATACTGAGTTCTAATTACTGTAAAGTTAATTGACTAAGTTTATCTTCTTTTTTTTCTTTTTTTTTTTCTTGAGGATATCTTTTATTTATTAGAAAGACATGATTTTATGATATTTCATAAATATGCTTCGCCTCAATTTTGCAATTCGTATTTGACTTTTTAGAAATAAGTGTGATTATGCTTAAAATAGTGTGATCACGTCTTTACTTAAAGAAGCTTTCGCATCAATTTTGCAATTTGATCTAGTATTTTTAGAAATAAATATGATCACGTCTTTTCTTAAAGAAGCTTCTATATCAATTTTACGGTTCGATTTTTTAGAAAGAAACATGATCACGCTCTTTTTTAAAGAAGTTTTTAATATTAAAATAATTTCTATAATTATACATGTATAGTGACGATTATAACATGTGACTAAATGATTACGATTTAATGACAATACACGCGTGCGACTATATGCTGGTTTATATAGTGACGGTTAAAAATATGTCACTAAATGAGAAAATTATAGTGACGACAAATACATTGTGACTATTGGCTGGACAATTTAGTGTCGTTTGTATCATGTCACTAATTTACATCATTATAGTGACAACAATATCATGTCACTGTAAACAGAAACTATTGTGACAAACTTCAAACGTGGCTACAAATTTCAAAATATAGTAACAAAAATAAAATCGTCACAATTTAATCATATTCAGTGGCAACATCATCCGTGACAATAAATAGATTTGCAGTGACAATATTTTGTCGTCGTCACTGTAGGTTTTAGCGACGGTTGATATAGCCGCGACTTACCGACGACCACAAAAGTTGTCACTGGGATGCTTTAGTGACGATTTTGGCACATATAGTGACAAAAATTGTCGCCACTAAAAGCATTTTTTTTTGTAGTGTCTTTGATGAGGAGGTTAGTCTTCAGGCAAAGCTAAATGTATCGTTGACACATAAGAACTGTTTGCTTCAGCAAAAAAGCCGTGCGAACTGGCTACGGGATGGTGACAGGAATACTGAGTTTTTTCACCGTTTGACCAAGTTCAAGAAACGGAATGCGCCTTTCACTCGCCTCAAGATTGATGGTAGAGAGACTTATGATGCCACTATTATTGAGAACCATATTATTGATCACTTTACGTCTCTTTTCGCTGATGATGGTAGACCTTCTGGAGATCAGTTAGAGATTGATGCGCTGTTTGAGTCGGGGGTGTCTGATGATCAGAATGCGCGGTTGGTGAGTATACCCGATGAGAGTGAAATTGCGGCGGCGGTTTTTAGTATGGATGCTTCAAGTGCTCCTGGCCCTGATGGTTTCTCTGGTAAATTCTTTCAAAGTTGCTGGGATGTGATTAAAGCGGATGTCATTGCAGCTGTTCAGAATTTCTTTCGCCATTCTTATTTACCTTCTGGGTGTAATTCCAGTACGATGATTTTGATTCCCAAGAAGGATTCAGTCGACACCGTTGCTGATCTTCGCCCGATTGTCCTTTCGAATTTCTTATTCAAGATTATCTCGAAGATTCTTGCCTCTCGTCTTGCCGTGGTGGCTGCGTCTCATGTTTCTGACAATCAATTCGGCTTTATTAGCGGGCGTAATATTCATGATTGCATCATGCTCAGCTCGGAAGGTTTCAACTGTATGAAATGCACGGACAGGGGACGTAATATGGCTTGTAAAGTAGACATCCGAAAAGCATTTGATACTATTCGATGGGATTTTATCTTGCAAGTTTTGCGAGCTAATCACTATCATGAGAAATTCATTTATTGGATTTCTATTATTTTCAGCTCGGCGAGGCTTTCTATTCTCTATAATGGTCAGCTGCGGGGATATTTTGCTTGTTCTCGCGGAGTGCGTCAGGGAGATCCCCTTTCTCCGATTCTCTTTGGAATTGCGGAGGATATCTTGAGTCGGCTTTTTTGTAGCTGCGTTGATTCTGGGCATCTTGAACCTATGCGCTATAGTCGAACTTTTCAGTTCCCTACTCACTTGTTCTATGCGGATGACGTTATGATCTTTTGTAAAGCTACGGTTCGGAATGCTAGAAAAATTCATCAGATCTTTTCTTACTATGACTCTCTATCGGGTCAACAGTGTAGTCTGGAGAAGTCTTGCATTTACTTTGGTTCGGGAGTTCTCAATGACAGGAAAAGTGCTATTCATCGCGAGCTCAGTTTCACTACCGGGAACCTTCCTTTCAATTATTTGGGAGTTTCGATTTTCGTTGGGCGTCCGAGAGCTTCGTTCTTTCAGGCAATTCATGATAGGATTGTCCAGAAGTTTGCTCGATGGAAAGGTCGTCATCTTTCTATGGCTGGGAGGCTTTGTTTAGTCAAGTCGGTTATTCAGAGTTCGATTGTTCACTCCATGATGGTTTACAAATGGCCAAAATCATTACTGCACTCCCTTGACAGGAAATGTCGTAATTTCGTTTGGTCGGGAAATATTGATAAACGGCCCAGCTGTGCTGTTAGTTGGGGTAGAGTCTGCTCCCCCTTGAAAGAAGGCGGCCTCGGCATTAGATCTTTTACGTTAATGAACAAATCTTATTTGATGAAGCTGGCTTGGAAGTTAATTCAGGGAACTGTTTGGGCGCATTCCATTCTGAGATCGAGATATCTTAACAATTTTGGGGTTGCAAAGGATTCGGTGTCGAACTCTTCTGTTTGGATTGGGATGAAAGAAGAAGTCAATCAGTTGGTGGATGATTCTTATGTTTGTATTGACCGTGGTGAGCATACTTACTTTTGGCGGGATGATTGGCTTGGGTACAAGCTTGTGGATAAACTTAAAATTCCGATATATATGCACGATTTTCTGAGCTTCTCGGTTAGTGATTATTTTTATGATGGTGTTTGGCATTTCACGACATCCTTTGTTTCTCGTTTTCCTGATATTGTGGATGATATTCTGCGTATTCCGATGGGCGGCCAGAGGGATACGAGATATTGGAAACGGTCGGTTAAGGGTGAGGTTTCGGCCTCTTTGGCTTTTTCTAATATTTGCCATCGTTTTCCTACTGTTAGCTGGGGCAAATGGATATGGGAGGACTTTATTCCGATGAGGCGATCTATTCTCTGTTGGCGTGTCCTCCATGGGCGCTTGCCTACTTTTGATGTTCTGATCCGGCAAGGTTTAATTGCGCCCAATGCTTGTTCTTTCTGTCTCCAAGATAGTGAGACGATTTCGCATGTGCTTTGGGAGTGCTCGTGTGTTCGCCCTCTTTGGACTGATTTTTTAGGTTGGTTTAGTAAAGAGAATCTCTTGGAGTGTATGGATATTCATTCCTTCTTGGTTCTGGCTTGGAATCTCTCTTGGAGTTCCCAAATTGGTTCTTTTTGGAAGGCGGGAATTATCACTCTGATGTGGCGTATCTGGTCGGGACGCAATGCGCTTATTTTTGAGGATTTGTGCTTTGATAGACGTGCGGTTTTGGCCTTTGTCAAGGCTTACTTTATGGAGATTGATGGGGTTTTCCGGAAGTTGGGTAATATTTCTAATTCTTGGGCTGACTATTCGATCACTCGTGCGATTGGGGTGACGAGCCGTGCTGCTCCTCCCCCCTGTATGGTGGAGGTTCACTGGTGGCCTCCCGTTGGTCAATGGATAAAAGTTAATACAGATGGCTCGGCGGCGGGAGCTCCTGGAGTTATTGCTGCGGGTGGGGTTTTTCGAGACAAGTGGTCTCATGTCCGAGGTTGTTTTCATTTTAAAGGCGGCAACGGCTTTGCTTTCGAGGCGGAGTTGTTGGCTGTGATCTATGCTATTCACATTGCTCATACCCGAGGCTGGCGGCATCTGTGGGTTGAGGCTGACTATATGTATGTGGTTCACCTTTTGTACTCTCGCTCGAGTAATGTTCCTTGGAGATTTAGGGCGTTTTGGCAGCATACTCTTCGCCTGCTTCGGGATTTTTCTTTGATGGTCTCGCATATTTACCGTGAGGGAAATCAACCGGCAGATATTATGGCCAATGATGATCGGCAGGAAGGCTGGTGGCCTTTTGCGATTGAGGAGATTCGGATTGCGGTTGCAAGGGATATGTCGACGCATAGTCATATCCGCATGGTTATATAAGCAGGTTCGTTGGTTCCCTTGGGCTTTGGTTGGGTTGGGTTTTTTTTGGTTGGTTTTCTTTTGTTGTTGGTCTCCTGTTTTCTTTCTTGGTTCTTCTTCTTCCGGTTTTCTTGAGCCGAGCTTCTTAGGGGTGATGGTTAGGCCGGAACTCCTGAAGTTGTCTCTTCCCGCTCTTGAACCGGATGTGAGTCTTTCACGAGTACTCTTTTTCCTTCTAAGGTCTCTTCTTCTTAGAAGGTTTTAATGAGGCTCGGTCTTTTGTTTGCTCTCTTTTGCGCTTTCTTGGATGTTTTTCGTACTCTTTTACTTTTCCTTTAATACAAGCCTTATTCTCATCATTATATACATACACATTAAAAAAATGGGCCCAAAAAAATTGGGGCCCTAGGCCATAGTCTTGTGCTTATGCCTAGTTACGGCTCTGAGAACTATAGTCCATTGAACACAATAGAGTATGATTGAAAATTGTAGACTATGTGCGTGACAAATTGTAGTCTATGTCAACTATAGACTACGATTTTACAATAATACTAGATATGATCGATGAGTCTAACAATAATTGTAAATACACACATGTTCGACATGCTTGATCACTACAAGTCAAATAACTAACCGAACATTAATTAGTGGTCGAGCATTCTTAGAAAATGCACTAATATGTTCGACATGCTCTACCATTACTAGTCGAGCAATTGTGCATCAATGGTCGAGGATCAGTGCAAAATGCACTAATGCTCGACACAAGGGTAAAACAAAAATTTCTAAAAGAATATAATTTTATATTTTGTAAAGATGAGTATTTTTTTAATTTATATAGACACCATCCAATAACATATTACTCTCAATATATCAAATTACTCCATTTGTCTCATTATTTAGTATCCATATTTTCATTCAGTATGTCCCTCAATTTATTATCCCATTCTATTTTTAATAAAAGTACTCCACAGAACCCTATAAAAAATCGCATTAACAATCTCATAAATGTGTGAGCCCTTATTTCACTTACAAGTTTACAACACACTTACAATTTTTTATTTCACCATCAGAAAGAACATACGTTGTACGTGTAATTAATATTATTTTAATTGATAATTTATTATTTAAAAAAATTTATTAATTCATTATTTTTATTAGATAATTTATTGGATAGACAAATTTATTTGTAAGCCTTATCGGTAGCTATAGATATAAAGTAGTCTTTATAGATTTGGGTGACAAAATAAATGTATATCAAAAGAGATTTATATTTTATAAATATAATAATAAATATTTAACAGGGGTAAAATAGACAAGCCACAAATTATGTCTTAGACTGCCTTAGGTTCTTTTTCTATTTGTATAGATTTGTTTATTTAGGACGAACAATTTTTAACACGACATAAACACTCGCCAATTTAATGAGTTAGTGTCCAATATTATTGCGCTTGGATCCCTATCTTGTCGACACGATAAACACACAATAATTTCGTGTCAGATTCGTATCGTTTTCATATAACACGATAGCCTCATGTAGGAGGATTTGTATTAGATCATTTCATTTTTTGTATAATATGGTAATATGTAAATATATTTTTATTTTATATTATCCATTTATTTTCTAATTAAGGTTTGAACTTTTCGTGTTATGTCACCATGATCGAAATCGCATCACATTGTCGTTTCCGTGTTTGTACAAACCACAACGTTTTCATGCCAAAAAAATTATTTATATATTGGTTGTATTAATTTGGTCTTATTATTTCGTGTCGATACAAGAACACTCAATCCTACTTTTATTTAAGGTTTTTTTAGGACATTTAAAATATTTACACTCATATAGTATAAGATTCACGTTCTGTTATTTATTTTTCCTAGTTTTAGTTACTTAATAATAATAATAATAATAATAATAATAATAATAATAATAATAATATGTCCTTGTTTTGACTTGGAAGAATGTATCAAATTAATAGTCCTAGAACAATGAATTACAACAAGCTAGGGAAAACATCTACCCTTTTAACATTGAAACAAAAAGATTCATACACAAAGTGATTGATAGTATTTTAAGGCACATAGGAATGAGACGGTCATTACCTAACGACCGTATACTCGGTCATTGTATTTTTTAACTGTCGCAGAGAGCGGACGAAATACAAATTTTTAAAGACCAAAAAACAATTGTTGTTTTTAAAAACGCAGTCGTTAATGTTATATTAACGATCGAAAAAACGGTCCTTAGAGTCGAGAACGACGATACAAAAAACGAAGACACCATATGGTTGTTAAGGAAGATAACATCCGTTTTTTTGTGATCGAAAATTCAGTCGTTAGAGTTGCATTTTCTTGTAGTGGCATATGCTACCACCCTATATACCCACATAATTAAGAAGCTACTTCCTTGACATAGATGACTTGGTCGTCAGGATTGAACTCAAAACTATACGTCTTTCCTTGTACTAACCCATTCGCCTCCCGGAACTCGCGCCAGCCATTCGTTAGTTCTATGGTAGGCCTCCGCCGTTTAGGATACACCGCGACACAAAAGCCATGGCGGTTGCCTTCAAACTCCACCCTCACTTGCCTTTTCATCTCCATATTTGCCGCCCTTGAGAATGCTTGAGGAAGACTCTGAATTTCACAATATTTCAGAGGTTTTAATTTAAATTACTTTTTTTTTTCTTAATTTCTATGATTAATGAATATATATCATGAATCATGATTGGGGATCTTACAATGCTTGAGTTGTGATACGGCTTCATACGAGCTTCAAAGCAGAGCGGGTTGCCCTCTTTGGTAAAACAATTCATTAATTAAAGATCTCGACCATGCATAAATTAATGTTAATTTGAGGAAATGTATATATGTATAAAATTGTAAATTTCAAAGAGATTATTTGGGATAGAAAACTAACCTATTTTTCTCTTGGGAGGCCGTACACTTCCCCTCTTAATCCCACTCTCATTAACATCTGATTTATAATTAACCACATCATATCATAAATAAACCATGCAAATTAATCTGGATAATGAATTTCAGATAAAGAATAAACATAGAAAACTAACCATGGGCGGAACGACTGGGTGGAATCTCCCTTAATTTTCACAAAAACAACACAAATTAAACTCATCATCATCTTCACCAAGAACATCTTCAATATTAATTATTGCAGTTAAAGTTTTGGTTCAACAATTAAGGGATAATTGCATATGAACACACCAACTTTGATCAAAATGATCCATCTTTTACGCTTACTTAGAAAAGTTCAATAAAATACACGAACTTTATTAGTTGTTCAATTTTCTTTAAGTTAAAAAATAATATAGCGTCTACGCGACTCATTGAAAATGGCATGGCATCTACTTGGTGTCTACATAACATCTAGATGATGTCTATGTGGCATATCGATCGGAGTCAAAATTGAACAGCTAACATGTATTTTGTTGAACTTTTTTAGGTAAGCGTCAAAAACGAATTTTGGCCAAAATTGGTGTATTAACCCAAACATAATCACAATAAGTCTAAAAAAGAAGGAAGGTAGAATATACAGCTTGGTCCCTCTTTTCCCCTTCGTCATCCCATTCTCGATTTTATCAACATCCCCTCCACCTGTTTCATAACAAAAAAATATATATATATATATATATATATATATATATATATATATATTCCATATCAAATCATCAAGTAATCAACCCTGCACAACACTAAAAATAAAACATATATCCTTCCAAAAAAAGAAAAAAGTAATTACGAGAGCTCATGGGAGTAGGGTGTTTGGGGCAGCCGTCGCCTCCATAAATGGAAACCCTAAAAGTTGATTCAGCCATGAAACGGAAAGTGAGGAAGTCGAGTTCACCAAGTTGGTTGTCTTTCACGAATTCCGACCAACCATCTGTCATGTAAAAATCCGAACTCAAATTTTTGATCTTCACATCCCAACTTGTTGGGGAATATTCAGTTTCTAGAACTACTGAATGCTGCACAGCTTGTCTGTATTTGGTCATGAACTTTGTTGGTATACACTGTAATGAATTCATGTGAAAATGTTGTGAATGATATACCAAAGAAGAAGAAAGAAGTTAATGAAGATTTTACGTAGTATATATTAATTAATAATTACCAAGTTGGAGGAAAAATCCCCAAGGCATAACATCATGAAGGAAGGAGTTGGGTCTTGAAAAGATGTCACCATTTTGATTTCTACCTTTCAGAAAAAGAAATAGTGTAGCAAATGAGGCCTTTTCTTTTCGTATAGGCGTGGGTTGGAATTGCACAACTCCCTAAGACTAGAGTATATGGAACGTCTCCTATTTCATTCCAATAAATTAAAATAAATTTATTTATTAATTTGGTGACGATTCAGCTGATTTTCCGTGTCAGCTACATTATTATTATTATTATTATTATTATTATTATTATTATTATTATTATTATTACTTCATTCATCTCCAAAACCTTGAGCAATATTTTTTTTCGGGTGTTGTCTCATGAAACATGAACATTTTTCTTATAATGATAATTTTTTTTTTCTTTATTCACATCTTCACTTTTTCACATACCACAATTATAACACACAGAAATACTAATAACTCCTTAAAACTCGTGCTGAAATTAAATTGCTCAAATTAACTTCGCAGGACGGAGGGAGTATTATTATTATTATTATTATTATTATTATTATTATTATTATCATCAAACAAGCATTTTTTTTCTCCCTATTTCTATGAAAGTTTGTATTTCTACTAGCATTGATATTTCTATAGTTTCCTTAGTTTCCTTATTACTATCTTCGTTCATGAGAAATAGTCATAATAAATAACGTCACGAGTTTTTTAATAAAAATAGTTATTGTACGTATTTTGAGTGGAGAAAAGGTCTGACTTAAAAAGTAGTGTTTATAATCATAATTAATTGCATTGTGAGTGGAAAATAAGGTTTTCATGATATTTACCCTAATAGTAATATTTAGGCATATTTCGAGTTTCAAACCATACTTTATAGGAGTAAAGGAAAGCAGTCATCAACTTCGAACAAGAAGATTCATGAAAATAGCAAAAACAACATGAACTGCAGCAAAAGATAAAAACAAGAAATCAGTGGCATGCAATGCAGCTGAATCGTCATCACTTTCGTTGCTTCACTGCCTTGACATAGATGACTCGATCGTCGTCACTCTTCATCTCAAACGAGTAGATTTTCCCATAAAGTAAGCCATTCGCCACCCGGAAGTCGAACCAGCCCTTCCCCACGTCCACCCTACCGGCCTTCTGCGGCCGAAGCGCCGCCGCAAAACATCCGCCGCCGCGCCCTTCATACTCCAATCTCACCTTCCCCACTTTCATGTTCCCCTCCTTGTTCGAGAACTTTTTGGGAAGACTCTGAATCGATTAAACCAATATCATCAGATTGTTTCAGACATCATTAATCAATATGTGGGTTGAGGATCTTACGATTCTTGATTTGTGGCGCGCCTTCAGACAAGTCTCGAAGTAGAGCACTGGATTGCTCTCGCCGCCGCCGCCGCCTGCTTTTCTCACGTTCGACTCAACCAGTGGAATCTCCCTTTTGCAGCAGCTGGTTTCGTAGATGACAACATTCAACTCGGATTCCGCAACCACAGAGAAAACAAGAAATTCTCCGAATTTGAGAGCAGCATCTTCCGCAAACTTCTCCCAACCATTGGTGAAGCAAAACAAGCCATCATTCATTCGCTCCACTCTCACATTCCATCTTCTTCCAGAATCATCCACTCTCAGCTTCACATTTTCAGGCAGAGTTAACTCATATTTTCTCAAGAAATTAGGCGGCAAACGCTGCATCGAATCGATACCATTTTGAATCAATCAATCCAAACCAACAGCTAAATAATATTGAATAATGAGAGAATAATGGCTTGTTTAATTTACCAGTAGCTTACTGTAATCCACGTTGCTGAGAACCTTGAAAAATGAGGGCGTTTCGTTGGATCTTCTAGACATTGGATTTTGGGGTTCTTCTGTTTTTCCTCTTCGTGTTTTCTTATATTTGAGTTTATGGCCGTCCGTTGATTTCCTTCTCTGATCTTAGGTCATTAATTAATACGGTGAAGTATTTTCTTGTATACTCTTCCGTCTCCCAAATAACTTTCTGAGAGGGAGGGTCACTGGATTTTAAGACGAAATTATTGAATAAATTGGAATTGTTGAAAAAAATATTATAATTAATATTAGTGTTGCCCGTGTTTTCGCATGAGGAACACTTTTTCTTATAGCATCTACAATGCGATACATTAGCTCTGTAAGTGACGCTATAATTTCCATTTTCATTTAATTTCATTTAATCTCCATCGGACTGCATGGTGCCGTAGAGACGTGCTCCGGCTTCAGGATCTCAATGAATGTAAGCTTTCTTCTTCGGCTTCTTTTGCCTAGTAGGGCTTTTCGGCAGACCAGACCAACGGCGTAAACAATTTCGTAAAATTGTGACACAAATTGGACGAATTGGTGAGCACGTCGCTCATCGTCACTTGAGTCGGAGGAAGATGATGATGAATAAGTCATTTTGCTAGAAAGAAGAAGAGAGTATAGGGAAGAAAAATGAGGTGTGATTTGTATTAAAGTTGAATGGTGTATTCATAGATATTGAAAGAGAGAATTTTTTTTGCCAAAAGAGACATTGGCACAGCTTAAAAAAAAAAAAAAAAAAAAAAAGTTCGAAATGTTAGCATAAAACGATCAAATTTTCAATTTTTTTTAAATGGGCTCATGTTCATGCGCCACATATAATCGCTTCCCGTGCTCGATCGACACCAACGACCGTGTCCAGCATGAGTCCGTGCGGCACGCCAGCGGCAACCCCTCTTTCTTCGTCAGCTCGGTCCGACACTAAAACATCCGCGCTGCGAATGCTCTTATCTATCTATATATATATAAAAGTAAAATAAGCTCTATCCTACGTGGCATCATATAATCATTCTATTCTAATTTTCCTCAATTCTCATTCATTCTTATTTTCTCTAAATTTTTAATCAAGTAAAATAAGCTATATCCTACGTGGCGTCATAGAATCATTCTATTCTAATTTTCCTCAATTCTCATTCATTCTTATTTTCTCTAAATTTTTAATCAACAAATTTCTATATATCTAATTTCGAACCTATTCCAACTCCACGTGTGATATTGTTACGCTAAATTAGGGGAGTTACCAAAACATATAAGACTTAAAAGACTTTATTATCCTTATTAAAAAGAACGAACATGTAAAATTGCTTCTAATATGATCCGTTGGATTAAGCTAATCTAAAGGTTAAAAATCTTTCTCATTTCTCACAACATATGAGTTTCTCAAAAGAACTTTTCCCTATATATATATATATATATATGTATATATATATATATATATATATAAAAGCAAAATAATTCTAATTTTTCTCAATTCTCATTCAATCTTATTTTTTCTAAATTTTTAATCATCAAATCTATATCTAATTTCTTATGCATTAATTATATCCCAATCATATATATCTAATTTCCACGTTTGAGCTCCAAGGAAAGACTAAATGGAATCAGCACATTTCTTATTTTATTTACTTCAACCTATCATCTTTATCTTTTTCTCTTGATTTTAATTATTAACATGTATTTGATCAACATCACAATTATTAACAAATTATAGATAAACTCAAATTCTTAGATAAATCCTATCAAAGGTAGAATTCTTTGTCAAATTAACTATCTTATATTTCATCTATAAAAAGGTGTATAATTATTTTTATATCTTTAACGTGAACTATTCTCATCGATTCTGCTTTTCTTCTCTCGGTTCTGCTTTCTTTCTCCGCTGCTCTACCGGTTGGCAAGTTGAAGTTTCTGCTCTCTTTCTACGTAGAGGTATTTATTCAGCCCTTAACCTTTTGTTAGGTTATTAGAGTTGTGACTGAGGATTAAGAGATAGTTGTTGGAGCGCTATATCTATGTATGATTATGTATTATGCGTAGAATTGTGCGAATTCGTTTGTTGATTTCTGCTGAAGATTCCAACAATAATACCATAGCTAATATTTCCAACGTTAGCCGAGAAGTAAAAAGTGAAGAATGGCTGAAACCCTGCTTTAGTGAAAACAATTAAAGAAATGAAAAACAAGATGAGGAAATATACTTTACATTTTTTTCAATATTTAGAACTAATGCAATGTATAAATATATTCTTATTTGCAGATGCAATATATTCATTATGGGTTGCTAGACAAAGGAGGCGAACTATTATGTTACGCAACGTAGATTACTCAAACATTAGCGAAGGTATAAGATAAATTATATATTATTATTTTATAATTCATGGAGTTTGTTTAAGCCAATTTAGCAAGCCATTATGACTCGACCTAATAAATCTTCTGAATTTTTTACAGATCTCAAATACTCATCATATATTGCTAGACAACGAAGACGTCATATCCTATCGAGAAAAAGGAATAGACCACTACAAAACAACATTGTTATCTGGATTCATACAGGTAAATAATAATAATAATAATAATAATAATAATAATAATAATAATAATAATAATAATAATAATAATAATAATAATAATAATAATAATAATAATACTTTTTTAGAATTATTATAACATTTGTATAATAAATAACATAGAATAGTATAAACTGAAGTAGTAAATTGATTAACAAAATTCATTTATTATTATGTTATTAAATTCAATTGCAACCATAAAGTCAAATTATACATTTTATAAATACAGAATCTATTAATTCAGTTAGTAATACCAATTAAACACACGTTTAGAATCTTTTAATTTTTAATCTATTTATTGTTCTTTTTTTTTTCTTCCAGATCCTTATTATAATTTCACTAAGGGTAAAATATTATATTCAAACAAAAAATAATTATAATAAATAATTTTTTATTTTTGCAGCTAACATCAATCTTTTGTTAAACAAAATGGTTATTTACATGTAGTAATACTTATTGATCCATTTAATAAGCTTTGCAATGGCACTAGGCTGATAGTAACTCAACTTGGAGAACGTGTAATTAAAGGCAAACTCATTTAAGGAAAAAATGCGGGCAAGAAGTTTCCCATAGCTAGAATGATTATGAGTCCATCAGATTTCGCTAAATTTCCAATTCGATTTCAGAGAAGGCAATTTCCTGTGAGTGTTTGTTTTGCTATGACAATAAATAAAAGCCAGGGACAATCTCTTTCAAATGTATGATTATACCTACTGAAACCAGTTTTTAGTCATGGACAACTCTACGTGGCAATCTCAAGAGTTACTAGAAAGAGAGGTCTAAAGATTTTAGTATGTGATGAGAGTGGTCATACACAAGACACGACAACTAACGTTGTGTATGATGAAGTTTTCGATAGATTATGAGGTAATTGCAAATTTAATATTTTATTCAATCTTTAAAAGCTTTAAGTCATTACCGATATTATTTAAAATATTTTTTTTCTTATATTTTGCTAGGCTGATTTGATATGTGTGTGCTGCTTGTGCTTGGAGGGAAGAAATGTGCAATAAATCCCATCATATTTCTTCATGTTCATAGGTAAAATATGTTATATGAGGATGGTTGAGCCGGGTCGGTTTAGGGACGATGGTTAGGCCGGAATTCTTGAAACTGACCTTCCAGCTCCTCTTTCCTTTCCTTTTTGTTTTCGTTTTAGACGAGTACTCTTTTTCCCTTCTACGGTTTTTCCTACTAGATTTTCCGTAAAAGGGTTTTAACGAGGCTCGACCCTTAGTCTGCTTCTTTTTTGCTTTCAAGGGTTTCTTAGGTTTTTCTTTTCTTTTATATATAATCGCATTATAATAATATGTTATATGAGGATGGATATATTTCATCTTTTACTCTATCAT
The DNA here is from genome assembly GCF_028751815.1 of Salvia miltiorrhiza. Taxonomy (NCBI): domain Eukaryota; kingdom Viridiplantae; phylum Streptophyta; class Magnoliopsida; order Lamiales; family Lamiaceae; genus Salvia; species Salvia miltiorrhiza. The sequence goes on from NC_080392.1 coordinate 44,678,736, forward strand.
GTTTCGGCTTGGGACTTCGGAGTTTGCTTTATTTTTTATTTATTTTTTTGAGGGGGGATAGAAGTTGATTTTTAAGCATCGGAAATTTCTAAAATCATCATAATCAGATTGTATTGGTGGAAATGTCTAAGAAATAGTTTCTTACACTTAGCTTATGAGTTGAGAGGATTGTTTGAGTAAATATTAGTAAAAATGTATTTAGTTAACATCTTAATTTTACTTTAAAACAAATTTATTTAATGCTTTATTTTAGTAAAAAAAAATCATCAAATAAAAAATATATTGAATAATTATAAATATTTATATGTTTTCATATATTCCCGTCGATTTTCGACGGGTTACCGACTAGTTATTATTATTTTGAAATATAGAAATTGGTAAACAACAATAATTGAAATATGTATCAAAACTTTGATGTCAACTAGTAATTTATAAATTAAGAAGCTTTTAACTTCAGTCAATTTATATTATTTATATAATTGATTTTGCATATTTATTACTTATATAGTAAAATAGACTATACGTCATCTTATAAATCATTCATAATGTATTTTTGAAAAATATTTCATTCATTATTATTATAAATCATACTCATAATTCTCTTCAATATCATAGTACTTAATTATTTTTTTTAAGGCCTAAATGCAGCTAAATAGCCAAACTAACATCTTTTTCGCGTTCTGCATTAATATTAAGTTTTGTAAATCAAGTCAAAATCTTTTGTAATTTGTTTGCTGTACGACTCTCCAAAGATGTCAAAAATATTACAGGCTCCTTTCTTTTCAACTTTAAGAATGTTAGATTTCCATCACTTCATATTATTATTTAGTGGATATATTCTGATAGCAATTAATTAGTTGGTTTGACATATCTTTTTAAACTAATAAACTTTCTTTCCTGTTTGGTGACATTTAATTCATGAAGATGTGCACCGGTCCCAAATAGATTTTAGGTTAAATCAGAAAAGTATCTCGATTACATATATATTATCATTACTGAAAATAATTTTTTCATTAATTTTACTTCCCCTCGTCATTTAATATTACAGATTAAGTGAAAATATTATACGAATTTCCAGTTTCATGCCCTAAAATTAAGCAGCCACTATACATAAATCGAACAAGAAGATCCATGCAGATTAAGGTGCAGTCTTTTTTTTTTTGGATAAATTTACAGTATTAGATAAAGAAATTAATATGCGATCTTTATTTCCGTACATGCTATCCATTTTGATGTAAGTAATTAGGACCGTAAACAAACTAAGCTGCTCGCGAATTATTCTGAGCTCGGCTCAAAAAAAGTTCGTCCAAGTTCGTTTAGAGAAGTTTGATAAATAAACAAACCAAACTTGAGCTTGCTATAGTATTTAGCTCGTTAGCTCGTGAACAAGTTCGTTAAGTGATTCAGCTTGAAAAAAATATAAATTATTAGTAGATACAACTTATATTTATCAACTAAAATTAATTAATTACAACTGTATTAACTTTGCGATTCGACTTGGTTTGATCACACCCCTACACGTAATGCGCAACTAACACAATATAATCAATAGAAAAACTATACTATATAATATAAATCATCTAGCAAAAGGTCCAAAACCCATTAATCCTTCAATAAAACAAAAAAATCAAAACCCATTAATCATACTTTGAGACACAAAAACCACATTAATCACACTACGCAGCACATACACCTAGTCCCTTAATTCCCGTCGCAGGAAGAAGCTGCACAAAAACAACACAAAACCCTAAACCCTAATTATGGCGACGAAAACTAGCTTCGTCGCCATCACTATACTTCCTTGACATAGATGACTTCCTCGTCGGGATTGAATTCAAAACTGCACGAATCTCCGGGCTCTAAGCCGTTCGCCACCCGGAATTCGGGCCAACCCTTCCCCAGGTCGACCCGATAGTTCTCCGGCCGAGCATCCACCGCAACAGACACGCCACAGCGGCCGTTGCCTACGTACTCCATCCTCACTTGCTTTTTCACCTTCATATTTGCCGCCTTTGAGAATTTCTGAGGAAGATTCTGCATTTTCACAACATTTCTTAGGTTTTTTTAATTCTTCATTCCATGATTAATCGATAAAATTTGTGATGGTTGAGGAACTTACAATTCTTGTTTTGTTATACGGCTTCAAACAAATTTTAAAGCAGAGTGGGTTGCCCTCTTTGAATTGTGCTCCTTTTTCACACACACATATATATATAACCACTCATTAATGATCTCAACAACCATCACCAACAAGAATCAAATCGTTTACTCAAAATGTAAAGCTTCAGCACTGTGTGTTTGTGTGTTTTTCAAGAAATACAAATATATTTGTGTATATATTTGCAAATTTTGGATCACATATTTCAGACATAATAGAAAACTACCTCCTTTCCTCTTGCAAGGCCGTCTTCCCCTCCTAATCCCACTCTCATCCTCATCAACAACTCTGCGACCTGTACGAGCTAATTGTTAAAATAGGATCGTACAATCACTGTTTTCAGAAAAATTACTATACGTTACAGAATTTGAAAATGAGGGCTACAACTTCCATTTTTTTACATTTACACCCTTATTTCAGGCCGCGATGGAAGCTAGAGTCCCTATTTTCAAATTTCGTAATATATAGTCCTTAATTTCAAATTCCGTAACACTTACGATCCTGTTTTGACAATTAGCTCAATTCTATACCATACATAACACTAAAAAAAGCAACAAAATCCATCCAAAAAAAGAAGAAAAGAGGATGAAAGTAATTACGAGAGTTCATGGGAGAAGTAAGGTGTTTTGTGCAGTCATCGCCTCTGTAAATGGAAACCTTGAAAGCTGATTCAGACATCAAACGGAAAGTGAGGAAGTCGCGCTCACCAAGTTGGTTGTCTGTCACGAATTCCGACCAACCATCTGTCATGTAAAAATCCGAATTCAAGTTTTTGATCTTCACATCCCAAAGTGTTGGGGAATATTCAGTTTCTAGAACTACTGAATGCTGCACAGCTTGTCTGAATTTCGTCATGAACTTTGTTGGTATACACTGCATTAATTATAAGTATATATGTGCAAATTAATTTATCAAAGAAACAAAGAAAGAAATGAAGATGACGAGAAAAAGGATATATGAAAAATTGTATTACCAACATGGAGGAGAAATCCCCTCGGCAAAACATCATGAAGGATGCACGTTGATATTGGGATCTCGGCATTGTGAGAAATGATTATTGATGAACATGGAAACGATGGGATAAATAGAGCATTTTATTATGTTGTTGAAAATGTGATTTTATCCGATTTGATTTTGGGCCTATGGGCTTTCCCTTAGTGACGTGAATTGGAGGAAGTCACTTATTTGTGACTGTAGAACTATACGAACTATTTTTGTTCACATAAATTAATCGTATATAACACTAGTGTGTAACCCGTAAAAATTCGACGAGTAATTATTTTAATTATTTTTATGATTATAATAGATGAAACAATTTTTATATCAGAATAATATATCTGAATTTGATATGAAAATAACGGTTTTACTACCCGTTCTCATCATAAAATTGTAGTTGTACGTATTAATTAATTATTTCACACATGCATACATAAATTTATAAAGATAATCAATGAATAGTAAAATCTTGTATGTACAATATTATGAATATAAATTATGAAAATTTTTGAGATCCCGTTCTAAATTATTTTGTAAGTGGATTAGAACTTATGTCAGTGTGAATCCAGTTTAGTGTTATACCCCACAAGTATATGTAATTAGTCAAGGCAAACTAATTTCACAACTTAGATACTTCAGTCATTACCAATAGATTGACATGCATCTATTTAAAATGTGAACTTACTTTATTTTGTAACAAATTATCTATGTGATCTTCTGTGATCGTCGACCACCACATAATTTTAAAATCTTGGACATAATGCAATATAATTAATAAATAAAATATAGCAAATCATGTGATAAAATTATAATTTCTCATAAATTAGGAAATAAGATTTTCACAAATATACAAACATCTTAAGTTAGTATACTTTGCAGTATATATAACTCTCTAACATAACTTGTTGCTGGGGATGTAGCTCAATTGTCAGAGCATTAAAAAAAACATAACTTGTTGCTTTATGTGGCTACCATCGGAAATTGTGGTTAGTTTCTTTGGAACTTCAGCTCTGTGGATTGTAGTATTTAAATTTGGAGAAAGTGTGTCCGAATTGAATTTGTGTTTGATTTGATGGGGGCGACAATTCCTCTGAATCATATTAGTTAAATAATTTTGGTAGAATATGGATTTAATTAATATGGGCAATTTGCTCAAAAGATAAAATGCAAATTTATGATTCAATTTTATAAAAGTTGATAAGATTTGGGAAAATCCCTTTATAGAATCCGACAGGAATATATCCAACATATTGTTATGAGATTGTTGAGCATGCATCCTCGTAAGTAATTCTTGTACTGGATTTTCTAACATATTTGGAAGAAGAATAAAAAAAAAAGGAATTAGCACACGAGCATAACTTACTACACTTGATAAAAATCCTCAAATCACTCGACACCCTAAAACATAGAAAACAATATTAGTATATGCATTAACCCAATATCTCAAACCTTGGGCATTAACCACGTACGATTAGGCCAACTCACACACGCATTTGATACACTGAATAATATGCTTATGTTATGCCATTAAGAAGCTACTCGGTTGACATAGATGACTTGGTCGTCGGGATTGAACTCAAAAGAGTAGATTTTCCCCACCACTAAGCCATTCGCCTCCCGGAATTCACGCCAGCCCTTTGCTAGGTCTATCGTAGGCCTCGGCGGCCGATGAGACAACGCAACACATAAGCCACGGCGCTTGCCGACATACTTCACCCTCACTTGCTTTTTCACCTTCATATTTGCCGCCCTCGAGAATGCACGAGGAAGACTCTGAATTTCACAATATGTCAAAGGTTTTACTTTTTTTTTTTCTTTCTATGAGAATAATCAATAAATAAGGTTTGTGATGGGTGAGGATCTTACAATTGTCCACCTGTGATACGGCCTCAGATAAGTTGCAAAGTAGAGTGGGTTGCCCTCTTTCATAAAACAATTTCTTTTGCGCGCCTTTCCTCCTTTTTTCACATATATATAACCCCCTCATCAATGATATATCTCAACAATCATTTTTATTAAAAAAAAAGAAAAAGAAGAAGTATAAGATCTCAAAATTAACCATATATTACCTTCATATATTACCTTCGTCTACAAAAAATAGTCCTAGTAAAGAATAACACGAGTTTTAATAAAAATAATTTTTGTATTGTTAGTGAAAAAAGGGTCTCATTTAAAAAGCAATAATGTCATATATCCGGAGAAAATATGATTAAATACCTTAAAAAATAAATTTTTTGGTTCAATATAAAAAGAATGTAGTTAGTTTTCATGTTTTCTCTACATTGTAATTTTTTCGTAATCTTTTAATAACCTTTTTAATTTTTATTATTTTTAAAGTACAAAAAAGATAATAAAAATTAGAAAATTTGTTTAATAATTACAAAAAAAATACAATGTAGATAAAACAATTAAACTAGCTAAATTATTTTTAAAATTTAACTAAATTTGTTAAATAAATCAATTTTTTAAAAGTATTTATCCTTTTTTTTGTCCGGACAAATTTTGACCAAATAGCACTACTATTTAAAAAGTAATGTTTATAACGATAATTAATTGTATTGTGAAGAAGAATATGGCCCACTATATGATAGATAGTTCCTGAAAATTGAAAGATATTAATTTTTGTGGACATCCCAAAATAACAAAAATAAACTATTTTTTGTGGACGGACGGAGTACATAAATTACAATCAGAGTTTAGGACCCATAAAACTAAACATCACCCACCAAGAAATCAATCGTTTACTCAAAATGTCTAGTTTCAGCAATGTGTGACGCTTGTGCTTGTGTTTATCAGGAAATATTTATATGTATATATTTGCAAATTTCGACCAGATATTTCAAACATAGAAAACTAACCTCTTTTTCTACTGGAAGGCCGTACCCGTATACCTCTCTTAACCCCACTCTCATCAGCATCTGTTTTAGAGCCACAAATTATACCATATCAAATTATACCATATCAAATTATACCACAAATTATATGCAATCATATATATATATATAGCATCAATCATCCATATATATATAGCTCTCCATTCTCATTTTATACAATACACACACAATAAATTAACAACCTTCCACATAAAAAAAAAAATAAATCAGCATTGTGTGTGTGTTTCAGGAAAAAAAGAAAAAAAGAGGCAGATTTTGATGAGGTATATATTTCAGATAAAGAAGAAGTAGAGTAATTCAGAACTTAACTAACCTTGAGCATTCAATTGAAGCAGTGGAATCTCCCTTTTACAACAGCTAGTTTCATAGATATCGACATTCATTTCGGATTTGGCCAGCAACGAGAATACCAGAAACTCTCCGAATTTGAGAGCAGCATCTTCCGCAAATTTCTCCCAACCATTCGTGAAGCAAAACAACCCATCATCCATTCGCTCCACTCTCACATTCCATCTTCTTCCCGAATCATCCACTCTCAGCTTCACATTTGCAGGCAGAGTTAACTCATATTTTCTCAAGAAATGAGGCGGCAAACGCTGCATCCATCAATTAATACCATTTTGAATCAATCAATCCAAACCAACAACTTCATAATGAATTATATAATATATGAGTGTAATGGCTAATTATTTAATTACCAGTAGCTTAATGTAATCCACGTTGCTGAGAACCTTGAAAAATGAAGGCGTTTCGTTTGATCTTCCAGACATTGGGTTTGGGGATTTCTTCTCTTCTTCCAAAACTTAAATGCAACATAGAATACGAAAAGTCAGTGACATTGCAAGAAAATTGATTTTGAGTAAGTTTATTTTACCCTTTTTCGCAGTCGCCGGCGAAGAAGTTGGAGGCTGCTGCTGGGCTTCTGGTTTTGGAGAGAAATGGGAGTTGTAGGAGAAAGAGTGATGGGTGGTAGGGGAGGGGTGCAGGGATTTGAATGGTCTCGCACTTGCATGGATGCCAAGTGCCATCTTCTTAGCTCAGGCTTTCTTGCAAAAGATCTTACTAATTTGTTTCAATAATGGAAACTTACTTAATTATCTAAATAAATAAAAATAAATTTTACTTAACAATTTTAAACTTAAACTAATGACTTCTTAGAAAAAAAGAGATTTGTTTACTTCAACATAATCACTTAAATTAGGCCTCATCTAAACTTGTTAACGTTAAAGACGTCTGCGATGGAGGACTCGAACTCAGCATATCAGATCTTCAGCATTAATCTCTTACCACTAGACCAACACACGTGCACTCTCTTTCGGCTATATTACAAATCCATTCATATTTTACAGTTTTAAATCGTAATTATTTTAATTGTGTTTATAATTATAATAGATCAAATTATATTTCATATCAGAATGATACATCTGACTTTGATATGAAAATAACGATTTTACTACTAGTATTACGTATTAACTATTCACACATGCATATTTAAATTTTATAAATATAATTAGTGAATAGTAAAACCTTGTATATATGCACAATATTATTAATATAAATTATGAGATAACAATTTTTCGAGACCTCGTTCAAAATATTGTCAGTCATTTCAAACTTGCGTCACTCTTAATCCAGTTTCAATGTTAAGTATCTTTAATTAGCCAATGCAAGCTAATTTCACAACTTAGATACTTCAGTCATTACCAATCGATTGCTCTGGTCTATATCTAAAATGTAAACCTACTTTAGTCTACAACAGATTAATAAAAAACGGAAACAACACGAGCATAACATACTACACTTAATCAAAAATCTCAAATCAGTCGACACCCTAAAACATAGAAAACAATATTAGTATATATATGTAGAGACACTTAACGTTGTGATGTTATTAAACACACACGATTATCTCAGAATGAAAATTTGCAGTTAGCCATTAATATTCAAACAAGAAGATCCATCCATTAAGTCATTCATAACATTTGATACACTGAATAGTATGCTTATGCTGCCATTAAGAAGCTACTTCATCGACATAGATGACTTGATCGTCGGGATTGAACTCAAAAGAGTAGATTTTTCCCTCCATTAAGCCATTCGCCTCCCAGAATTCACGCCAGCCCTTTGCTAGGTCCGTCCGAGGCTTCCGCGGCCGATGATACAACGCGACACAGAAGCCACGGCGGTTGCCTACATACTCCACCCTCACTTGCTCTTTCACCTTCATATTTGCCGCCTCTGAGAATTCTTGAGGAAGATGCTGAACCTCACAACATTTTTGAGGTTTTAAATTAATTTTTCTTTCCATGATTAATCAATAAAGTTTGTGATGGTTGAGGAACTTACAATTCTTTTTTTGTTATACGGCTTCAGATAAATTTCAAAGCAGAGTGGGTTGCCCTCTTTGATAAAGCAATTTCTTTTGAACGCCTTTCTTCCTTTTTTTCACATGTAACGCCTCGTTATCATTAGTGATATATCTCAATATATAATCCTCTTTATACAAAAAAAAGGGGTTTGAAAAATAAAATCACAAATTATTTTGAAATTATGTGACTTTTAAAGTGTAACAAATTGAATCACCGTCTTTTGAATTTTTGCAGATCCATTAATATTTCATCCCCCAATTTTTTTTTATTGTCAAATTGTTGCTTTGAGTTTATGTAGATTAGTTCGCCGAGTAATATTTATGTTACGGCATCGTCTGTAATAAAATTGTTGAATATTGAAAATTAATTATTGTGCAAATATATGATACAACTTTTTATAACTTGAGGAATTTTTTAATTGAAATTATATGAAACAAAGGCATTCAAGCCTCACAAAAAAGACATCGTCTTTACTAATTCACGTAAGTTCAAATTCAGCACTCCGACGATCGAAGAATTGGGGATCGAATTACAAAAATTAAAAAGATGATGATTTAATTGGCCACGCTTAAAAAAAAACAAGAAAAATGCAGATTTTAATTTGATGTATATATTTCAGATAAAGAAGAAGTAGAGTAATGCAGAACTAACCTTGAGCATTCAATTGAAGCAGTGGAATCTCCCTTTTGCAACAGCTAGTTTCATAGATGACAACATTCAACTCGGATTTCGCAACCACAGAGAAAACCAGAAATTCTCCGAATTTGAGAGCAGCATCTTCCGCAAACTTCTCCCAACCATTCGTGAAGCAAAACAACCCATCATTCATTCGCTCCACTCTCACATTCCATCTTCTTCCAGAATCATCCACTCTCAGCTTCACATTTTCAGGCAGAGTTAACTCATATTTTCTCAAGAAATGAGGCGGCAAACGCTGCATCGATCAATTAATACCATTTTGAATCGATCAATCCAAACCAGCAACATAATATTGAATAATCTGAGTATAGTGGCTAATTATTCAATTACCAGTAGCTTAATGTAATCCACGCTGCTGAGAACCTTGAAAAATGAAGGCGTATCGTTTGATCTTCTAGGCATTGGGTTTGGGGATTTCTTCTCTTTTTGTTCTTCTTCGTTTTTGCAAATTACTTAAATGCAACATAGAATACGCAAGTCAAATGAATATAATAATTTTTGCAGAAATTGATTTTGAGTAAGTTTGAGGCTGATGTTACCCTTTTTCGCAGTCGCCGGCGGCGAAGAAGTTGGAGGATGCAGCTCGCCTTTTGGTTTTAGAGAGAAATGGGAGTTGCATAAGAAAGTGTGATGGTGAGGGTGCAGGGATTTGAATGGTCTCTCACGTATATTGATGCCTAGTGGCATCTTGTTAGCTTAGGCTTTCTTGCAAAAGACCTTATTAATTTGTTTCAATAATTGAACCTTACATAATTATCATATAATAAATCTAAATAAATAAAAATAAATTTTATGTAATAATTTTAGGACAAATAGCACCAAAATCCCTATAGTTTCCCCGAATTTGCATTTTTTCCGTGACTTTTAAAATTCTTGTTAAAATCTTTGAACTTAATTCCGTTTCTCGTTTTTTCCATAAAATTGATCGGCAATATAACTAATGCTGACATGGCTGTCGGAAAGCCACGTAGGATTAAGTTTCCGGTGAAGCAAACGACGTAGTTTTATGCCTATTTAGGGAATTAAATGCAATCCAATCGAAAAATTGAGGGTAAAATCAAAAAATTGAGGGCAAAATCAAATTAGGGTTCTTGAGAAAAACACACCCAATACATGTCTTCGTCTTCATCATCCCGTCGAAACTTCGCCTCCGCCACCGCCATCTGTTACCACTGCTCTCTCCGACCTCAAATCTCTTCTCCACCTCTCTGCCACCGCCCTCTCTGATCCCTCCCAACACCAATCCACGCAGAAACCTCCACCGCCGCTGCTACCTTCGTCCCCTGCCCTTTCAACACTAACCACCGAGTGCACCGATTTCAATGAAGAACCTTGGCCGGAAGCTGTCGCACTGAATTTTATTCGGTTTCTTCCGTCGGAGATTTGGGCAATTCGTGGTGAAATTGAATCATGGGGCGGTGGTTTCTCCGTTGCTTACTCTTTGAGAATTTTGCTTGCGATTCTGACGGCGATGACAGAAAATGAATAAGAAGGGACTGTTCAATCGTGTATAAAACGACGACGTTTTGGTCCTAATTTAATGACTCAGCGCAAGTTTTCCACATAAGTGACACGTCAGTGCAATTAGTTGCCGGAAAACGTCATTAAGGAAAAAACGAGAATCAAAATTAAGTTCAAGAATTTTAAAAATGCGAATTCGATGAAACTATAGGGATTTTGGTGCTATTTGCCCATAATTTTATAACTTAAACTAATGACTTCTTAGAAAAAAAATACAAAACCGGCATGTTAAACCCCACGGCGGCCGTTTCCCCTAAACCCTCTTTTCCCGACCATCAGCCACCATGCGGCACCTCCTCACCGCCTTGCGCCGCCCTCTCCGCCCCTGCGCCATTCTCCAAAGGGCGAATTACAAGCCGCAGAATCCCCAGCCGCCTCCTTCCCCGCCGTCGCTGCCGAAGCCCCCGAAGAAGCCAGTGAGTTTCTCCCTGCACGGGGAGTCGTGGTCGGACGACTATAACTGGATGTCGCAGCTCAGCGACAAGGTGGCGATGCGCCACATGGACGTCTACATGGAGCAGGAGGAGAAGTACACCGAAGCCGTCATGTCCGACACCGATCGCCTCCAGTCCAAGCTCCATTCCGAGATGGCCTCCCGCTTCGCCGCCGACCTCGCCACTCCTCCCCTCCGTTGGGGTCCTTGGTAATCTCAATGCTCCGCTTTCTATTGCGTATTATTACCCTAGCTGTTTCGTTGATTGTTCAGAAATTTAGTTGCTGGCTTTTGATTATGTGATCTTATCACATTGCTGTAGTTACGGCGTTGGATAGGGGGAAAATTGAGAAGACGAGAGGAATTTAATAAAATTATTTATCTGTGCATGATTTACACTACAGAACTTGAAATCTTACTTACATATGTAGGAAGAAGATAAATTGAAACTTAATAATGAACACTTCAAGAGAAATCTTAGCTGTAATGCTCTGTTAGACAGAACAACTTGAACAAGTAATTTTCTGAGATGTAAGAGAGAAAGTTGGATTGATGGTATTATTGTTACTCTTAGTAGGAGTGAGTTGGCAATATGGAGTGTGCTCGTTTAATTCTATCAACAGTGCCATGTGATGCAATTAGATAGTTTTTGGGGAAGGAAAATCCTCAATGAAGCAATAATATTTGGAAAGAAAAGATTTTTGCTGGGTAGCAAATGAGTAGAAGTCTTTTGCTTGGTAGTCGATATATGAACTTGAACACATGTCATTCTCTCGATTATCCTTCGTCTCCGCAGCCTGATATTTTTGTATTTTGAGTTTATTTTTGTGTTGGTGAGAGTTGTGATAGTGTTATGCTTCTTGAGTGTTTTCCGAAGCTGGAGACTAATGGCTTGTATCGCTTTGTTTGTGGTCAGCACAGGTTGTACTACAGGCGGGTTGAAGAAGGAATGCAATACCCGGTATTATGTAGGAGACTGGCTAGTCTTAATGAAGAGTTTATTTCTAATAAATCTCCATCAGCTGGCTTTGATTTCATGTCTGGAAAGAAAATTGAGCAGAAGCTGCTTGACTACAACAAAGAAGCTGAAAGATTTGGAGGTATAATTTTGTTTTTTCATTAGTCTGTACATCTTGCTACTTCGATTGACATTCTAGAAATTTGTATGTATTCTTGTTAACAGGTTATGCCTATGAAGAACTATCAGAAGTCTCACCTGATCACCGATATCTTGCATACAGTATGTATGACAAGGATAATGACCACTTCAAACTATCTGTCAGAGACTTGAATAGTGGGTCGCTTTGTATTAAGCCTCAAGCTGACCGGGTTTCCGGTATAGCTTGGGCTAAAAATGGGCAAGCATTACTGTATGCTGTTACAGATGATAAGAAGAGACCTTTTAGGTTTGTATTGCTGAATATAGAAAGCTTTCCCTAACTCTATTGGGTCTTTGGATATAAATTTGACAATTTATTCTCTCAGGATCTACTGTAGCATGCTTGGTTCGGATACTGAGGATGTAATAATTATGGAGGAACCTCAAGAAAACGTCCATCTGAACATAAGGCACACCAAAGACTTCCAGTTTTTGACTGTAAACGCATTCACGACCCAGTCATCAAAAGTATGCCTACTAATGTATTTTAAATTCCCCATTGAATACATGAAGTTGAGCTGGATTCATATATTTTTTACCCACTGTTAGGTCTTTCTACTAAATGCAGCCGACCCTTTATCTGGAATGACGCTTGTATGGGAAGGCGAACCAAATGTCCATTGCATTATTGAGCATCACCAAGGATACCTCTACCTCTTTACAAATGCCGCTTTGCAGGGGCAACTTGTTGATAACCATTACCTTTTGTGTAGTCCTGTTGCTTCTTCATGTAGTCCAAGGAATTGGCAGGTTAACATATTTTGTAATTAATCAGATAACCATAGATATATACATTTATAAGTCTCTCAGAGTTTATCCTTTAGTCCTTTTTATTATCTTTTGCAGAATGTTTTTGCCCATGACCAGCAATTGATTATTGTAGATGTCGATTTCTGCAACACACATTTGCTACTTATAGTGAGAAATGGGCGAAAATATGAATTGTATTCTCTTTCTTTACCTTTAGGTAATGACAAGGTAATGCAGTCATCTGATCTTTTGATACATATCAATAAATTTGAACTCTTCTGTTTGTACGTCTCCATTGAAAATACTATATCCAGTTGCTTGCTTCTCTCTCATGAGAACAAATTTATAAGCTCTTATATTTAGTGTAGAGTTTACATAATATTAGTGGCACTGCAGTGTCTTATGTAATGAACTTACAGGTTGGAGCTCTTCTCAAAGATTTCAATCCACAGAGCTTGCCTCTTCCAGATCATGTAGCCCAAATATTACCTGGAACGAATTATGACTTCTATTCTTCAACCATGCGCTTTACAATAACATCACCTGTGGTATGCAAGTGACTTCATGATTTCTGTATTCTGCTTTACATTATTTTGTTGTGGTGAAATTTGCTATTGTGTAATTGTTATATATTTTTCTAGGTTGTCTTAATAATATTGTTAACATGCTCTGTTCTTGCTAAACCTAATTCAGAGATCATAAAATACTTTAGATGAAATTTGCCTTCTCGATGTTGCTTTGATGTATTCCGCAGGATGCTTACTAGTTATTGTGAACATTTCTACGCATAGGTTTTGAATTGGTAGTTGTGTTACCAATAACCAAGTATAAATCAAATACTTTTTCTGGCATCCTGACCTTTCTCCAAACTTCCTGATGTAGGAATGTCAGAGAAGGATGTGTTCTGCAAAATGTTGTAATGCTTGTTGCATGATTGGAAATCTTTGCATTCACAGCCCCTTGACTAGTTATCTCTAGAATACTAGAATAATAGTGTAGCATGAAGTGGAGTTGTTAGCAATTTTCTCATTATTCTCTGTTTGGGTGTTGAAGTGTGTTTAGATGCATAGAATTTTATGCTCTGCTATATCTATTTCTCTCTTGTATTACGTGTGTGTGCATTAACTTCCTTTCACCTTTCCAGATGCCAGATGCAGTGGTTGATTATGATTTGCTAAATGGAAAATGGACTATTATACAGCAGCAAAACTTGCTTTATGAACGTACACGTGTTTTATATGGCTCGTCAGCTGCTGTAAGCAGTAGTAAAAAGACATCTATATCGAAAAATATCATTGTCAATAATGCTGAAGATGATAGGGCATGGAATGACCTCTCTGAGTATTATGCTTGTGAAGAATTTGATGTTCCTTCACATGAAGGGGTTTCGGTTCCACTTACGATACTATATTCACGCCACAAGAAGAAAACTGGGGAAAATCCCGGATTACTTCATGGACATGGAGCTTATGGTGAGATACTCGACAAACGATGGCGAAATGAGCTCAAAAGCCTTCTTGATCGTGGTTGGGTTATTGCTTATGCTGATGTTAGGTTTGTTGTGCATATCTTCATATATTTGGCTGAATGCATATATATATATATATATATGTATGTATATATAGGGTAGTGATAGTTCCTACAAATCATATAATGCATATACATTATATGCATATTTGGCTGAATGCATATATATACATATCTTCTAATCTATCCAGTAGGACTATTTCATAGTGAGATAGTTCCTACATATCATCTCCAGAAAAAAAGATGGATTTTGCTTCTAATGAAATATTATGATTGCCATTGTCTCTGGCTACTTTTGTGGTCTTAATGTATGAATGAATATACATCTCATCTACGGTCCATGTGTACAATTTTAAAGTAGGTCTCTCCCTCCATTCTATTTTTGAGAAACTTCACATCCCATCATCATAGTTAATCCATGAGGACCACTTTCTGAAGGGTTCGTGAAAATTCTTATCTGTAGGAAGACAGTTTTGTTCTTTAAATTTTACATGAATTTGCAAAGGCTTTCATATCTCTGACTAGTTCAGTGCTTAATTTCCAGAGGTGGAGGTGGTGGAGGTAGAAAATGGTTTTATGATGGCAGGAGAACTAAGAAGCTCAATTCTGTTAAGGATTATATATCTTGTGCTAAGTTTCTAATAGAAAGGGAGATTGTTGGAGAAACCAAACTGGCTGGCTGGGGATACAGTGCTGGAGGATTGTTAGTTGCTTCAGCTCTTAATTTTTGTCCAGATTTATTTCGAGCTGCTGTTTTGAAGGTGGATAAACTCAATGACATCTTTTGTATTTTCCAATTCTAGTTTGAAGTCTGAAATTCTTTGTGTTTCTTGTGCGGGAGTTTACAAATATCCATAACCAGAGTTTTGTGACTTCACATTTAGGTACCGTTTCTAGACCCAACACACACCCTGCTGCTACCTATCTTACCACTTACACCTAATGACTACGAGGAGTTTGGATACCCTGGCGATATTGAAGATTTTCGGGCCATCCGTGAATTTTCTCCCTATGATAATATCCGGAAAGATGCATTATACCCTGCTGTTCTGGTGACATCATCTTTCAGTACGAGGTAATTTTGTGACTATTTCTTTGCTGGAGTATATAGCATCAATACAGACCCTTTTTCGAAACCATGCATCGATGCAAACTTGATATGTACTTATTCTGCATTAAGAACTTGGTTTCGCGATTTCCTATGATCATGTAGCAATTAGATTGCATGTTTGTATTTATCAGGTTTGGAGTCTGGGAAGCAGCAAAATGGGTTGCACGAGCGAGGGAGTATACTGTTCATGACCCTAGGCGTCCGGTACTTCTTAATTTAACAACTGATATAGTAGAGGAGAACAGATACTTGCACTGCAAAGAGGCAGCACTGGAGACTGCTTTCCTTATCAAGTTCGTAGATGATCAGTCATGATCAGGCGGATCATTCATACAGCTTCGCCTCTCATCAGTGTAACGACTAAAGCTAGGTCGAGGCAGATGCCATGTTTTACTATCTTTTCCTTGCACTGCTGCACCTCAGATGGGAGACTTGTTCTTCCCAAGTGGAAATCTGACTTAGAGCATCCGCAATGGGGTTACATGATAGCTTACATGATAGCTTACTTTATGATGGGGGGACCACATGATGTAAAGATGCTGCAGTGGGGTTACATGATAGCATTAGTTTTATAAAGAGAAGAAAAAGTTAAAAAAAAAAAATTGACCGTGTGAAGAGCTACACGATAGAACGTGTAGTCCTTGTGTAACCATCTCCCGCAACGGTTACACGATAGCACATTTACACGATAGCCCTATCGTGTAATGGCTATCGTGTAACCATTGTGAATGCTCTTAGCATGCGCCATACGTTGGACGTTGGAAAGGAGCTTTATCTCGATTAAGCGAATCATGGAAAGGTCTCATGGCGCATGGGCGGGTGGTCTGTTCTTTTTCGTGACATCGCCAGCAGCGCTACGCTGCTTTTATTGCAACAGAATTTATAAAGTATGTGCTCTTTTGTACTTGAAACCAGCAATGCTCATTGACCTAAGCTTATATAAAGGTCATGGCAATCATGTGCAGTTTTGCTTTACAATCCATTATTCCACAAATATTGCTTCTCCATCTATACAATTGAAACATTTGAGTTCACAGATTTGCTGCTGTTACTTTTTTTCTTTTGTATGCTTTATGCCACCACTTTTACAGGTTCATAACATAATTTGATGCCAGTATTGTAATAGTAAAGTTTGATTGAATTATTTGTTTGTAGTTTTGTTCCTGTAGAGGAAAAGTTGAGGTTCAATAATCATATACATGTCTTTAAAAGAATGGTGCAGTGGATATCCACTCTATCAATCATAATCATTCAACACTTTGAAATCATTATTACTCCATGGCAAACAATGTTACATGGTGTGGCCCAATAATGATAATTACTAGACCCCATTGGTGTCATTTTTTTTCCTTTTAATCATGGAATTAAAATAGAGAGATTAATACTTAGCTAAATCTCATATTTAACTTCAAGAATCAAATAGGACACTCAAAGAAAAGGAATGTAGCATTTGGATTTTACACTGTTTCAACAGAGAGAAATTAAAAATGAAGTACAGCAAATGTAGTTTCACATAAACATAAGTTGATATGTAATATTATCAGCCATTAATTAGCTAATTAGATTCGAGGGTAGAACCCAATGCAGGAAGATGCAAGCAGAACATGAAAAATCTTATACAGAAGAAAGCATATAAACCAACAACTCAATGAGGAAATAGGATGTAATGCTAACTTTTTTTTCTTCTTCTTCCTCTGCTTCAGTTCATCACTACTATCTGAAATGATACAGCAACCCAAAAGGGTCAAGGATAAAACCCAAGCAATCACAAACAAGAATTAACAAATTTAACCCGATCACAGCGAAGATGCAGGAGGGGCAAAAAGAATCCAGCCAAAACTATTCCGTGTGTTGCACGCGACCCTTCTAACTGCTCCAGCCAGATATTTATGAGCAACGCCGTTCTACATCTTCTGTGTATGGAAGATTGCAAAAGCATTAGCAGCAGCAGCAGATCCCAGCATCACTCTTCAATCTCCTCTGCAACGGGCGCAAGGACACCCTCTTTGACAAAGGTGGGATCAAGAAATTTTGCCACGAATGCCCACAGCTTGTAGACATCATCGAAGTTTGTCAAAAAGCCAAGTGAAGCAGTGACAACTTCAACTCTGATGAAACCACTTCTACCATCGTGCCTACCATTTTCCATTGGCTTGCAAAGGGTGGTATCATCAAGATTTGGAGGCCGCCGCTGCTGTTTGGGACTGTCCAGGATACGTATGTGGCTGAGTATTCCGACACCCAGTGAAATACCATGTGACTCAGCCAGTTTTTGAACGACTTCTGGACTGATCAGACCTCTATTCCTGTCCCTCACATTGAAGGCAACTGAAGCACCTCTTTCATACTTAATCTTTGGGCCGTAGATGTGGACAAGTGGAGCGCTGTCCTTCCCACTAAAACCGGGCAATCTTAGTTGCAGCAACGATGTGACAAGCCAGTTAATCAAGAACCGTAGGCGGGAGGTGGTCTTGTTGAGACCTAACATGTTGATGTGATCGAGATGCCTGCAGAGTATCTCAGGTTCAGCCCTCTCAGAATCTTGATCATCGCCATAGTCCCCGTTGCTCATGTAGTCTTCATCATCTAGACTATTTCCAGACATTTCTCCAGGTTCAAGAGTTTGACTGAGCTGACCTCTGCGGTTGTCTTCTATACTAAAGGATACCCTTCGCCCCGGCTGTTCAGTCTCATCTATTCCGAAAAACCTCCCACCGGCAATTCTACTACCTTCTCGCCTTTCCAGTAGCCGAAATTCACCTTCAGTCTCTCTTCTTATCGCGCTCTCCTTCTCCAGAGAAATCTCAGAGGCAGAGCCATTATGAATGGAAGCCAAATTGTTGCGATTGGAGCCCTTGAACGAACGAACTGATTTACTCGTCTGAGGCTCTTCTTCGATTTCCTGGTAACATTGAATATCTGAAGGGTGCCTTTCGGTAAATTGTTCTTCTTCAGGAATCTCTTTGAAATGGTCGAATTCTTGAGAAACTGATCGCACCGCAGCATCAAATGACAATACATGACGGTCCGGGTTCAGTTCCTTGGTATACATGGGGCTGCCTGATAAGTTTGATGCTTTCGGAGAAGTCAGTTTGTTATTTTTACGGCTGGAAAACCACGCAGGGGGCAACGGAGAGGAGACCTTGCTTTTGGTTGAGTGACCAGCATTATCAGATCCTAATGGGCTCTGACCCAAATCGATCCACAGTGAATTATCCGATGATTCATCTTCACTGAAGACTGGGCTTTTCATAACCTCTCCGACAGAAATACTTTCAGTTTCTTCAAATATGGTACTTGCCCCATCTCTATCAGAATTGTTGTCATGCTCCATCTCACTCTCAAATACATCGCTCACCTGAGCAGATGTAAATGCACCTGAAAAGGCAGGTAATTGAGATACGGGGCGAGCCTCAGAGCTCACTTCACCATTCCCAGTGGCTTCCTCATCTTCACCAAAACCACCAAAGTTATCCATCGAATCACTCAAGTACATAGGAAACACGGGCGTGATTTTCACTATACCAGAACCTGCATGACCAGACTGGTTCTGAAGGCTTGACATCACAGATTTCTTGATCAGAAGGCATCCAAATCCAGTTGGGTCATAGCCAAACACCCTATAGAACGACGTGATGATGAAATCTGGTCGGAATAAGGACAGTCCAAGCGAGTCCATGTCTTTTGGACCCAACGCCCCAGCATCAAGCAAGACATGCCAGTTATTCTGTTGCGCCAGTGCCATCCATTGATAAGAGTACTTAGCACCCGTCACTCTAGATTGAACAGGGAACACGAAAAGACCAGTTGCCGAATCTTTCTTTCTCTTCTTCTTATTTGAAATCTGCTTCCTCAGATCAGTCGAGCAGAGTTTCAAGGTAGGCCATCTAAACCAGGCACTCTGGACCTTGGCACCCTTCTCTCTAGCACTCTGAGCCATCCAATTCACCGACTGGCTCTCGTGATCAAACATGGTCAGCAACCTCTTGTTTGTGTGGAAAGGGTATGATTCAGCAAGCAGCTTAAAGGCCGAGCCACGGCTCACAGTAAACACAAGGCCATATTCATTCTCAGGTATATTCAAATAATCCATTATTCGGGTCTTTATATCGTGTTCTACGGTGCCTTTCTCAGCTCCCCCATACAAAGCATGATTACTCAGATTGGCAGTTATCTCAGACAAACTAAACGTAGTTGATTCCCAATAATGAATAGTCTGCAGCAATGAAAACAGCCCAAATCCACAGTAATCAAGGCATACCTTTGCAGCAGCAGCACAGAGATGCGAGTAGTCGTCGGACCTCAGCTGGTCGATCCTCTCTGACGACTGGTACTTGGGATACATTGTGAGGAACTTGGAGAAAGCCTCATTGAGCTGTGGAATTGAATCTGCTAACTCAAATATGCGTTCAGCAGCAAGAGCAGTGGCTCTGAGGAACTCCTTCTGAGCATTCAGCCGTGCCAGCGACCGCGATCTGCCTAAGCCGTCGTCTTGGTTGGCCAATATCTCAGAATCCATATCCTGCGACTTAACAAGGGATCCATCCTCAGATGCTTCTTCAAGTGCTGCCCTTAATTTGTGCTCTTGCAGCTTCCTCAGAGTCGACGGGTTCGCCTTAATTTCTTCGCCCGAATGCTCCGACCCATCTCTTCTTCTGCTCTTCTTGTCCAAGAGCAGAGCTGCACAGTGAGATAATGGCTTCCATAGAGAGAGATGCATTAAAGCTTCTGTTTTTTTTTTTCACCCAATCTCCCCTCCTTCAAAATTGTATGTAATCAATCTTAGAAAGAGAGAATTCAAAATCAAGGAAAGTGACTGTTTTCAGGATTCAGCCCATCTACCAGCTGAAAAAAAGAGGCTCTATTCAACCCTAAACCCCTAAAAGCAAAAGGAAGCAAAGCCGGAAAAGCTTCCTCAAGAATACACTTTGCTTTCAAAATCCAAAGACACCATTAACGAGGGAAAGCGGAAGGGCATTTGCCCTAACACAAACTCAAACAGAAATTGAAACAATTTGAAAGTCGATACTGATCCAGATTAAAGAAAACCCTAGATTCGACGTTTCTTCAACATAGACCACGATTCTCGAGATTCAAACTCGCAACACCAAATTTCAACCCTGAAAAAAAAAAAAGTGGAACCAAATAAAATTAGCAAAACAAAGAAGACAACAATCACAGAGAAACCGCAGATCCTATTCACAACACTCCACCAAAAAAAAAAAAAAAAAAAAACAAAATAAACGTAAAAACAATCTTCACGAGGTAACTCACAGCTTTGTGAATCAAAGAAAGAAGCCTTCTCTTCTACCTCCTTTACTGAAGCACCAGAAAGAGCTGTGAGCTCACTTTTCTCTCTCTCTCTCCACAACAAATGCACATTTACTTCAGTCGTGAATCAAAAACATGAAAACCAATATTTCATTACCTTTTCCCCTCTCTCTCTCTTTCAGTATATCTCTCTTCTCTCCTTTGACGTTGACTACTGGCTTAACCAAAAGCACATTACGTTTGACTTCCAATCGTCGATTGTGTTTACCGCAAATCTTTAATTAGTGCAAATTGGATTCCTAATTAAACAATTCCCGGCGGGCCCCACCGTTGCCGCTCCACGCCTTTTCTTCCAATACCAAACGCCTTTATAAGTCAAATAATCAGCTGCCTTGTAAAAGCTGTTTATTGTCTACCTCCTTCCATTTCTTAATCTTTTTTATGTTCCATAAATGTAATAATGTATTTATACACATACCTGCATATTTTTAGGATTATATAAATACATGGGTGGGACTAAACGAGAATATCTTTTTTTTATTATTATTAGCATGTAAATATACAAATTTTGTTCATTTTTTGAGATTTAACGTAGACTTTTATTTTTTGTCTATGAATACATAAACTTAGCATTTTTTCTAAATTTTGACATCAACAAGAAAAAAACTCTAATTTACTGTTAACGTGAAAGTTGAAATATCATATCATTCACTCTCCAATCAAAATAATGAATACAACAACTCTATTCAAGTGCATATTCCGTAGGTTACATCATGTATTTTGACCTCTACGTCAACAGTAAATAGAATTTTTCTTTGCCAATGTTAAAAATAAATAAATAAACGTTAAGTTCATGTATTTATGAACAGAAGTTATGTTAAATTTTAGAAAGTGAACAAAGTTTATGTAATTACAGGTTAATAATCCTTTTTTTAGCAATGAGAATAATGAATAAATAAATATAAATATATGATAAGTTATTTGTAACGTAGGAATAGTCGTATTTAGTTAATATCGTAAAATTTTCGTTCTTTCAAGATTCAAACTCTGGTGAAATTTTTTTTAGGGACAAAATGATATATAACCATTTTGAAAGATAAAATGTGAAAAATACTCATCTTTTATAAAACATATAAATATACTCATTTAGAACATTTTTGCCCTTATGTCGAGCATTAGTGTATTTTGCACTGATGCTCGACTTATAATCAATAAATGTTGAAAATCAGTGTATTTTCAAAGAGTGCTCGAATACAAATGCTCGATTACTCGACTCGCAATGGTTGAGCATGTCGAGCATTGGAGTATTTATCACGAATGCTCGACTCGCAGAAGTCAAGCATGTCGAGCATTAATATATTTATCACAAATACGCAATGCTCGACGTGCATTAGTCGAGCATATCGAGCAAAGTTCGCGATTTCAACATTTTTTATGGATTAAGTAAGGGTAGCTTTGTCCTTTGAAGTTCAAAATAGATACTAGTTTTTATAATTTTCTTTTACAGTGGATATCTTTTGTTTTTTTATCTTTGAGAATGGGTAAAAAGAATCATTAACTTTTTTTATGTGTATTTTTTCAAAAGACCTGTCAATTTAAATTTGATCTAAAATAAATCGATATCGTAAACCTCACAAATTGTAGAGGCCATGTTTTTGTGCCAATATTAAAAAATGAATTGTACACCAGAAATGAGTAAACTGGATTTTATTATATGCAATTATCCCATTAAACGCATGTGATTACTTGATAAATCTATGCTCCTCTTTTAAGTGCATGAGATTTCTTGAGATAAAGTAAATTGAGCAAATAAAGAAAAAGCATTGCAGTTATAGCAGTCAATTTTGACTGGATTTGGATGTTCAATTTATATAATCATGGGATTATATTTAATCGCTAGTAGTTGTTTAGAAGGTTAATTATGTGGTGATAATTAATTGTTTGCTAAGCCTGACTGATCAATTATTGTGCTTGTTAATTACTAGCATGTGCACTATTCATTAGGCTCTTTACTTTATTACAATGTATGCCCATGTTACCCCTCTCTTTTCAACCATCCCTAATTAATTCTTAATCTTTATTTAGCAGATGAGAAACATAATTTCTACGTTGATAAAAGTTGGTCAAAGTTAATACTGATTTAGTAAATTCTGACATTGATTATATCTTACTTATTTAGAAAGAAAGAGACAGTGTTCGGTTTTTGTGTAGGGGTTGTTTTCGGGGTAGATGCAGATTAAGACTATATTATTATTATTGGTGATTTTTTGTTTTATATGTTAATGACGTTAATTAAATAAATATAAATCCAAAAAGTTGAGTGCTCGGTTGTACCACTTGCATATGTTTCATTATTAATATTATTAATTTATTTAGTCAACCATCGATAATCTACAGACTTCACTCTAATTAAAAAAAAATTATATAAATTAATATACCACCTGAACATAAACACGACAATTTTTATTAAGAAATGTGAGATGCTTTGAGATATGCATCTCATTTTATATTTATTTTTTACTTTGGGATGCTTTAATTTAAATAGAAGAAAATCAACATCAAAAGAAAAGGCATCACCAAACCATTTAAGCTGGACCACCACTAAATCCTCATATTATAGTGGGTCTATTATCAGAAATTAACATAATAATAATATCGTGGACCATCCAGCTAGATCAGACTTTTTTCATAATTAGAATTTAATGAAATAATTGAATAATCTTTTTCATGAAGAACTGTAGCCTCTATTTTCAATTTACACACGTTTCTATGCTAAATTGCAAACACATTGAACGAGTAAAACTAATGATAAATCCTTTTGGAATAAATTGATTCGGATCAACGAGGGTAAAATAATTTTAATATTTAAATTGAAAATATGTTTTATTTTAAATGATTTTAATAAAAATTTAAAATTTAAAAACACTAAATTTAACATACATGGGTGCGGTTATAGTGAGAACCACACTTATCGTGAGAACATAAGAACCATTAAAATCAATGCATCTACTATATAAATTAATGCATTCGCTATTAAATTTAATGCATCCGAAACTAATAAAATTTTTGCTCCCTTCAGGATTAGAACCCATGATCTGCATTAATCCACCAAGATGATGCATCCACCGTAGATTTTGATGATCGAATGGCTTAAAATGGTTCTCTGTTCTAATTTTATTTAGTGGTTCTTATATATATATATATATATATATATATATATATATATATATATATGTATAGGGCAGGGTTAATATAAAAACCCCTCTTAAGATGAAAACTAGGAACCAATTTAAAGCCATTGATTTAAATAAAATAGAGGACTGAGATTAAACTACAGATGCACAATTTCGATTGCATAGATGCACAGTTTCAATTGCATAGATGCACAATTTAGATTTGCTTGAGTATTTTGCATTGTTGGTTTCAATTGCATAAATTGCATATTTTTTAAGTGCACAGTAAAATATAATAGATGCACAGTTTCTTTTGTTGACTAAATCCTAACCATTAGATCTAATATTTAAAAGGTCAAGATTAGGTTCCTAGTTCTCATTTTAAAAGAGGTTTTTATTAGAACCTCTTCCTATATATATATATATATATATATATATATATATATATATATATAGGGTTAATTTATTTTGAGAAATTAAATATTTTGGGAAATTTAAGTTATATTATCATCTCTACTTTAATTTTATGCATCTCACAAAATAAAAGTGGGCTGCACCACTTTTTTTTATACTCTTTAATCATACTCACCTAAATTCTCATGCCGAAACAAGTAGGACATTTGTTATGAGACAGAGAGGGTATTTTATTTTGATATTTTTTTATTGATTTTTTTGAATTTTCTGAACCTGACAAGTTTTTTGTGCATAAGTTTTCAAACAAAACTATATAACATTACATACAAAAATGCATAATATTGTAAACAAATATTAATTGCATTTTCGACCGATCTGGTATTTCTCGCTACTCTCATGATCTCATCAACTCCCAGTCTCCCACCCTCCGTCAATTTTTTTTTAATTTTAATTTTTTTTGCATAACTTTGCATACAAATATATATATATATAGGATTGGGTTCAATGGAGAATTCTCTATTGAACATTTCGAATAAGTCAATAACTTTTTCAAATAACTCAAGGAACCGCATGAAGAGATATATACGAATAAAACACGCTTCATTCGGGATTTGAACCCACATAAAAATATATGTTCAGTAAAATTATTGGTATATTCAAACATATCAGAAATTCATTCTCCATTCTCTCAATATTTGTAATTCTTATTGATCTTTTCTCTCTCTATATATTTAAATATATAGGATATTAAATTTGTCACAGCAATCACACATTGCAGCTTAAGCCCACGTTTGGTTAGATGTTTTTAGAGGTTGGAAAGGGAATCAAGTAATTGAATCCATTACTTGTTGTTTGATTTGGGTAATGAGATAATCATTACCCTTACTTGAGAGTAACTCAATCACCCAATTTGTTACCCCTCAAAATAGAGGGGAAACAAAAGAAAGGAAATCCCTTACTAATGTTTCATTTCCATTGTTAAACCAAACACTCGATAAATGTAATGGTTATTGTTACCATTCCACTTCTTTATTTGATTCCATTCCCTTTCCATTCCTCTACTTGAACCAAATGAGCACTAAACATGCAAAGTTTTATTGCGGGTGAAATCTTGCCTTCATAATAGTTTGAGAGTTTACAGTGTTTCAATTAACATATCAAAATTAAAAATGAAGTACATCTTGAACTTTAATAACCAGACTACAGCAAATGTAGTTTCACATAAACATAAATTGATATATAATATTATCAGCCATTGATTAGCAAATTAGATTCGAGAGTAGAACCCAATGCAGGAAGATGCAAGCAAAACATGAAAAATCTTATACAGAAGAAAGCTTATAATTCAACAACTCAATGAGGAAAAAGGATGTAATGCTAACTTTTTTCTTCTTCTTCCTCTGCTTCAGTTCATCACTACTATCTGAAAAATTTGATACAGCAACCCAAAAGGGTCAAGGATAAAACCCAAGCAATCAAAAACAAGAATTAACAAATTTAACCCGATCACAGCGAAGATGCAGGAGGGGCAAAAAGAATCCAGCCAAAACTATTCCTGTGTGTCGCACGCGACCCTTCTAACTGCCCCAGCATTGAAATATTTATAAGCAACGTCGTTCTACATCTTCCGCGTGTGGAGGATTGCAAAAGCATTAGCAACAGCAGATCCCAGCATCACTCTTCAACCTCCTCTGCAACGGGCGTAAGGACACCCTCTTTCACAAAGGCGGGATCAAGAAATTTTGCCACGAATGCCCACAGCTTGTAGACATCATCGAAGTTTGTCAAAAAGCCAAGTGAAGCAGTGACAACTTCAACTCTGATGAAACCACTTCTACCATCGTGCCTACCATTTTCCATCGGCTTGCAAAGGGTGGTATCATCAAGATTTGGAGGCCGCCGCTGCTGTTTGGGGCTGTCCAGGATACGTATGTGGCTGAGTATTCCGACACCCAGTGAAATACCGTGTGACTCAGCCAGTTTTTGAACGACTTCTGGACTGATCAGACCTCTATTCCTGTCCCTCACATTGAAGGCAACTGAAGCACCTCTTTCATACTTAATCTTTGGGCCGTAGATGTGGACAAGTGGAGCGCTGTCCTTCCCACTAAAACCGGGCAATCTTAGTTGCAGCAACGATGTGACAAGCCAGTTAATCAAGAACCGTAGGCGGGAGGTGGTCTTGTTGAGACCTAA
The DNA here is from genome assembly GCF_028751815.1 of Salvia miltiorrhiza. Lineage (NCBI taxonomy): Eukaryota > Viridiplantae > Streptophyta > Magnoliopsida > Lamiales > Lamiaceae > Salvia > Salvia miltiorrhiza. Next base: position 44,705,407 of record NC_080392.1, read on the forward strand.
CATGTTGATGTGATCAAGATGCCTGCAGAGTATCTCGGGTTCAGCCCTCTCAGAATCTTGATCATCGCCATAGTCCCCGTTGCTCATGTAATCTTCATCATCTAGACTATTTCCAGACATTTCTCCAGGCTCAAGAGTTTGACTGAGCTGACCTCTGCGGTTGTCCTCTATACTAAAGGATACCCTTCGCCCTGGCTGCTCAGTCTCATCTATTCCGAAAAACCTCCCACCGGCAATTCTACTACCTTCTCGCCTTTCCAGTAGCCGAAATTCACCTTCAGTCTCTCTTCTTATCGCGCTCTCCTTCTCCAGAGAAATCTCAGAGGCAGAGCCATTATGAATGGAAGCAAAATTGTTGCGATTGGAGCCCTTGAACGAACGAACTGATTTACTCGTCTGAGGCTCTTCTTCGATTTCCTGGTTACATTGAATATCTGGAGGGTGTCTTTCTGTAAATTGTTCTTCTTCAGGAATCTCTTTGAAATGGTCGAATTCTTGAGAAACTGAACGCACCGCAGCATCAAACGACAATACATGACGGTCCGGGTTCAGTTCCTTGGTATACATGGGGCTGCTTGATAAGTTTGATGCTTTCGGAGAAGTCAGTTTGTTATTTTTACGGCTGGAAAACCAAGCAGGGGGCAATGGAGAGGAGGCTTTGCTTTTGCTTGAGTGACCAGCATTATCAGATCCTAATGGGCTCTGACCCAAATCGATCCACAGTGAATTATCGGATGATTCATCTTCACTGAAGACTGGGCTTTTCATAACCTCTCCAACAGATATACTTTCAGTTTCTTCAAATATGGTGCTCGCCCCATCTCTATCAGAATTGTTGTCATGCTCCATCTCGCTCTCAAATACATCGCTCACCTGAGCCGAAGTAAATGCACCTGAAAAGGCAGGTAATTGAGATACGGGGCGAGCCTCAGAGCTCACTTCACCATTCCCAGTGGCTTCCTCATCTTCACCAAAACCAGCAAAGTTATCCATTGAATCACTCAAGTACATAGGAAATACGGGCGTGATTTTCACTATACCGGAACCTGCGTGACCAGACTGGTTCTGAAGGCTTGCCATCACAGATTTCTTGATCAGAAGGCATCCAAATCCAGTTGGGTCGTAGCCAAACACCCTATAGAACGACGTGATGATGAAATCTGGTCGGAATAAGGACAGTCCAAGCGAGTCCATGTCTTTTGGACCCAACGCCCCAGCATCAAGCAAGACATGCCAATTATTCTGTTGCGCCAGTGCCATCCATTGATAAGAATACTTAGCACCCGTCACTCTAGATTGAACAGGGAACACGAAAAGACCGGTTGCCGAATCTTTCTTTCTCTTCTTCTTATTTGAAATCTGCTTCCTCAGATCAGTCGAGCAGAGTTTCAAGGTAGGCCATCTAAACCAGGCACTCTGGACCTTGGCACCCTTCTCTCTAGCACTCTGAGCCATCCAATTCACCGACTGGCTCTCATGATCAAACATGGTGAGCAACCTCTTGTTTGTGTGGAAAGGGTATGATTCAGCAAGCAGCTTAAAGGCCGAGCCACGGCTCACAGTAAACACAAGGCCATATTCATTCTCAGGTATATTCAAATAATCCATTATTCGGGTCTTTATATCGTGTTCTACGGTGCCTTTCTCAGCTCCCCCATACAAAGCATGATTACTCAGATTGGCAGTTATCTCAGACAAACTAAACGTAGTTGATTCCCAATAATGAATAGTTTGCAGCAATGAAAACAGCCCAAATCCACAGTAATCAAGGCATACCTTTGCAGCAGCAGCACAGAGATGCGAGTACTCGTCGGACCTCAGCTGGTCGATCCTCTCCGACGACTGGTACTTGGGATACATTGTGAGGAACTTGTTGAAAGCCTCATTGAGCTGTGGAATTGAATCTGCTAACTCAAATATGCGTTCAGCAGCAAGAGCAGTGGCTCTGAGGAACTCCTTCTGAGCATTCAGCCGTGCCAGCGACCGCGATCTGCCTAAGCCGTCGTCTTGGTTGGCCAATATCTCAGAATCCATATCCTGCGACTTAACAAGGGATCCATCTTCAGATGCTTCTTCAAGAGCCTCCCTTAGTTTGTGTTCTTGCAGCTTCCTCAGAGTCGATGGGTTCGCCTTAATTTCTTCGCCCGAATGCTCCGACCCATCTCTTCTTCTGCTCTTCTTGTCCAAGAGCAGAGCTGCACAGTGAGACAATGGCTTCCATAGAGAGAGATGCATTAAAGCTTCTTTCTCTCTCTCCCCCTCTCCCTCTCTCTCTCTGTCCTTCAAAATTGTATGTAGTCAATCTCAGAAAGAGATTATTCAAAATCAAACAAAATGATTATTTTCAGGATTCAGCCTATCTACAAAGGGAAAAGAAAGGGGCTCTATTCAACCCTAAACCCCCAAAAGCAAAAGGAAGCAAAGCCGTAAAATCTTCCTCAAGAATAAAACACTTTGCTTTCAAAATCCAAAGGCACCTATCTCAAGGAGGGAAAGTGGAAGCGCATTTGCCCTAGCAGAACATTCAAACAGAAATTGAAGCAAATTGAAACTCGATATTGCTCCAGATCACAGAAAACCTAGATTCAACGTTTCCCGATATTCAAATTCGTAACACCAAATTCTACCCCGCCAAAAAGAGCAACCAAATACAACAAGCAAAAGAGCAAGCAACGAAATAAGACAACAAACAAGTACAGAGAAACCCCAGATCCCCTAAAATCAGTAGGCAGTGAAAGGAATTTTTCACAAAAAAATACTTACTGAGAAAACATAATAAACGTAAAATTAATCCTCAGGAGGTTCACTCACAGCTTTGTGAATCAAAGAAAGAAGCCCTCTCCCTCCTTTACTGAATCACCAGAAATAGCCACGAGCTCACTTTTCCTCTCAATCTCTCTCTCTGGGCTTTGGGCAAACCAATTAAGGGGCAGACCCTCCGCAACAAATGCACATTTACTTCAATCGTGAATCAAGAAACATACCCATATTCATTACCTTCACCCCCTCTCGCAGTATATATCCTCTCTCTCTTGTTTCTCTCTCTCTCTCTCTCTCTTCCCTCATTTGAGGTTGACCCTAGTGGGTGATTTGTGGAATCGCTTAACCAAAAACACAGTGACCAAATTTACGTTTGACTTTCACTCTCGGCGATGCTGTTGTTTATCGCAAATCTTGGATTAGTGTAAATAAATTGGATTAGTCATTAAACAAATCCCGGTGGGCCCTTTTCGTCCAACACCAAACGCCTTTACCCAACATTAGATTTGAATTCATTTTCATTAATTCTTTTATGTTTTCTCAATACTAACTCAAATAACTTACTAAATTTCCCTTTTAATTCGTCTCTAAAAGAACATCTCTTCCTACTTTTAAGCTATATCCCACCACTAATAACATCTCATTAATCTCTACTTTTCATCTTTTCAACACTTTTAACATCTTACTTATTTTAACTTGTCACATTTTCTTATTTCCGTTTTAAAATTCGTATCCCTCCTTTCTATAAAGTTGGGAATGAATGAAGTATTACTTGTATTCTATATTTAGATTATCCCCCTGCAACAAATCTTCGCCATTTCGCCTACACTCTGGAACCCTAGTCGCGCCGCCGTCCGTGAATTCTTAATGAGAGAGTGTTTTAAATAATTTATTTTTTTTGGTAGGTTGAAATTTAAGAGAGAGATAGAGAACCGTCCATATCCATGCCCGCTAGAATCGGGGAAGTCAACAGTAGCATGTTACATTTTTACCCTTTGGGAGGTTTTGATTACGAATCAGACAATCTCATCTTAAGAATCGTCTAATTTACTAAAATTCGATCTTGTCTGTTGATTTGAGTTGAATGAATGGTAGCATTTTGTTTCTAATTTATACACTTAAGAGTGTTTTCATGGTAGCTCTTCCCTATATATATATATACACACCAAGGGTATTATCTCTAGTGAGGTCTTCTCTTTATATTTTGAAAACTTGAACAATTTGATCATGGTAATGAGCAACTTTGACGGTTCTAACAAAAATATATTTTAGGGTAACCATAAAAATATACAAATATAGTACTTCCTCCGTCCCACGAAGCATGACACAGTTTCTTTTTTGGTCTCTCACACGAAGCATGGCACGTTTCGAAAAATGGAAAAAAATTTACCTTTTATTCACATTTTCATTTTTTCACCTACCACACTTAACACATAAAATATTAATTTCTTAATTTCCATATCGAAAAAAACTGTGTCATACTTCATGGGACGGAGGGAGCAGCAAAATTAAATGCAAGCAAGTATAGGTGGCTAGGACAAGAGGGGTACGAAATTTGGAATGGACCCATTGCACAAAGCTAGACATAATTAATGTAATGTCATCTCTCTAACTTTTTCCCATGTTGTCCTTGTTGCCCGAGCCTCTTGGGTTCACCATCACTTCGCCAAAATTATTTTTCTGTCTCTAACGAATTCATTCAATTTTCTATATCTAAAATTTATTACAATGTCATCTCTATCTAGCTACTTTCATGAATCATGTACATATCGTGCACAACATGTTTTTGTTATTTTAATTAGAATAACTTGTAGCATGTTTTATTTGTTTATGAATTTCTTTTCGAATCTAGATAGATAAACCTTGTACTTGTTTGATTTTTCTCGCAATGGGAAATTTTGATCGAATTGTAATTGACTTCTCTTTTATGTGACATATTATTGTCTACGTAAAATACATGTGTCTATTTTATTATGTCGAGAAATTAGAAAATTTTAATATGATCTTTGGATACAAAAGTTACATCATTGAGTGAGAAATATTGAGGAAATGAATTCTATGTGAAAAATGAATTTCGTACGTGGGAAAAATTAGAAAAACATGAAATTCGCGGGAGAAATTGAAAAATATATTGTAAGCTCGTGTATTTACATGCAAATGACTCAAAAAAATAATTAAAATTGTCGACTCATCATTCCACGTTGGTAACTCAGGCAAACATGTTAACATCAATTTGAAAAAAAAAATCATGGAAAAAATCAGACAAGCACAAAATTCATATATTTAGATTCAAAAATAAAGTTCATGAAAAAAATCAAAAGTATTAAAAATTTGTGTATTTACATGCAAATATCCATTAACAGTACATTTTTTTTATTAGAGTTTGCTACATATAAAATCATAGTATTATATATCAGGAATTTGTTAATTAGTGGGTTAGTTATTTATAGAGTACCATATTTGTTTTTTTTTTTTTTTTTTTTTTGGTATGTTCAAATTTTTATGAAACTCATCGGTATGTGTATTTATTATGAAACATATGATAATTGTCTAGAGTTGGTGGGAGGTGGGTGGATTTTCTCTATATGGGACCAATAATATGAAAAGAAAGCTTTTTATTTATATTAGATATGAAGCATATGTGTATTAATAATATGAAACATATGATAATTGTTTCATGTGTACTTTTTATCACTATTAATTTGAAGGAAAATGGAGACTAAAGAAAAAGAAAAAAAAAAGATGAGAAATTCTCCAATTAAACTCAGTTTGGAACATTAATAATTTTATCGAACTATAAAATTTATGGACATGAATACTAAATGATGAGATCGTCCAAATTTTGACAATTTCCATCTCAATTGGGATATTTATAATATCATCAACCCCAAGTCAAAAAAGTGATCCAAATTAAATTTTCACTCAATTAAATTAGGTGCCCTAAATACAACTTAAATTAGGATATCTATCACAATTTGGCAGTACATATTTATTGCATTTTATAAGCCATATGAAATACAACTTAATAATAGCATTTGATTAATTTGGTATGGATAGCAGAGTAATAATTAATTGGAATGAATTATAGATTATGCAGTAAAGCATAATTTGACTGGGATTTTGCGTCTGTGCGTGTCGTTTTCAGTAGTTTGGCAAAGTAATAAATGCAAGAAATGTGGTCGTTTGTAGCATTTACATACAATCAGCCTGTGACATGAAAAGGTATCCTATGCTATGACCCAATAAACCCATTTCTATAGCCATCATAATTATGTTTCTTTTTCTAATTTTCAGACCTTCTTTTTGGTATATATATATATATACTCCCTCCGTCCCGTTATTAACGGCACGTTTCTTTTCGGCACGGGTATTAAGGAGAATTGTATTAGGAGAAAAGTTGTAGGGATCACATGTTTAATGTTACTACTAATTAATTTTAACTTTCTTCTTCATCAACACCGGCGAGGCCGCCGCCGCCGCCACCGCCCCTTCGCCTCGTCAGATCTCAACTCAAGCCTCGCCGGCATTCCCAGCTCGAGTTGAGGAGAGAGACAACTTTCTTGAATCTCTGCACAGCTTCCCCTGTTTGTTCCACTAAATTTCTACTCAAATTTTGATCTTGAGCTTGGTTTAAGATGTTAATCACTCTATGGCAGCTCTCCACAGCTGCAATATTTGCCTTTTCAACCTCCTCCATCATCACCTCACCCCCCACAACAACAAACCACAAAAGTAAAACCCTAATTCCCAAAACCAGGAATGGCAGCTTCCAGCAAAATAACAGATATGTTGCAATAATTCTAAATACACTGATTCAAAAGAAGCTGAAACTGAAAACCCAAATGCCGAAACCAAGAGATTCAAGAGGAGATGGAAAAAAGAGGTTCATTTTTGCAGAGTGAAAATCGACCAAAAAATCCAGATGAAATCAATCAAACGTTAGCAGAAAAATCAAGCTGCAAACTGAGGAGAACATTAAAACCCAGAGATAGAAAGCAAAGAGAAAATGAAGTCTGGAACAAACGGACCATTCAGCTGGGAAAAAAATGGTGTGGATTTAAGAGATCGAGAGTGAGTACATGCGCCGCCGCAGAGAAAAAGAGATCGAGAGTGAGTGCAGAGAGACGGCAGCGGAGGAGGATGGATGGACGCGAAGGCGCCACGCCGTCGCCGTGGAAGAGGATAGCCGACAAGGGTGTAGCAGTCGCCGTCGCCGTGAGAAGGGCAGAGAGAGGGTAGCGGAGGAGAGAGGCCGACGGAGGAGAGAGAGAGGGCAGCGGGAGAGAGAGAGTGTAAAAGGGAAAGAGGGTTAGAGCATTTAATTAGGCTTTTAATTAGGGATTTCATTAACATTAAACACTCCCTTATTTTTTCCAAAAAAGGAAACGTGCCATTAATAACGGGACAACCCAAAAAGGAAAACGTGCCATTAATAATGGGACGGAGGGAGTATAACCCTTCTTTATCTTTTTCAAAATATATTAAATTTAGAGTTATTTGTGTATAAATACACGATTTTTCAACATTTTTTTTTAATATTTTACTACAAACTTTATTTTTTGAATCTAAATACATAAATTTTTTGCTTGTCTGATTTTTCCCATAAAACTTACTTTTCCCCAAATTAATGTTGGTTTGCTTTCGCCTTCGCAGGCTCGTTTAAACCTATACATGTTTGCTTTTGTCTTCACAGTCTCATCTAAATTTTTACAGGTTTACTTTCGCCTTTAAGGCTCATTTACACCTTTACAGGTTTTTTTACGCCTTCACAGGCTTATGTACACATTTACAGGTTTGCTTTCGCCTTTAAAGGCTCATTTACACATTTACAGGCATATTCACGTCTTCTTGAGCTCACTTACGCATTTACAGGCTTGCTTATGTCTTTGTAGGTTTACTCATGCCTGTATAGGCTCCTCCTAAGCCCTTATTGGATCTTCTAAGTCCTTACGGATCCTACCAAATTGTTTAAGTGTAAAACAAATACGAGAAAAGACAGCTCTGAGTGAGTTTCATGCACAAATCATAATGGTGAAATAAATCTTGAATAACTTAGTAGTTAGTATCTAACGAATAAATCGAATGTCTAATACAATATAGGTGAAAGACATCCCTGAATAGATTTCAGGTTTAATGAATCAAATGAATAATGGGTGTCCCATAGCAATTCTGTGTAGGCTATTATATTTGCTTAACTGTCTTGATTTTATTGTCCAAATATTTGTTAGATGTTAAAATCAGCTCCAAATGAGTTATCACATTCTTGCTATTTTGTATAGTTAAAATATCTTATTGTTGCCCTTTCATAGAGTTGAAAAGTACTATACATTTGTTCTTATATGAAATTTAATAGTGTCATAATTTTCCTATATGAACTCGCGATCATAATATCTTAGTGTTCAAGGCGGGCTTGACTTGTTGTGAATCAGTACTGAAAATTAATTTCTAATGTAATGCTTGGTTGTTAGTTGTATGTTGCAGGTTTGAGGACAATTTCGTACACCTCTTTTGGTGGGCTCAGATTTATAAGCCTTGACCATGAAAGAGGCTTAAAAGCCCGACAATTGATTTATGCCCCAAAACTAACGATTAATGTGTATTTGTGAGTTATCTCAAATATTGTTACAGGTGAAAATGGAAGATCAAAGTTAAATCAACACCTAGACTAAGTGTGACAGAGCTGAACATCTTTGACAATGCAACCTTAACAATAGCCCTGACTTTATGAGATTTGATAGCTCCGTTGGTGGAGGACCTAGAAAGTCGGGTGGTATGTTAACGTGGTGAGACACATGTTCAACGGAGAATGAGCTTTGACTCAGTGAAGACTTTCTACGACACTGTTGTTGTTGGGGAATCAAGATCACTATCTCACAACTGTAACAACGTTGTTAAATGATTTAACCTTGCAACTTCAAGTTCTTTAGTTTAGTCAAAATACTGGTTAGACTGTATTTTCACCAGACTAGGGGTGAGGAGTTGATAAGAACAAAAATATGCATCCCCTAAAAACCGACTAATTGAAGAAAATCCAACGGAATCCAGCCATTGACAACGCTGTCAGCCGCCCTACAACAACCTTGATTTACTTGGATTTGGAGTTATTTTGAACCTGTTAGAGATCCAATAAAGTTGGAGATCAACTTAAGCATGAGGATTGACTTGAAGAGTTCTAGTTGCTCAACTATAGACAAAGTCCTATTCCTACTAGGATTCTCTATGTTTTAACCTATGAATATGGTTATATATTCATTGTAAACACACGCTATTTACACTTTATTACTTACACGCACAAAATTCTCAAAGTGCAATACACAATTCTTGAAGTTCTCAACTATATTCACGTTCTTTAGCATTTTGTTAAACCTATTTTTTAGCCCAACAATATGAGATGTTCAAATGAGAACAAAAAACCATTTATAGCTCTTGGATCACCAAGATCTATTGTGAATGCATCATCGATAGATTAACGCATCATTTGAATTTTAAATCTTATAAAAATTGATTATTTTTCTGGAGTACAACTAATTACACCGAGAATAATAATTTCATACGTTTAATATCACTTCTCACCATAAATTTAACAACAAATATCATGGGTAGTAGTACTTGTAGTTCAATCTTTTAACCTGATACGATCACGATCAATTGTGGAGCAATTCGAGTAGCTCAACTCCAGAAATCAAGGAAGAAGAGAGATAGATTTGATAAACATCAACCCAAATATTCATTCCATAAGTAATAACTTAGAAATTACAATATTTATATCATTAATAATGATAACCTAATGGGCTATGGGCTATGCATAAGTGGGCTAAACTAGAGCTATGGCTTCGTGTATCATAATCCATGCAAATAAAGAAAGTAACACATATTGGAATGTAATGATATTTCTTACTTTAATATAGAGACACTCAACCAAATTTTGTGACGAAGATGGATTTGATGTAAGATCTCAAACACAAAATCCCGTTGACAATGATCATTACCAATCATCGGTTGCTAAATATATAAAGGCATAAAAAAAGAACACAAAAATATTAGCAAGGTCAAAATTTTGCTTCCATTTTCAGTGAAGTTTATATGTAATTTGGGCAATAAAAGGAAGTGTATATTTTGATCTATTATACTTTCACACACACACACACACAGAGTATATGTATCATACTATATGTTACTTCCAATGGGCATTACGTAGAAATCAAGTATACATATATTGATTGAAACTAAATTAATTTTTGGAGTGTTTTGGAAGAATTAATGTGGGCAAAATACAGACAGTGATTTCTTGCTTAAGAAAGTTGTATGTGTCACTATATAACTAGTTTTATTAATAATCTTATATATGTCCATTTATTCCCCAAGTTTTAAGTCCCTTTCATTTCTTAGGTGAGGTTTTCTCAAGAAATTCTTGTTTTCTAATTAATATAGGAACCTCTCTAATTGCTTGTTTATTTTTCTTAATTAAAAAATCCAGTAAAGAGTCGGATAGCTTAGTAATGATTAACTGAAATTGTGTGCGAAGGATACCGGAATATATAAAATAAAGTTCATGGGTGTATTTATCATTACACAAATTTTCCTGTTAGACCGCATGTATAGGTGTGACGAGTCGAGTCGGAGTTGGAAAGCACATTTGGGTGTGGGTCGCGGGTATAGACCAAATAATTATTATTGTGATAAAAAATAATAATCAATATAAAGAAAAGTAATATTTTTGAAACATTACATTTTTATATATTAATTACTTTTTGTTACAATAATAATTACTTACACCATCGCGTGTCCTTCGCTCCGCGCTTACGTCCTCCACTGCTCTGTCAATCAAGACTAGTTGAAAAATATGATTTATTCGAAATAATCATCGTTGTGATGAAAAGTAATAATCGATATGAAGAAAAGTAATGTTTCTGAAACATTGCATTTCTTTATATCAATAATTACCTTTTCTATAACAATAATTACTTTTATGACCCGCCCTCTGGCATCGACCCGTTTTTTTCATACACTTGATTATCTTATCTTTTGGTGATGTGGCAAGGATTCAACTTTGCAAAAAGTGGAAGTTGAGGAGATTAAGAAACAAGAAATAAAATATTGAAAATTAAAATTCACAGGATTGAAGATTTCATGTTATTTAATCCCATCTTTATAATTTAAGAGGGGGAATAAATGAGGTTTCACACAGATTTTTGTATATGAGATGATTGCATGGGCAAATAATGAAGTTTGAAAGCCCTAACTTTAGTGCTTTATGTCAATTTTGAATTTGAACCAACTCCATTTCCAGTTTGACTGAGAAGAATGTGGCACTCTTTTTGTGTTAGTGGCTTTTGCTTTGGGTTCTTCTTTTATCATCTCACTTTTGCAACATATGTCACTGTTGATGAATTACTTGATTAGTCACACAAATGCAATTCTTGTTTTTATCATACAACAAAATTTACAGTCTTGTAGATATTATTTTAATTTTAATGAGGTGGTTTAGTATTTAGCAATATTAGTTTAGATAGATATATAAAAAAAAGGTAAATATCATAAAAACCCTTGAACTATACCCATTTTATCAAAAATACCCTGAAACTGTCGAAATGTTCTCTAAACCTTCAAACTATCAGGTTTTTATCAAATATATCTCGCATCTATTTTTTGGTTACCAGAAACGTGATGTGGCTCGCCGGATGACACAATGTAATTTTTATTCTATTTTTTTTAAAATGACACGAACAAAACGACTTCATTTCGTACCATATTCAATCGTGTTTATCCCTAATTCTAGGTTATTAGCGTGAATTTCAAACACGATATGAGTGAATTTTAAATTTTAGAGTGGATTTTTTTTAAATGATATGGTACGAAACGACGTCATTTTTGTCATTGCATTTAAAAAAATAGAATATAAATTATATTGTGGCATCCGCTGAGCCACATCACGTTTTTTGTGATCGGAAAATAGATGAGAGATATATTTGATAAAAATCTGATAGTTTGAGGGTTTAAAGAACATTTTGAAAGTTTCAGGGTATTTTTGATAAAGTGGGTATACTTCAGAGATTTTCATGATATTTACCCTAAAAAAAAAGAGGTTAATGACGCTAAATATCAGAACTATCACTACAAAAAAATTCAGTTTCGGGAATTAACGTCCTCGTAAAATATTCAGCGTTAACAACGTATTGCCGACGGATTAACAACGGATCCGAATTAAATTAAGTTATTATGAGATTTTATTTAAATATTTATAACAAAATTAATATTTATTTTATATATAAAAAGATATAAAAATATATCTCGTGCAGTGTATACATGCTAGTTTTTTCTCAATGCAAACTAAAAAGATTTCATTTAGAACTATCAGATATGGCCTGACACGATTTTGGGTGGGCTAGATAGGACCTCTTTTAGTAGCTGTCGCTAAATTGGGCCCAAATATGTGTCGAGCCCAACAAGACCTAAAGTGTAGGTTTGCAGCCCAAAAGCCCACACTTTGTCGACGTTTTGGCATAGCTGAGATGAATATTGTGCAACTTCTAGTTTCAATATTGTAAACACAAATTTTGTATTTCAATTTGATAAAATACAAAATGCGTTACAAAAATAATTTGATAGATTTGAAGATAGATTTATGCGGGTTGCAATCTCTAGTTAATCCTCTGATTCTTCTCTTCCATTTGATTCTTGAACAAGCTCGAAGGTTATTGAAATACTTGATTTGATGACGCCAATCCAAGGAACTTAAGTCGTGATTTTGGATTGAACGTTGAACTTGATTTGATTTGAGAAGAACGTCCATAGAATTTTGTAAGAACGCCTTGAAGCTTTGGGACTTGGTTGATTTGATTTGAGGAAGATCGTTCTTGGAATTTGTAAGAACGCCTTGAAGCTTTGGGATTTGGTTGATTTGATTTGAGGAAGATCGTTCTTGGAATTTGTAAGAACGCCTTGATCACTTGAAGATTTGAAGGTTTGATCACTTGAAGATACTTGAATACTTGAAGATTTTGAAGGATACTTGAAGATTTGAATGCTCAAATACTTGAAGATTCGAAGGATACTTGAAGATTTGAATACTCAAACGATTGAAGATTTGAAGGAGACTTGAACGTTAGATAGAATTCTTCAAGATACTTGAATACTTGGAAGAATACTTGAACTCTCCAATTCTCCGCCTCTTCTACTTGTGATACTAGAGAGAATTCTTTGTGCTCTTCGATCTTCCACTCCTTCACGTTGTCATTTATGAGCTCCCAACACCTCTATTTATATATTTTAGAGATGGGCTTCATGGGCTTTATGGGCTTTGGGCCTTCATGCATGGGCCTTAGGGCTTTAGGTGTCCATGAGCCCATTAATTCATTTATATTAAATATTAATTATATATCTATTTAATTTAGGAATAAAATCCCATTTAATAAAATAGAAAATATAATTGAATATTTAATTCATGAATTTACACGTGGTACGATTTAATTCGACGACAAATTTAATTGCCTACAAATATATATAAACAATCTACAATTTTGTCTCTTCCCTTCCACGGATGAATTTTGTAAGTAAGTTCTACTGAATATTTTGGGTAGGAGTGAGCAAAATCTGGTGAAATTCGAAAAGTCGAATCGAACCTAATCGAAATATTAATTTGGTTCGATTAATTTAGTTTTGATTTTGAATTTTGAAATTTTCAATTTTTCCGTTCGGTTATGATTTTTAAGAAAAAAACATCTGGTAAACAAAAAATCGAATCGAAATAATAATTAATTTAATAATTTATATATAGTGTTTAAAAATTAAAATGATTATTATTACTATTAAATAAAATAGTCAATAATTACTCTTAATTTATACACTTAATCTTTGGTTAAGATATTTTGAAATTTTGGATTATTATTCTTTTTACAGATTTTGAATCTTGTATATTGAATGTTAATTAGTTATTTAAACTTGAGAAAAAATAGTGTATTTATTTCGGTTATTTGGTTTTAACCGAAACGGAACCAAAATATTTCAGTTCGATTTTGTTCGATTTTAGGCATATTCAATTCGGATTTTGTGTATAATTCGTTTTTAATTTGATTTTTGCTATTCGGTTCGGTGATTGCTCACCCATAATTTTGGGACTCTAAATACTGCAATACATTGCATCTAAATTACAAGCAATGAAGCAAATAGCTAAAAAGGAAGAGTTTTGCAATCCATTGCATTACATCTAAATTACACTACATGAAGGAGTTGTTAGTTAAACTAACATTACAACAGACGCCTCTCTCTCTTAAACAAAATCTCTGCACCATAAAGAGGTCGTTGAGCCGAAAAAACGCGTCAGTAGCTACGCTCTGCAACGCTTTCTCAATCTACTAGCAATGCCTCCCACATCTGCTGTTGTGGATGCACTTACCAACTGGGGGTTTTTGTGCCTCATTCTCAACCTCCAGCCAATACTATCCGGTGCTGGTTCATAGCTCGCTCGTTTCTTGGTGGGTTTTGGACTCGTTTCTGATTCAACGACACATTTGCTGTCCAGAACAGACTTCTCCTTCTCAACTTCATATGCATCATCACCACCTCTTTCAAGAGTTTCACCTAAAAGTATTGGTATAGTCTCTTTATCATTGTCACATCCAGCAGAATCTTTTTCAACTTTGGGCTTCAATGGATATTCAACTTGATCCTTCGTGAGAGCAGCATCAGCAGGATTTGGCAAAGGCTTGGCTCCGCTTTCAGGAGCCAATTTACCATCACTAAATTCTTGATCAGCTATGGATACGGGATGATCAGGGTTTGAACATTCGCGGCTAGGTTTAGAAAGATTATCCTCTTCACCAGTTACATCAATGTCTGAAAAAGGTAGAGATCTCTTAGCAGAAACTGGTACCTTACTACCGACATTGATCTCTTTATCAGTATCTGCACGTCGTGATTGGATGAGATAGTGTGCCACTGACTTGTAGCCAAGATTTGAAATCTGAAAAGATAACAAATTTGAAGTTAGCTTGCAATGCCGTTTGTGAAAAATGTATAATAGGATGCAAGTCGACTTGAGTTTCTGCATTTACCTTCTTGTAAAGAATCCCGGTAGGAGGCCACCCTTTTGCTTGGCGGCACAAACTGCAGTTGCAAATTCCACGACAAACGGGGCAAATCCAATCAGGATTTGCATTTGCTTCGAGCACATTCTCCCCATATCTGCAAGAAAATGTTTGCACTTGGTAAAAAAAAATTATCGAAGGCTTACAGATACCACAAATATAATTCAAACTTGTAAGTAACAATTATGACTGGCTCTAGAACATGCTATTTCTTGCTGCGGCAACATTATGTATTACTTCGACTAGACACACCGCAGAAAGCTTTTGTGACTGAATAACTTTTAAAGAGCTTAGCTCATGTTAATCTCATAGGAAGAAGAAGGTCAACATCATTTAAACCCCGTGCAATACAATCGATACAAAAGATATATGCCTCCACTCAATACATTCTTGCATTCTTCATTCTGCTGGGATCGAAAAGCAATCTTTACAAGTTCATATCCTGTTATACCTCATGTACAAGCAATCTCCACAGAACTGTCCTTGAACCATGCTGCAGTTGCTGCAATGTGTACGCTGACCAAGAGTTTTCTGCCTGCATATTGTAGATTTTCTATTTAAGCAATCAAATAAACCATAAAAACAAAGCAACGCTACGGCATATCACCAAATGAGAAATAAGCACCATATCAAGTCAAACTCGTAGCATAAATTAGAAAAGCATTGCAAGGTGTGGCACATTCTTGAAAATTCGACATGGAGTTCAATGTAGATAAATTGTGCTATAATATGGATTTGTAATTTCAATCCGACAGCCCCCATTTCCCTAGAAAGTTGAAAACCTGGTACGACAACAAAATTGCACTTAAAAGCCAGCATTACAGTAGTGGAAAAATGATGCATTTGAGGCACTCCTATATCATCCTAGAAACAGAATATAGTTAAAACTGGCATCTCTAACACGATTCAGATACCATTTCAGTCGACAACAGAAAAGCTTTTGGCTCCATACACAGTATCAAGAGATTGTCTGCATAAGCTATATTTAAGGTGGTGATGCGTGAGAACGGGGTAGTATTATGGAATACAGCCACAATGGATGACATAGAGTATTGAACATGTTCGAACCAAACTATGCTTATTACACAACAAACTACGAATACAGAATAAAAACCATAGTTTATGGATGATAGTGATACACTACAAACACACAAAAATTCAACTCGAACAACTAAAGTTATGGGCTAGGAGACAACATTAAAGATCATCTCATAGTTAAGACTACATAAAGCACACTTGAAAGAAGTAAAGAGCAAAGTGCTAGTGACCTGCATTGATGACAAGTCTTCCCCTTGACGGGATCATAAATTCGCTTGCCATCTTTTCCATATCCATCAACAAAAAGAGTCCAGTTCATTTCGGTGCTTCCCAGCAGCTTGTCATGTTCCTCGGTGTAAACTTCAGGTCTCGACCCCTCCTCTCTCAAAATATTGTATTCCTTCGATGATTTGTCTTTTTTCTCCACGCGTAATTCGCAGTAACTAACTGGCGTCGAGCTTTGCAGCCTATATCCCCATCAAAAAAAGAAGTGGTTAGCAATAACTACAGAAGAAGTTCCAACATTCATTTTCTGATCATTTTATCAACAGGAGCTGCCCAAAAACTAAATCCACAATCAATATCACCCAGAGTAAAAATTAGTAACTCGCTTTGTACATTCTCTTTTCCTGTTTCCCCATTTTTGCACAAAATTATTTCATCATTGCATACAATTATACAAACAGCATATAAAATAAACTGGAATGGAGCATGCAGAGAAATACAGAAACAAAAAACAAATAAATAGATACTGAAAATGAGTAAAAAACATCTTTTTTCTTCGAAAAAAAAAGCAATATCGAATAGAATCACCAAACCCCCATTTTCCCAGGAGATCAAGCGCCGGCACATGCATTCATAAAAACAAAAACAAAGGAATAACTACAAACAAACATAAAACATAAAACAAAAGGAGGAATCATAAGAAGCTAGCCACCTAGAGGAGCGGCGGGTGGGGCCGGCAGACGACGGAGGCAGCGGAGAGTGAAGGCGCGGAGCTTTGCGGTAAGCGGCTCTGACGGGAGTGGGCTTTGGGGCATTGAATTTCTGAGAGAGATCAAAAATGCCGAGCTTCTGCATTCTCTCCCGATTCTCTCTGATCCTTTCCTCTCTGCACAGTTCATAATCCGAGATCTCGCCGCCGCGCGCTTCCCCTTGCTGCATCTGTTCGGGAATGTTGAGGTTCTCCGGAGCTGAGCTTGTCAGAGCTACCATTGCTGAAGCTGCACAGTTTGATTGTGGAGCTCGAGATTTTGTGGCTGTTTGTAGGCAAGGAGAGAGAAGGAGCGATTTACAACGGTCAAATTGGAGGCGGGGTTTTAGTGCAGAACAACTGTGTGTTGTGTGAGACGAGGGAAATTTGAGTGTCTTGTCACCTGAATTGACGAAAAAACCCCTCTGTGGCGTTTTCCCATTGCTGGGCCAGTTCTCAACTTTTTACCTTGGGCCAGCCCATTAATAACCGAACTGAATATAGGAGTTTTCCATTTTTGTTAAGAATGCGTTTACTTTGATGTATAAATTTATAATGGGAAAAAAATAAATAACAAAAATTTATGTCTTTAAATGCCTCTTTTTTTCTCACATTTTATACGAAAGACAAGTTCATCATTTTCCCTTCCTTATTTTCACTTCAAGAAGGATAATATTTTTATTTAAAATGTGGGAAAAAAAAGGCTTTAAAGGCATAAATTTTTGTTATCTCTCGTTTTTCCATTATAAATTTATCCATCAAAGTAAAACACACCCTAAGGGTTATTGACGTCTAAATACACGAACTTTGAGCTCATTTTAATTTTTTCCATGAACTTTGAAAGTTAAAATACATGAATTCCGATTCATTTTGTTTTTTCCCATGAATTTTCAGAATTGTCAAAAAATACACGTATCTTGACTTATTTTATTTTTCCCTGTTATAAAAAATAATCTAAATAATTATTTTATTTTAAAACAAGAGTAAAAATGTATGACAATTATACTAGTGCTTTTAATTAAATCTCCATCCTTTTCCAAATTTAAATTATGTGGGTTTTGCTAGACTCGTTTGTCACTCCTAAACATGTATAGTAATTTTAGCATTATTGAGTCAATCACACACTATTAGTAAAATTTGCAGCGTGCTATGAGGTAGACAATTTTCAAATTCTCAACCAAATTCCACCAAATTAAGATTCTTGGAGATCGAATTAATTAGGCAAGAACAAAATTTGCTTACATCAAAATAAAGCAGCTAGTCGGTCCATGCTCACTTGGACAAGTTAAATATTATCGATGACCTAATACTAGAAAAACCATCATTAAATTCCCAATGGTCACACCAAAATACAACTCCTAAGATTTTACATTCTTGTAATTTCCCTATAATAAATTAATTATGTGAGACATATATATATATGTGTGTGGGTGTGCAAACTCTAGTAGTATCAGCAACCATGGCTTTCAACTTCCTTCACATCGTGGTGGCCATGATTCTCTCCTTGATCATAAATTTGAGCTCTTTTGGGCTTTCCCAAACCGAAGATTTGACAAAGGGGGCTTCATTTATCTTCGGAGATTCATTAGTAGACGCCGGCAACAATAACTATTTGCCGACGTTGTCGAGGGCCAACATCGCTCCCAACGGCATTGATTTTAAAGCCTCCGGTGGGGCTCCCACTGGCCGCTACACCAATGGGAGAACCATCGGAGACATTGTTGGTACGTTATACTATATATGTTTAACTTTATATTTATTTATATATTTTGCAATGACAAAGGCATATATGGGAGTAATTAAATTGTGTCTTTTGCAAGGTATGAAATATTTTTTGCAATATATATTTATGTGTTTAAATTTGGTGTGATAGGAGAGGAATTAGGGCAGCAACACTATGCGTTGCCGTTTCTTGCCCCAAACACTACAGGAAGAGCCATCTTGCACGGCGTCAATTATGCATCGGGAGGCGGCGGAATCATGAATGCCACCGGAAGAATTTTTGTAAGTAGCTAATTTATTGTATTTCCTTTTATAAGTACCAGCAGAGATGACGTGCATTTGCACGTAAAAATAAATTATTTTAGTATATAATTTTTTATGAATATAAATTTATATTTATTTCATTTTATGGTAATATTTATAATTTTAATATATTTTCTGAACCAATTATTGGATAATGTATTTTTTAAAATATTTTTTTCTAGGTTTCATCTTTACATAACTATTTTTTTTTTTTGATAAATTACATAGTTGAATGAAGAAAATTTAAAGACCGTGCGGGGAGGACTCTTTACATAACTAATTTTAATTCCAAGAATTTTAGCAACACTAAACTTCTAATAAAACTATTAAAATTCGACTAATCTTAAAATATTTAGTATGCATATCAAACTAAAGATCACGTAGTACTATTTTATATAAATATTTAATTTAAAATGAAAAAGTTATATGTATTTAAAGGATAAAATTTTTAGAAAATTTTCTCTCCTCTCTCATCTTTTTTTGAATAAATCTATTTTTTTTCTTAACTTATTATTTTTGCCTTTCAATAGCATCTGTTTTTAATATTATGAATTTTTTTTATTTTTTTTAGTTTTTCAATATTCAACTTAAATATATTCAGTGATTTTTTTTCTTCATATAATCTATATATTATATAAAAGAGCAGTTCAACGACTATTTTTTACGGTCAAAATTTGAAAAACAAAATCAGTTTTTTTTTAATTCACGTTCCTACATTTTCGGCCAACTCAATGCTACAAAGAAAGAAGCCCCCAAGCATATCTTAATGTACCCGTTTTTCATGCTAATTTTTTTTTGTATACCTTTTTTATATTTCTTTTTTGTTATTTTCATTTCTTCTTCTTTTTCTAAAATTTATATATTTTAATTAATAATAAAATCTTCAATATACGTATCAAATTAAAGATAATGACAAAAATTTTAATTTAATATATATCTATATAATATATAAAAGAGGAATTTTTTTCCTCCAATTTCTCCCTCTCTTTTTTCTCTCTCTTCTCCCACTAATCTTTTCACTGTTTTTTTATGTATTTTAATTATTTTCTAAACATTGTTACATTTGATTCATGAAAAAAATATTCAATATGCATTTTAAATTTAATATAGTATCAAAATCATGAAAATGAATTAAAATAAATAAGATATGAAAAAGATTAAAATGTAAAATATTTTCTCTCTTTATTAAAATTTTACAACTTTTTATTTATGTTTGTGTATGAAAATATTTATTTATTTATTATAACGTGTAATACTCTATAATGATAATAATGCGTAATGCTAATTTTTATTATCGAATTTTTTTAAAATTTATTTAATAACTTTAATTATCATTACGCTTTATACAAAGTTAAAAATTTATATATTCAAATTCAGGATTTCATTGAGTAATTGACATAGATTATTTTATTTTATTTTTAAAATGTATTTTATATTTATTTATATTATAATTTTATTTAATATTTAAAATTTATTTATTTAAATTATTGTTTAATTTCGATGTTCGTCGTGCATCGCACGGAATGGCCGTACTAGTACATATAATAATTGAGTTGGTATCAATTTTATATTAATATAGAAATATAAAAATATTTTTCGTGCATTACACGGGATGCAAATGCTAGTGTTATACTCCCTCCGTCCCACTTCAAATATCTCAAGATTATAGGAGTGTCCTATAGTTTTGAAACATTTGAAGTGGAACAGAGGAAGTATTATACATAACCATCCAATTTCGTGGGCTGATATCAAAATATAAACAAATAAAATTGTAGGCTTTGATGTTGGTTAATTTTATAGGTAAACAGGCTTTCAATGGACATTCAAGTCGATTACTTCAACATAACGAGGAGACAAATTGACAAATTGTTGGGTGCATCAAATGCAAGAGAATACATCACAAAGAGATCAATCTTCTCCATCACAGTAGGCTCCAACGATTTCTTAAACAATTATCTCCTACCCGTCATCTCAATGGGTGCAAGAATCACACAAAGCCCAAATGGCTTCGTCGATGATCTCATCGATCATCTACGAGGCCAACTCACGGTAACCACCACCATCAACTTTATTACATCATCAATGTTTAACTATTTAGGATTCTCTCAAATTCAATGTGAAATAATTAAATTGTTGCGATCGACTGCAGAGACTTTATAACCTTGATGCAAGAAAATTTGTGGTGGGAAATGTGGGGCCAATT
This sequence comes from Salvia miltiorrhiza, assembly GCF_028751815.1. Lineage (NCBI taxonomy): Eukaryota > Viridiplantae > Streptophyta > Magnoliopsida > Lamiales > Lamiaceae > Salvia > Salvia miltiorrhiza. The sequence continues at coordinate 44,726,492 of NC_080392.1, forward strand.
GGATGCATACCTTACCAAAAGACTATAAATCAACTACGTGAAGGTGAATGCATTTTTTTTTTTGATGAGTTTGTCTCCTGTACACTCGGGTGTACGAGTGTACCATACACTCGGGTTGTACCCGACCCAAATCCTGATCCAATTGAACTATTCTAATTCATTTTTTCTTGAAATGATACTAACATTAACACGAAATGACACTAACACTAACACTAACACGATCTTGAAATGACAGTAACACTATTTTGTTTTACAAATGACACTATTTCGAAAATAACACTAACACTATTTTGTTTTATAAATGACACTAACACTACATGTAGGATAGTTCAATTGGGTTAGTTCCAGATCAGGATCCGGATCGAGTACGATCCGAGTATACCGTACACCCGGATGTACAAGAGATTTTGTGTTTTTTGATTGATAAATTAATAGTATTAAATAAAGAAATTTAAAAGTGATATCATAAGGGACTCGAATCCAAAATCTTTGGTCTTAGATATTAACTCCAATTGCTTGGTCAACACACGTACACAGGTGAATGCGTTTCGCTACCAAACAAGCTTGCACTTCAATACAATGCTAGGTTGAGAGATCTGATGCAAGAACTCAACGAAAACCTTAAAGGAGCCACATTCGTCCACGCCGATGTCTACGCACTTGTCATGGAGCTCATCACAAATTATGACAAATATGGTAAACATTAATTAATTTCAATTTGGATTTACCTACTTTAGTCTATTAATTATCTATGTATATACCCGTTGTGGCCCCTAGAGAGATAGAGACTAACTATATCTCTCACTTTGGTATTCACAACACAACAACCGAGTTATATACCTGAGTCCGTACACAAATTTGAAATGTAGCTTAGGAGACATTAATTAGTTTTTGGTAAATGGTTGAAAATTGTTATAAAGTGGAAAAAGAAATTCATCGAAATTGTTGTGTATGTTAAATATGTGGGCTTTTGTTTTTTTATAAATATTGAGTGTAAATGTGATTTAAAATATCAGGAATAATCTTTTAGAAAAGAAAATACAACAACTTCTATAGACGAGCGAAAGTAGTAATATCACTACAATTTCGTGTGGACAAAGAGAGTATATATATAATATTAATACGGACATGGGCGGAGTTAGGAAGAGGCAAGACGAGACTTTAGACTCTATCAAACATTTTTTTTTAATTCTTAAAACATTACTTCCTCTATTTTATAAGAATGTACCCTACCCCCGGTCCACAAAGAGTTGGTGTGTGTTTATTATTATTTTCGTTCGTCCACAAAGAATGTGTTTTCCTTTTTTAAAAACTCCCATTTATATTTTAAACCACATTCATACTCAATATTTACAAAAATATCAACCCCTTACTTTTAGAATTTAGTGAGCCCAACCTTTAAATACTACCATTTGTGTGCCCCTTTCAATCTTAAAATCACATATTTCAACAATTTTATTAAAATTCGTGTCCTCCACTCCATTACACACTCTTTATAGACGAATGAAGTATTACTTTTTTCATTTTTGTCCGTTCTATAGAATGTATCACGTCTATTTTGGGACATGACTACACTTTCGTTTTTTAACCACGACCACTCATTTTTACGTGTTTCAACACTCAATTCAATCACAACCCCTTATTTCTACATGGTAGAACCATTTGCCTACTTAATACATTATCGATCAAACATTTTTTAAAACCTGCATGTGTTGTCTTCTAAGTGATACAGTACGTTTTTGTGGGACCGGGTGAATATTAAATTATGGACATTTTATGGTAACATTGCAAGAAATATTTGTAGTTGAAGTAAAGGTTGGTGAATATGAATATGAATATGAATATGAATATGAATATGAATATGTGCAGGATTTACAAGTTCAAGTAAAGCTTGCTGTGGAAATGGTGGGCAGTTCGCCGGAATTGTGCCGTGCGGGCCGACGTCGAGCATGTGTTCCGACCGTAATAAGCATGTTTTCTGGGATCCTTACCACCCAAGCGAGGCTGCTAACGTTATCATCGCCAAACAGTTGGTCAATGGTGGTGAAAAATACATGACTCCCATCAATCTCAGGCAGCTTCGAGATCTTTGATGTTCTTCATATTAATGTTGCGACTTTCGATCTCGATCCAATCTTCATGTATAATATTATGCATTTGTGTCGATTACAACCCAATACAAAGCTTGTTATAAGCTTGTGAAGGTTTACATGATTTGCTCATATATGGAAATATTGCAAAATGAGAAGCTTTCTGCTATTCTATCACCGCACATCTCATGGCTAGGTGTAATATGGCAATAGATGAAGGGGGCCTTGTGCAATTTTTAAAATAGGCCCTTTATTAATAAATTAAAAATATATAGAAAAAATCTAGAAACTAATTAGTTGCATAATGGAGAAATTGGAAACTAATAAATCTACCTATAAAAAAAATTCAGAAACAAATTACGTAATAAATAAATTTAAAATTAATACATCTACTTAAAAAAAAGTGTTGGTTTGTTTGAATATTGAAACAAAATTACTAACAACACATTAAAAAATATATAAAAATTTTAGAAAAAAAATTATTGCATAATGAAGATATTAAAAACTAATACATCTACTTATAAAAACATTAGACACAAATTACATTGTGAAGAAGAAAGTTGCGCGCAGTAGTGAATAGTGGCCAACAGAATTTTGCGAATTTTCGAGATTTTTCGTGAGAAATGAGAATGATGAACGAAATCAAAATTTAATTTTTCGCAAAATTATACATATATACAGGGTTAGATTCCATTCAGAATTTAATTTTTCGCTAGAAATGAGAATAATGAACAGAATCAATAAATCCTATGAATAAATCAATATAATTGATGAACAAACGTATCTATCTAGTATGCTGAAAATCTCGTCACCTTCATAATTCGAACCCCACACCAAAAATGCTTGTTTATAAAAATTATTGACTTGTTCGCGACTGTTCAGATGAATTCTCAATTTTCACGCTACTTGAGGATCGAACAGACCCCGCTCCTAATTCATCAATTCAGGTTTGCTCACCCCTAGTTGTTGGACTTTATATTATGCATATTGAAGAATATGGAATAAGAATTTGAGCGATCAAAGTATAGTCGAATTGTAATATTTCCCCTTTTAATCTCCTTAAACATTCCATTCTAATAATCCGAGAAGATATATTTTGGCATTATCGGAAAGATGGGATCTGAACCAAAAAAAAAAATAGTTGTACAAATATAGTGCAGTCTGATAAATGTAGGAATAGAGGAGATTATATTCTCCTAAGACAACAAGACAAAAAGATAGGCAATCCTGAGACAGCAGGCGGGGGACCCCCCAACCCCACCCCACCCCACCCAACCCAACCCAACACAGTTTCTCTGCCAATAAACAAAATTCAACAAAACACACACAGATATTCACACACAACACAAACACAATGTGTGTGTGAGAGAGAGAGAGAGAGAGAGAGTGAAAAGGACTAGATAGAAGGAGTGCGCGCAGTCAGTGGTCAAATTAGCAAACAGCTCTGCTCTTCACCATCTGCCACTTACACACAGTACAATCACGGCTCCTTCCGGCGTGCTACTCATCAACCACCCTATTCCCCGACCAACTCTCTCTCTCTCTCTCTCTCTCTCTCTCTCTCTCGAGAATATTAATGTTTTTGTGGGGGGAAATTATGAAATCTTGTGTTTGTATAAATGTGATGTAGTCACAGGTAATAACTGACATCAGTTTATAGTAGGTGGAGATGGAGATGAAAATTGGAATGATTGTTGTATATGGTGGTGGGGGTGGGGGGGGGGGGGGTGATGTGGGAGACATGGGAACGAGAAATCCGGCAAGTAATTGGAGTACGGAGCATCTGATGGAATTGTAGAGAGAGAGAGAGGGACAGGGACGGGTCCGGAGGTGGAGGGAAGCAATCCAATAATTGCTCGCCCACGCTATTCCGACAATCATGATATTGTCTGTCCGAATTCAACTACCTTCCCATCAGTCAATCTTTTTCCTCTTCTTACACGCTCACTGTGTGTGCGTCTCTCTCTCTCTCTCTCTCTCTCTCTCTCTCTCTTCCCCCCTATCTCCTTTCGATTTCGGTCTTTACCCATTTCTTCTGCTTTGCTTCTGCGTGCCGTTTATTACATAGTTTTTCCACAATAAACAATAATTATTTACATCGACTATGACAAAAAATTGTCATACACGAACTCTGGAAAAAGTTATTCCCTCCGTCTCGTTACTTTTGAGCATAAAAATTAAGGAATGTGTAATTAGTAAATAAAGTGAATCAATGGAGAAATAGAAATAAATTGAGATTTGTAAAAATAAATATAGAGAGGGAGGGTAAGTGTTGTCGTGCTGAGTCCATTTGTTAATTAGTCTCTTAATTAAGTATATGTCAATACATTAATTTATGTTTTTATTGAAATTCTTCACATGAGTTTGACTCTCGGCGATATTATAGCTTAGTTGTAAGTTGGAAGTTCACTTAATATTGGTCTAATTTCTAATGATGAAGACTATTTAGAAGCTCGGAGATCTAAGAAGACAAAAATTAATATATTTAAATTAATTTCGACTGTCAACAATTCTCTAATTTCGTCGAAAGTCAAACTTAGGTGCAACAAAAATATAAATTTACACATTTTTTGGCTTAATTGAAAGTTCATGTGATATTTACAATTTTTTTTTCAAAATTTATGTATTTTTTGGTCGTAACCCCTATTTATATTAGGGCGAAGGTGTAAATTAGCCCCTGAACTAGCCCCCTAGAGCCTTTAGCCCCCCATACTCGGTCAAAAGCGCGTTGACCACCCGTTTGAAAATTAAAAAAAAATTTAAAAGAGACTGCGTTTAGGCGCCGTTTAACTCGTGGACCTATTTGCACCCTTCTTTCGGGAGTTCAGGGAGGTCAACACGCTTTGACCGAGTATGAGGGGCTAAAGGCTCTAGGGGGTGTAGTTCAGGGGCTAATATGCACCTTCGCCCATTATATTATATCCTGTTAGTTGCACCTTGCTGAACATAATATGTATTCCAATTATAATATGCTTGTTTTTCTTCTTTTATTACACCACCTATATTTTCTTATGACATAACACAGTATATGAACTAATATTAATATCTTTTACTCTTTCTCATGAGTATATTCCTAACTCTTTAAACAATACTACTATCTTATCTTTAAGTGTGATAAATTGATAAATATACATGTTAAATATTCTTCATACTATTTTACCTTTCCTTTACTATGTGGAAATTTACATTGATTTCGAATTTCGATGGTAGATATGGATTTAACAAACTATATATTATTTTTTTGTTGGTTTGAGTTTGTCCTTGGCTGCACCTACAGTACCCCCTCTACCTCTGTCCCTGCTTTAATATAAATTAATTAGTTTTTCTGAAATCTCTTCGACACCACCAAATTTCCAATTGCTAGGTAAAATTTGTATGAAATATTTGATAGAATCCTGCAAGGACAAAAATGACGTAAAAGTTGAAAACAAATCCAATTGTGTCTGGATAAGTATGACCAAGAATATGAGATTATTATAAAAGGTAATAGCCCAAAGATACACGAATTAAAAAAATATATATATAAATTTTATTTGAATTTTAAATTAAATTAAAAAATACATAAATTTATATTTTCATTGCAATTTTCACCTGAGTTTGATTTTCGACGGAATTAGATTTAGTCGAAATTAATTAAATATATATTTAGTTTTGCCTTCTTAGACCTCCGAGCTTCTAAATACTCTAATATCAGGTAAATTTGCGACTGTCAACTAAGCTGTAATTTCGTAAAAAGTCAAACTCAGATGAAAATTACAACAAAAATATAAATTCATATTTTTTTTATTTAATTAAAAATTTGAAGTGAAAATTATAACTTTTTATAAAAAAAAATCATGTATTTGTAGCCATAATCCCATTATTACATATTATTGAGTCGGACAATATAAGTATGTTGTAACATCAAAATCCCAATGAGCATCACGCTTAACAGTTAGGGTGAGTCTGCTGCATTATTGTTTGTAATTGTTGCCCACTATATATATATACTTGTGTAGCATAATTGCCTCATATAGTATAGTACTCCCTCCGTCCCAAACGAAATGTCCTGTTTTTCTTTTTGGGCTGTCCCAAACGAAATGTCATGTTTCCTTTTTTGGCAATACACTCTCTCTTTATACTTAATATTTAAATAATTTCCATCAACCCACTTTATCTACTTTATACACATTTCTTAATCTCCGTGCCGAAAAGAAATGAGTCATTTCGTTTGGGACGGAGGGAGTATATAATATTATATAAATAATATATGATGGCTTTAGTCATTACTGCACATGCACATGCTTTATACATTTAATTACCACTAAATTGATCGTGCACACCATCCTACCCCACCAACGCCATAATCATCGATGATGTCTTCTTGATATGATTTCATCAATGTTACACCAATTACAAATAGAAGATATATATATTAATGAATTGAAATTTCGCTCCATTAGTGCTTTATTAATTATCTGCTGTTTCACCGATCCCTCCCACCATCTCAATTTACAAAGATATCGAAAAATTAAGACAATTGATGGTTGGAGCTCCCACGTGGATGAAACAACCTCCTTTTGAATCCAGCATGGAAGATATTATCCGTCCTTATTATCTTGAAATATTTTCTTTTTGCACGAAAATTATAAAAATATAGTGTTTTGCATGTAGATGAAAATGTGAAAAGATGAATAAAGGGTAAAACTTTTATCAAATAAGAAAATGTCTCAACATAGGTGAGACGCCCAAAATAAAAATTGTCTTTAGATAGGTGGGACTGATGAAGTATAATTTTAGTATAAAATCATGATTTGAAAAAAAAAAAAAATCTAAGTATGACCTGGATCGGAGCAATCAACCATATATAGACAATATTTTGTTAACAACATTAGTTAACATTCACAAAATAAAACAAAAATTGTTGTTTTTTTATATGTATATAAAAACTCTCAATTATCATGGATCTGTACTGGGCAAATTCATATTAATGTACAATAACTTCTAAATGAAATCACGCTTAAAAAATTAAATTTAATAGACTCAACTTAGATCTCATTTACAGCTTGCAGTTGCAATTATATATTGAAAGTATAGACATTCTTATTTAGGGTTAACACATAAGCTTCAAATATACCAATTAAAATTCTATGCACGTGCATGTGCAGATTTTTTTAGGACATGGTACAAAATACATGTGTATATTATATTTGAATTAATCAAATACCAATACCAATCATGCTATTATAAATTAAATCAAATATCCAAATAAATACAACTCACACGTCGTCAGTGAGACTTGAACCAATAACCTCTTGAAAGAGAAGTCTTTAGTGTATCAGCCTTACCGCTTGACTTAGACTTTTCGACAATAACATTAATTTAGGACAACGTTAATTAAGCATGAAAAATAAACAAATAGCAAAAGACAACACATGTAAACCGTGCATTTAGTAGTTTGCGTATATTATTTTGAAAATAATTTGTGGAAGGTGTGTAATAATAATAATGCAATAAGCAACCAAAAAAGAACTATTGGAAATGAAAAGCATTGATCGAGTAAGGGGCCGTACCAATAATATGAAAAATGTTGGGAATTCATGCATATAAGAACCCCCCATATAGGAGCCGACCCAAACAAAGCCTGTTTCCAGCCGACTCATTTTATGCATTCCTAAAACTAATGCCTCTGCAAAAGCTGCCTCTCTCTCTCATCTCTCTCTCTAACCCCTCTATAATATAAACCCTCTCAGCCCCCAGCATTTGCCAACACTTCTCTTTCTGCACACAGACATAGCATAGATGGCTACGGACACGGCTGAGAGGAAGGCTGCGAGGTCGGGGCAGGCGCCGCCGCCGGAGCCGGAGCACCTCCCCTGCCCGCGCTGCTCCTCCACCAACACCAAGTTCTGCTACTACAACAACTACAACTTCTCGCAGCCGCGCCACTTCTGCAAGGCCTGCCGCCGCTACTGGACCCACGGCGGCACCCTCCGCGACATCCCCGTCGGCGGCGGCAGCCGCAAGAACGCCAAGCGCTCCCGCTCCTCCGCCGCCGCCGCCGGCGGCGGCGCGTTCTCCCCGCCGCCGCACCACGATTTCCGCGGCTTCCCCGGCGGCGCCTCGCAGCTGCTCGTCCCCTTCGCCGCCGATCACGGCGGCGCGGGGGCGTTCTCCGGCGACGCGAAGATGTGCGGGAGCTTCACGTCGCTGCTGAACACGCAGGGGGCCGGGCTGTGGGCCCTGGGCGGGTTCGGGCTCGGGCTCGGGCACGGGTTTGAGGAGGTCGGGTTCGGGCTGGGGCGGGCCGTGTGGCCGTTTCCTGGGGTGGTTGAAGGCGGGCCCGCGAGTGGGGGCGGCGGCGGGGGTGGGGGGGCGAGCGTGGCGGGGAACACGTGGCAGCTTGAGAGTGGGGAGAGTGGATATAGCAACGGCGACTGTTTTGCTTTGCCCGATCTTGCTATTTCCACGCCGGGGGGGAATTTTATGAAATGAGATCAATTTATTTTATTTATTTGTGCTTTTGTATTTAGGAAACTGAAGTTACGAGGCAGCACATGCATATGATATGAGAGGGAAATTGAAGGAGGTTTAATTATGGCATAGATTTTTTTTTTTTTTTTGCAGTTTTTTTATGAATGCTGATTGCCATAGGGGTTTTGTTTTGCTTGTTTTTTTGGGCAATCATCTTGTTTTCAGACCAAACTTATGTTGTACTTAACTTGCTAGATGACTCCCAATGAATGTTCAAACTTTTTTTTTTATTTTTTATTTTAATTAAGTCGAAATATTTTGGCTACAAGAAACATCAAACACACATACATGTATATACTAGTATTTTTTTTTTTTTGAGAAAAATGTATATACTAGTATTAGTTTACACATAATCAACATTAAAGATTTTCAGCAGTAATATGAAAGCCTTGTCGCATATAGTAGAAAACATAAGGCAAAGTTGTGATTTTTATTTTCGATAAATAAAATTTTAAAGACCATATAACAGATTTATCGTTTGACTTTGAGATTAATTCTATTCTTATTTCGTTACTTTCTTACAATATAAAACCAACGACTTTAGGCTTTGTATAGAGCTAGGTGTATAAATTACGTAAAACATTCAACAAGTAACGGCGGCAATATGTTCTCTTGAATATGCATGCATTGTATTATTTTGTGGGAATTGATCTAATGTCTCACAATTATATAGTATGTGTTATCACATTTCATTACTATATTTATTGTTTTAAAAATATTCTTTTAGAAAATAAAATTTATTATAAAATTATGAATTATACTTCAACTTTTATTTCAAAAAATAAAAATTAAAAAAATTATATACCCCAACTTTGTATTTATCAATCCTATATTAACTAATAAAAATAAAGATTACATGACAAAAAATAATTACGTGTCCTAATTGAATGGAATAAAGTCTAGTTTACAATAAAAAAAATTAAATTAAAACACATATAATAGAATTTGAGGAAAAAAGATGAAATAAAATACTAAAAATATTGAAAATGGGTCAGCAGGTATTTTATTTTATTACAGTGAAAATGGGCCAAACTATGAAATGATGTTTGGGCTTGTATATTTTGTGATTCTAACGTTTTGGGTCTTTGCAGCCTTCTTGATTATTTCAATTATTTGAACCAATTTTACTTGACTTTGATCACATTTATAATGTAGAATTAAGAAAATTATAATCTGAGGACTAAAAATATTCAATCATACATATAATTTACAATGGAAAATAAACGCCCCCTTAAAAATTAGGCTATGTAGATAAAAGTATTTTAGGATAATTTATTATTGATGAAAATATATTAAAATTTTGATGTATCTTAAAGGTTTGATAATTTCTACCATGAAGTAATTTGCTTCGCATCTCATTAAAATGGTGAAATTAGAGAAATCATAATAATAAGAATAAAAATATTCAACAATGTAGCTATCATTCATGAAAAATAAATGCTCACTTAGAATTACAACTAATACACCTCGTATCATCAATATTTTCAATGCACATTCAAAAAATAAAAATAAAAAATGAGAAACAACTTTGTTAACACAAATTCTCCTATACACCCGAATGTGTAGGAATGCATGAGGATAATTTTCAACTGAACATTCTAGATTAGTTGGTGGGCCTGCGTGCCTTGTATTTACAAGATCACGGGACTTTGAGTTCAATAAGTTCAATATTTTTTCAGACCCATCTCAACTCTATTTAAAAGTATCATTTGCATGCATTAAAAGTGTCATTTATAATATATTGTTTATTTTTGCAAAATATCATTTGAATTAATTAAAAATATCATTTAGGAAGTGTCATTTTCTGGTATAAAAAGTGTCATTTGTGAAACATCATTTTATCTATCCATTCGAAAGTATCATATACATTAAAAGTATCAATTTTTTTAGTAAAAATTTCATTTTTAATATATCATTTATTTTTATATAAATTATAATTTGATTTTAAAAATTGTATTTGTGAGTTAGTGTTTAAAAATTAAATAAAATACTCCCTCCGTCCCCAAAATAAGTTTCTCTTTGGGGACGGCACGGGTTTTAAGGAAAATTGGTAAAGTGTATTGATAGTGGAGAAAAATATGTTTTAATTAGTATTGAGAGTGGTGAAAAAGTGAAATGTAAGAATAAATAAAGTATTATTAGTGGTGGGGTAGTTGTCCAAAAATCGAAAGAAAGAAAAAGAAACTTATTTGAGGGACGTTCCAAAAAAAAAAAAAAAGAACTTATTTTGGGGACGGAGGGAGTATTTTTTTGTGAACTTACTAAAACAGTGAAAATGGAACATTGACTGTGTACGGATGAAGCATTGATTTTCCCTAAAATTTAACCTTCTCCATTTTCTTGCGGTGAATGGCGCCTTTTTCCTTGGTTTAGGGTTTTGATTTTGAAAAAGGAGGAGGAAATGGGTTTTACAGTTCTGTGTCAAACGAACTTCGATTCTGCATCGAGATATTGTTCCGGCGTTCTCCGCCCCAACAAAACACCGTAGAAAAGCTTCAATTGTTGTGAATCATCCCCGAAGATTCCAAGCTTCGCATCGTGAATAGTCCCCGCAATCCTCAAGCTTGGAGTCGTGAATAATTCTCGAAAATGGCATTCTCATTCTCCCCTCAGCAGCCGCAGCAATCTCTTTTCCAGTCTCCTTTTCAACAATCCTCGCCGTTCCAACCCCAACAGCAACAGCAGCAGCAGCAGCAGCAGCAGCAGCAATCTCCTTTCCAGTTACAATTGTCGCAGCCGCAACAACATCAGCCTCAACCTCAGCCACAGCAGCAGCAGCAGCAGCCGCAGCTCTATCTTTTCACGAATGATAAAGTTCCCGCCACTTATAGTACCAAGTGGGCTGACCTACATCCCGATTCGCAGAAAGTCCTGCTTCAAATTGAGTAATTTTCTTGAGCTTTCCGGTTGGAATTTGTGGTCTTCCTTCCCTTTTTGCTTTTACTTTTTTAGGGTATCCTTTTCTTGTATGTTTTTTTGGGGGTTGATTAAGAATTGAGTTTTGGTGTGGATGTAGGGAGAGGATATTGGAGTACAGAGATGAAAGCCAGAGATTAGATCAATGCAGCAGGCTTTTCGATTCGTCTGTCTCTAACAATGGATTTGAACTTGATGCCAGCTATATTGTTCAGGTTCATAACTTCACATTATTCTTTGACTTATGTACTCAATGTGCGAGTTTAAAACTAAATCAAGTATCTGTGGTTTTCTGTCGTCTAGAGCATTATATATGGATTTTATGTCAATAACTGTGATGTAAATATTCTCGCAGATATATGGTGCTTTTGACAAAGTACTAAATAACTATTTGACTGTCTCTCTTTACTCGTCTTTCATATGTCTGTGTTTAGGCCTTAGGTTGAGGTTCTTTGTTATGACACATGGTATAATTTGTAAAACTTTGAGTTCATCATTTTAGGCAATAGTTATGACCAGGTACAACTTGATGAAGTGTGTGTGAACGATTTTACTTTCATGCTTATGTTTTCTTGCAAGTTCTTTACTTTCTTTTTATGATATATGGTTTCTTGATTTTCAAATGTTAATGCAGGAACCTGATTAATTTGTATGATGGTTACTGGTTAGCTTCTTATTTTGCCGACTTGATATATAGGAATTTAAACTTATTTGGAGATGATAATAATTTTTTGGGGAATTATTTCACTGTCAATTTAATTGATCATCAATCACTTTATAAGTATTTATGGGATACTTTCTCAGGAACTTGGTGGAATTACCATTTCTATGGAGAGGCAGAAGGCGACCCTGCAAGAGCTAATGACTGTTGTGAAAGATATGCTGCGAAATACAGAAGTAGCTGTTCGATCTTTTATGATTTTACGACCCAGGTTTCTTCACCAAACCAAAAGTTCTGCAGCGGGTGCCAGTGCACCATCTCAGCCTTCTGGGGCAACTGTCATTCAAACATCAAGTGGTCAGCCTGCAGGAAACTCTTTGGTTCAAGTCATTGATTTCTACAGTGGGCTACCAAAGAAGCCGTCGCCCTTTTTGCAGCAAACTGTTGCCAGATTTGAGAAGTATCTTCTGGAATGTCGTCAGTGGATTGAAGAATTAGAACAGTTGCTACTTTTAGACTCTGGAAAACATTCTTTCAATTCAAGTTCTTCGCTGTTGCAATCTCTGCCTAAAGTAATGACTAACGTACATGACTTCTTTGTCCATGTTGCAGCAAAGGTAATGAGGAAAGTAGCTCTTTGTGTTTTTGGTGGCATTTGAATATCCTAAATCCTTGTTCATCTGATCAGCACAACTTTTTACTTCCTTGTTTATGGCTTATTCAAACTAGTGTAACTGTCTTGTCATTTTGTGATGTGGCATGAGACTGACTGAGACATCCTTTGTTAAATGGGTAATACCTGCATTTCTACGTTGGAGTCTTATTTGCTTTTAGTGTTTGTTCACTGTTTCAATTGTTACACCATAGATGAGATCAAGTAGAGTTCCTTTTCCTCTTGTCTTGTAGTAAAAATCTGAATGTTTCTAATAGTTCTGTTAATGAGGTTAGTATGTTAATCAAAGACAGTTAAGCAGTTCCATTTACTGTGGCAGTGGAATAGCTACTCACATCTTAACCCTTTCAGGCTTCTGTTTCTCCTTGTTTCACTTACTAGTGTACTCTTTGTAAACAAATTTGAACCCTGCAACTTTCAAGCCTATTTATTTCTTTTTTCTCAATTTAAATTAATAATGCTTCTGGAATTAAAATTAACATGATCTAAAAGCTTTCAAATCTGTTTTAAAATCCTGATACGATCATTCTGTGCTTTAGCAGTACTCTTCAACTCAATCTTGCCCTAAAGGATAGATTTCAATATGCTTATTTGCTTTTGCTAGACTGCTGCTGTGTTATTTGCAACTGCTTTGTGCTTCTGCTTTTGAATTCTTTACCTGGTTCCATTAAGTTGCTCTGTCTTATGCTTGTGTAGGTGGAAAGTATTCATCAGTACATTGAATCTATGAGAACAGCATATCTTGCTGACCAACGCCATCGAGGAGATGAGAACGATCCATTTCTTGAAGCTGATAGGAGGGAAACAGCAAAACAGGAGGCTGCGGCTCGAAGGGTTCATCCGACTATACATTTACCTAATGTTCCACAACCATCTGGTCAGGCTACAGGACTCTTAGCCTTGTCAGCGGCAACTGGAGCATCGACTTCAACAAACCCGTCAAGCTCCACTACTGTACCAGCATCAAGTGGAAGTGGATCTCTATTCTTTTCTACTCCTGCTGCTGCCTCATCAACACCCTCTTTGTTCTCAACCCCCACCAGTTCAGCTCCATTCTCGTCTTTGTTAGGAACTGCTGCTTCACAGTCATCACCTTTTAGTTCCTTGTCTGCTTCACAGTCATCACCTTTTAGTTCCTTGGCTGCTTCATCATCTGCCTTTGGTATTTCCACTCCCATTAGTTCAACCCCTGCTGGAGCCTCAACATTTTCAACACCTTTTGCTACAGGTGAGGTGTCACTTTTTTATTTTTTACTAGGTATTGAGATTTCTATAAATGCCAAAATGGACAATGAATAGGAGAACAAGGAATGGAAAAAAAATGACAAAACTGCTGTCCTTTTGTAATTTGTTTTTAACTGCTAAAACTAATTCTTTCATGCTAATTGTTATTGCTGGATACTATAAATTAGCCAGACAACGTATAATATGATGTTTTGTCTGTTTAGTATGACTCAAGATACTCCAATGCTTTTTTGAGTTTATGGACTAAAATCTAAAATTATTACTGAATAGTGTTACTTCTTTAGAAGACGGCTCTGAGATGTTATATATCACAGGACAAAAGTCACTTATATTGCATGAAAATAGTAGTGCCATGCATGAATAGTTTTTTGTTGTTTTTATGCTCTTTTGCTCTATCTCCCTGAACAACCTTTGTTTTGTGAATAGGAGCTGCAACTGGGTCTGGAGCAAGCTTTGGAATGGCATCAGTAAGTAAACTTGACTTCTCTTCAATAAAATTGCCTTCCACTCCCAAATTATGTTTTTGCATGGTTTACATTAGTTAAACAAGCTTTTAGAGGGTGTTTGGCTGAGCTTATAAGCTCCTTAAAACAATTGTAAGCTCTTGAGAAGTGTTTGGTAAAATAAGTTCATAAACAACTTATAAACTGTAAAAATAAGCTCCCTCAAAAAATAAGTTCCTCAACTCTCACTTTCCTTTTCATAATCTCATAAGCAACAATCATTCTACCAAAGTAACTCTACTATGGTTTATTATTTCCATTATAAACCCTTACAAGTTTATCTATCTTTAATTTTCTCTTTCTACCTAGGATTTTCTTTCTCTAGCTCACAATTTTCTCTCTAACTTAAAATATCAATCATCCAAATACTTTGACAACTTATAAACTCTTGAGGCATTACATCTTATAAGCTCTTTAAAATAAGCTTAGCGAAACACCCCCTTAATCAGGCCAATTGTGATTCAAGTTTGAATGAACTGATCTAGTGTGATTATTTACTTTTCAAAATTTAGGCTGTATGAGATTTCAAAATCATTTACGCTCGTCTCCATTTATCCTGCAGAAGGCGAGAGCAAAGAGTCGCACGGGGCGGCGCTAGCGAGGAAGAATGCACCACCACTGTTACTATCCATCTTATTTGTCTCGACTTACTTAACATGTATTTGTTCCAAGTTGAGCTCAGAAACTTGTTTCATTGCGATTCTGAATTTTATGGCCGGAAGAAAATCAGATACGAGTAAAAGCACCTTTTGCCTTTCCTGCTTCTCAGTTTCAGGTTTCTCAATTCAATAAATCTATGTGTCACAAACTAGTTAAATAGGGAATTTTTTTATATATTTAATTTATTTTTAAAATAAAAATAGAATTTAATTATTTTTATTGTGTTATCATTTTATATAATTTTTAGATACAGAATAAGAATAATAATAATAAATCTATAGAAGACGATTGTAATGTATATGTTACATTGTTCGGTTACGCTTTTGAGGTATGTAAGGTTGTTTATTATTGGTGAGTCCATGAATGATAAATAAAGTAAAATGAATGACAAATAAAATAAATATGAAAGTTAAAGGATGTTAAAATTGTATAAAAATTAAAATAAAATTCTTTTTCGACGGCCAAACAAAAGGGGTAATTAGACTCTTTTTCATAGACAAAAAGCGTAATTATTTCTTAATATTTGTGCTCGAATTGTGTGACATTATTGAATTGGCGGAATTTCGCTTAGAGCAAATAAATTTGAAAAATGGATTTTTTTTTTTAAGAATATGAAAAATGGAAAATTAAGAAGATACTACAACTCACACTTGTCCTCTGCAACTGAAAACGATGAATCGATGAATCATAGCTTTCCGCACCAAACCCATTACAACTTGCCATTCTTTTTCGCTCCCACCTCAAAAATTTGTGAACTTGACAAACAAATCATCACGATTACGGTGGAAGACGGTTGCAAGATGAGTCCTCGGCCTGAATACCTACGTCTCCGCCGCCTCCTACACGACTCTCTTCACCGCTTTTCAGTAACCATTTCAACCACCCTTTTCTTTTTTTATCTACTTCTTATTTTCATGTTTCCGTCTCTTTATTTTTCATTGTAGCATTTGCAGGATCTCACCCCCTATCCCTTGACTCAAGAAATTGAGAAAGACCTTCTAATTGCTCTTTCTCAGGTTTACTGTTGAATTTCAATCAATTTCTTGCCCTTTTCTTTCACCCCCCTTCAAATATTGATTATCTTTCTCCAATTTTAGATTTTCAGACAAGTTAAGCAGCTGATAGACGAAGTCGACTCTGACGAGGTTTGTTGCTTATTCATTTTAGAATTCTTGCTTATTTTTCCTTTTGAAAGTCTTTCCAATTTTCTAGGAGGAGCTGTTGGAAGACACTGCTTGTGAGGGTGAATGTTTGATTGATGCAACTGCACAGTTGGACAACCGCCACTGTTTGGTTACTATCATTGGTGACTTGGTAAAGCTTGTTAACCTTTGTAAACACATTGAGCTAAACAATGTTTGTGTTAAATGTATGATATATTGATTGAGAACTACTTGACGGCCTCGTCCATACTCGTCGCAGGAGTACTAATTAAGCTAGATGCTTCTTGTTGTGTCTCTCATTTGTAAACTTGGCTTGTGTTCTTTTCTCAAACATCAGAAACTTGCAATTTGTTTGCAGATGTTTTTACTCGCTGTCAACAGTCAGCATGCTCAACATTTAGTGGGGAACACCCTTGTGGCCATTTCCGAGTTTTTGCTTGCATCAGTATGTTGCTGTGGTATCATACAATCCCTGGAATTACCGGGTTCTCTCGTGTTTTCTGTTGTCAATAATAATATTGTCTTCGCAGGATGGTGATTGGAATGATTTCATGCAGTTGTTGTGCCTTTGCTTGGATTTGTCAATTTGCAACGTTCTTAAATCTCCTTCAATTAGTGCGTTAGAAACTAGATATCTAGATTTCAATACATCTACAAGATCTTCACTGAAGCTGAAACTGAAAACTGCAAATTGGTCGGCGGTGGCTGCTATTTCCCGAGTTATACGTAATATACAAAAATGTCTGAAGCAAGATTTCGATGAGAAATACGTGAAAACATACTTGGATTCTGTCAGCTCTTTATTGATAAATCTTCCGTGGGACTTATTAAGAGAGATCTATGTTGGTCATAATCCAGAATGTCTTAATGGCCGTGAGGAAAATGTACTGAAAATAAATGTTTCTCAACTGAGAGAAATGACTACGTTTTTTGGACATTGCATTCAGTTACTCTGTTCTTTGGTCACACAAAGCAGTTCTCTTGAAGGCGAACTTGGGTTTTCACCAATTATTTGGCGAATTATAAATCTTGTCCCCAAACTTACGTTGTGGTGCCAAGTTGAGGTTCAAAGCCCTTCTCATGTCCGCATGTCTCATTACTTCAGACACAAAGTGCTGGTAAATTATTTGACTAGTGGTTGTGTTTTGCATTAGCTTACTCTATCTACAATTGATCCTTTTTTTAAGAATTGCGATAATTGAAGTGATGATGTTCTTGTTCTTTGCTAACTGGATAAATTATTTATCTTGACATATATCTGTCTTAGCAAATCTTCTGAATGTACATTAAATTAATTATTTATCTTCCATACAAATGTCATAACACATCTTGTGAAATATAAGTTCTTCAAACTATCTTTTAGTGTATGAAAGAGTGAAAGCTAGTATAATTTTCTTATTGGTATTTGAACTTCTCAGGGATTTTCTAATGACTGTTTTTGTGACTGTGTTCAGATTGGCTATATATTTCATTTGATAGAAGATCCATTTACCATGCCTAACTTGGTAGATGTTGAACATGTAGATGCTAATGGTCAAGCTTAGTTGTACCATCCGTACTGGGCAAACTATAAGTTATACATGGATGCATCTACTGCACAAGTACTTTGAAGATCTATTGTTGCATCCTATATCTGGGGGTAAACTTGATCGAGATGGCTTTCTGGAAGGGTCACCATTCTGCACTAGCATTTTTGATGCAGAACAACAAAATTTTCCATCTTCCCATTTGCAAAGGCTGGCGATTTTGCTTTTCTTGAAGTGTTCACTCAATTTGGTTGGCACACGAGGAGTTCCTGATGAACAGCAATGCATGCATGAAAACCTGAAACTTATAAGTTCTTCTCACCTGAATTTGGATTCAAGGTCTTGCAGTGACAGCATAGGTTTAAAAGAGCTCCATAAATGGCTTCAATCTCACGTTCATGCTGATATTATTCTGAATGACGAATTATATTTTGAACGATGTGTGAGATTCACATTATCCTTTATCCAACTATTTATGCACGAGGTTTGTTCTCATTCTATTATATTATCATGGGAGTTATTATTTATTAGCTTCTTATGCATCGCAATATCTGTCTGTGATAGTTGGATTTGTGTTTGTTGCATAGTTTTCTCATTTCTGATTGTTTTCTGCTGATTGACTTTTTGTTATCTGAAGGCCCTATTATGGTGCATATTGAGTAACATAGAAGTGTCTTTGTGAACGATTTGTAAAATTACTAATTATCAAGTAGTTCAAAAGCCTCTTGAAGTAGCGATGAAATTTGGTTTCCAGCAGAAAGGGAATGTTGAAAGCATTGACAGTGGAAGTATCACAAACCAATTAATTTCTTTTGTCTATCTACACATTTAAGACAACCATAAATGTTAAGCCTTGTGAGGTGAGGTGGGCATCTTCGTTTTTT
The DNA here is from genome assembly GCF_028751815.1 of Salvia miltiorrhiza. Lineage (NCBI taxonomy): Eukaryota > Viridiplantae > Streptophyta > Magnoliopsida > Lamiales > Lamiaceae > Salvia > Salvia miltiorrhiza. The sequence continues at coordinate 44,745,326 of NC_080392.1, forward strand.
TAACGTTTGTGCATATGACAGGGACCATAGTTGGTGGCTTGTGTTTAATAATTATCGTGGTCTTACATTATTCTTTTACTTTTTTGCAATTCTTATAAGCTCATGCATTTTTGTTTTTTAATAGTTTCACCCGTTTGAACTGTAGGATGACATACTGTTTGAAATGCTCTTGCAACTATTTCATGTGCCATTTTTTCAAGAACGTGAGTAAGTAGAACCCTGATACTAAAGCCTCTGTTTAGTTAATGCCTTTTGAAGTGTTTCTTGAGGCGTTCCCTGATCAACACTGGTAAACTATTGAAGGATTATTGAAGACGAGCCACTTGCTGAAGTGAAGAATCATCTTGCTGCTGATTTGTTTAATCCCATTCATTTGTTCCATTTATTTCTTGCTGAGGTACCCTTGCAGAGAAGGAAGAACTAACGAAAATCCTTTTTTCTATCATAGCAAGTTTTCTCGTATTTCATGCAGCAAAGGTTTAAGGTTCTGTATTTTACTTTGCGACAGATAAGCTATGATCATCAAGTTCTTCTTGACTATCTTATCTCAAAAGACACTGGATCCAGCTGTGCTGAATACCTTTTGAGGTTTGCATTGGAACTTCCTTTATTTTGCATATCTTCCCTTGAAATTTAAGGGCTTTCATCAAGCATCAAGTATTGGACTACGTGACTCTTTCTTTAGCTAAGATTTATGCTGATTGGCTCGTATTCCGATTTAACTTTACATGATTGCTGCCAGGTCATTACGAATCATTTGCAATTCTTGGAGTTTATTTGTTGAATTTCCGGGAGTGAAAGATGATTCCGGCCAATTATGTGTAAAGAGACGGAAGGTTTTAGCAGATTCTAGAGATATCAAGGGAGTAACATATCTGGCATCATTGAAAGAGAGTGGGATTCCATCACTTGAGACAGAGCGTAACGAAGACCATGCATATGTCAATAAGAGCTCTACCAATTTTAAACTACCATTCGTCGCTGTTAGGGATTGCTTGGCTTCATTGACCACGTCTGTTGACAGTCTTAACAGAAAAGGTTTATTTCCATATAATCCACAAGTGCTTCTGCGGCGGTAAGTCAGTTTCCTGACACGTCTCGACTGTTGAAATGTTTTTTAGATGAATTGACTGCTTCATGTTGAATTTAATTTATACAAAAATTAAATTTAGTTGAGCACATGTCAGCTTGAGTTGTTTTGTTTTAAGAAAATCCTATTTTGATATCTTCTGCTTCTTCAGAGTTTTGAATCAGAGAAGTATTTGTATACACTAATGCTAGTTGCATTTACTCAACTTGAAATCCTTATTGAGTTATTTCCACACGTTGCTGATTGCAATTGCATGAGATTCTCACTATTTGATAATTTACCTTATTGCAGTTTGATGAAGTTTGAGGAGCTCTGTTTTCAGCAATAAATTAGTGAAACTCTGTTTGAATAATCTATTCTGAGTTGGCTCTAAGATGGAGACTGCAGTTAGACAATATAACAAAGATGGAGCCATGTCCGGCCGCCACGGCCTCGTCGGCAACCAGATTTGCTTGAATCTCACCTCTTAGATGAGATTTCTTCACAATCTGAGCTAAACCACCCATTCAAATTCTCCATAGACCTGCACCTGCAGCGTCTAACAAGATGCCGATTCCTTCGTTGAAATGCCGGAGAAGATGGAGGAGAGGCGTAAGCCAATGAACCGGAGAATTTGCTGCCCGGGGAAGAGACAGAGCTGCTGATTTTGGGGGAAGCAAATCGACGATGGTTGGATTATCAGATCTATTCGATGAAATCAAACACCAAGAGAGAAAAATTAATATTAGGGATAAATTTGTATTTTAGTATAGAAAATGACTAATTTTTAAGTTTTTTATTTGTATGAATAATTTTTATTTTTACTATAATAAAGTGGTCATTTTCATACATCGACTCTTTATTGAACTGATGATTTTTAACTAAAATCAAAATCGAATAAATTTATTACTCCCTCCGTCTTTCAAATATCTTCCACTCTTTCTATTTTGGATCGTCTCCAAAATATCTTCCTAATATACTTTTGGAAATAATTGTATTTACTATTACTCTTACAATCTTCACTTTTTGTAGGACTCATTCTCCACTTATCAAATGCACAGTTAACTTTTATTAAAATTCGTGTCACCATCTCTTAAGAAGATGTTTGGGGGACGGAGGAAGTAATTTATTATAATTACTTATCCCGTCCAAAAAACAGTGTGTGTTTATTACTATTTTCATCAGTTCACAAAAAGTTTGAGTTTTTCCTTTTTTGGAAACTCATCTTTATATTTTAAACCTCATTCATTCTCAATATTTACAAAATATTCGCCTCTTACTTTTACAATTTGATGGGTCCAGTCCCCAATTACCATTCTTTGCGAGACTATTTCAATATTAAAATTATATCTTCCAATCATTTCGTTAAAGTCTGTGTCCTCCATTTCAGCGCACATTCTTTGCAGACGGAGGAAGCATGATATGTACTTTATCCGTCTCACGAATCTTGACACGTATTTCTTTTTGGGCTATCCCACGAATCTTGACGCATTTCTAAATACGGTAATAATTATTACATTCTCTCTCATACTTTATCACTTTTATTATCTTCTCTCTCATACTTTATCACTTTTATACTTTATTAACTACACTTAAAACACTAATCTACAACTCCTTAATTCCCGTGCCGAAATCAAACATGTCAAGATTCGTGGGACGAAAGAAGCATATGTTTGTGACTAAACAAAAGATCCTTCACATGTATGAACTCGCCTGTAACTTAGGATTTTAAAACAGAGATAACATCTAAGACATGGGCCCCCCAGCCTTGTCTTATACCGACTTTGTAATAATCGAGTCATGGGAATGGAAGTGTCAGTCGCGACCAATATTAATACAAACTCTTTAGCTAATGCGATTCCAACTCAATGGAAGAGAGCAGACAGCAGCAGCCGCACTTCGTGGTGGTTCACGGCGCGTGCCACGGCGCGTGGTGCTGGTACAAGGTGGCGACGAAGCTGAGAGCGGAGGGCCACCGCGTCACCGCCCTCGACATGGCGGCCTCCGGAGCCGATCCGAAGCGCGTGGAGGAGCTGAGCTCCGTCTCCGAATACTGCCGCCCCCTCATAGACTTCATGGCGGCTCTCCCGCCGCAGGAGAGGGTGATTCTGGTGGGCCACAGCATGGGCGGCGTCTGCCTATCCCTTGCCATGGAAAACTTCCCTCACAAAATATCTGTTGCGGTTTTCGTCACCGCCATGATGCCTGGCCCCGACGTCTCTCTCTGGGCTCTCGTTGCCGAGGTTTAAATTTCTTTATTTACTTATGCGACTTATAAAAAAAATAAAAAAATAAAATTCTATTCTTTTTCCTTTAACTAAATGGTTGGTGTCTAATTTATTGTTTGGGAAATGAATATATACAGTATGGGAAGCAGATGGATTCTTATATAGACTCCCAATTCTTCTTCAACAACGGCCACGACAAACCGCCGACGTCGATGGTGTTTGGCCCCAATTTCTTGGCCACACAGCTCTACCAGCACTCTCCCCCTGAGGTTACCTCTCTCACTATACATTTTTTACTTCCTCCTCGACTTGTCGTAACGAAATTGTGTGTGTTGGCCTAGTCGTAGGCGGTTAATGATCAATACATGAGGTTCTAAGTTCGAGTTTATTGTCGTGCTGTCTTTATTATTATTTGTTTTATTTACTTGTGTAATTTATCAATAATAATAATAAAAAAAAAGTGGGGTTATCATACTTTGTCTATGATTTTCAGTGTTTCCTAAAAAATATCCTCAACTTACTTGCTTTTAAAACACTCAACTTTATTCCGTCTAATAAAAAAACATTCAACTTTAGAAAAAAGTTGACTTATGTTCCATATCACATAATCCAATCAGGCAACTCATCATTCTGTTGCTGAAGGTGAAATATAAATCAAACTTTTTCAAAGTTGGAGACGTAAATTTTGATTAATCCAAAATTCTTGTTAATTTCATGCTCAATTGTATTACTTCCTCCGTCCTAATAATTTAAATGAGGAGAGAGAAGAGTGAAAAAGTAAAGTAAATGAGGAGATAGATAGATAGAATAAATAGAGTAAATTATTTTCTTATTTTAGTTGAGACATTATAAATGAAATGCCCAAAAAGAAAATTTGGGACGTTATTACTAGGACCTTTTTTTTAAAATCATCTCACAAAATAACTGTATAGTACTCCTTCCGTCCCACTTCAATAGACTCACCTCTTTTGGGCACATAGATTAAAAAAACTTATCTTTTAGTAGGAAAATGATAGTAAAGTGGTGTGGTCCACACCAATTAATTATAACTTTTTTACCCAAAAAAAAAATGAGCATATTGGAGTGGGATATCCCAAAAAGGAAAATGAGCCTATTGGAGTGGGACGGAGGGAGTACTATCTAACAGGTCAAGATCTGTCGAACGATGAAAGCTAAACACACATATATATAAGGAATAATTCTTATCAATAGGCATATGTATACATATTGCAGGATTTAAGTCTTGCAACCTTGTTGATGAGGCCGATGGGACTCTTCGATGAATCGGGTTGGGTGAAAGCAACTCTGTCGAAACAGAACCACGGCTCGGTTCGTCGCGTGTTCGTGGTGTGTGAGCAAGATCTTGTGCTAAAGAAGGGGTTCCAGGAGTGGATGATTGAGAACAATCCAGTTGATGAAGTGAAGATAATTTCTGGGGCAGATCACATGCCCATGTTCTCCAAAACCCATGAATTATGTGCCCATCTGCATGACATAGCTCTCAAATATTGTTCTTGATCACTATATAGTTGGAGTTGGTCTTGAGTTGTTATGTGATGATCACATTTTCATATTTTATTTGCAGATTTTCACTTACCATGTTGAAACTCTGATATCTAATAATAATATATCCTTACTTTTCAACTTTTCGTCTTAAAACTCGTGTGTCTCCCTCCTAGAAATTATTTGGGGATGGGGGAGGGGAAGTATGACAATATATTAATTTATTGAATACTCCACCACATGGTGGATCCTTTTCTCCACTCACAATATAATTAATCATCATTATTAACAATATCATTTAGATGAGACACTTTCTCCACTCGCAACACATTCAAACATTTTTATTAAAATTCGCGATGTCCCCTCTTAGGACTATATATTTTTATGGACAGAGGGAGTAATGACTAATATATATCGAAGATAGAATAGAATTATATCTATTTGATAATATATCTAACACCATAAGGGGCAAAAATTATATATTGTCTTAGGCCACTCATATTTGGGTCAGTCCAGGAATTAAATACAAGAAATAAAGATGAGCCTTGATATTACTTCATCCGTCCCACTTCAAGTGTCTGTTTATTTCCCTTTTTGGATTGTCCCACTTAAATGTTCTATTTCTCTTTATGGAAAAAAATTAGTTTCAAAAATTGAAAATTTTAATTAACCTTTTCATAAGTGTCTGTGTCAAAAAAAACAAAACTCTTATAATGAGACGGAGAGAGTAATTAGGACAAGTTTTTATGAATCTGTACTTAAATCACTTGCATATATACGAGGTAGGTAAGGACTATATTATTGGTAGAATATCACATCTAGAATTTGCAATTTGGATAATTTTTTCTTCTTTCATGCCATTGATGGGCATAGCATGCATATTGTTGAAAAAAAGCTTGCTACCAAGGTTATATATATTGGGTATGAGCAAAAAAAAAAAAAAATGGGTGGAATATGCACATGCATCCATCCATGTGCAATTAATTGTGAAGGTATAATGTGCATTTTGTATTTGGTTTATTTCTGTACAAAACACCATTTTCCTTCCATTATACGTATACATTAATTTGACTTTTAGTATTAATCACTCTATGCATGAATGTTCACGAATGGACTAAATTTACATTGTATTTATTGGGGTCACTATTCCTATTTTGAAATCCTATATATTTGGATTTAGTAAAACAGGGGACCTAGATTATTAATTTAGTGCGATATATTAAGATGTTGATAAATTAGTAATTTGTAAATAAATTCATGCATGTTTAATTAAATAAGTTTATGTATTTATCAATTAATTATGACTGATATTACTTGAGATCGATCCTAATGATATAATAAAAAGATGATTCAATATTATTAAAAGTAATCGTGAAAAATGAGGCATTGACCGTGACAACAACTCTTCACAACCTTTTATTGCTGTTGGGAAAAATTTGATTTCACAATCCAATATGTGAATATGTGAAAGACAATAAAATGCAATTGAAAGTTAGAGATAAATCTACCCAAATTTCAATTTCAAGAAAATTAATTCAAACAATAATAGATTTATATTTCAACAAATTATCATAATATTCATAATTATAATATTTTAAGAATTATTAATTTATAACATTAATGAGACCTATATATTTACAAAGGAGTTCTTTAAAAAATTATTACTTCATCCGTCCACCAAAACTACGACAGATTTGCTATTTTTGATGCAATACGTTTTTATTTTTAGTACATGATCTAATATTTTATTCTTATTTTTTGATTTTGTAAATACCACTTACTTAAACAAAAACCACCACTCACCCACGCTTGATCCAATCTCAATCCTTTCATTTCATATATCAAATTGATGATTTTTTAACTAACTCAAATCAAAATCGAATAAATTTATCAATTTCTTAATAATTATTTTAAAGAAATAAATCGCCTGCACGTACATGTTTGTGTCTCCCATGTATGCACTTGCTTATAACATGTAGGATTTTAAAATAGAGATCCCATGTTAAGTCTTACATTGAAAATTTGAAACTATAATATATAATCAACACATTAATGGAAGTGTGATTAATGCGATTAATTTCAACTCAATGGAAGAAGAGAGCAAGCACTTCGTGTTGGTTCACGGCGCGTGCCACGGCGCGTGGTGCTGGTACAAGGTGGCGACGAAGCTGAGAGCGGAGGGCCACCGCGTCACCGCCCTCGACATGGCGGCCTCCGGAGCCGATCCGAAGCGCGTGGAGGAGCTGAGCTCCGTCTCCGACTACTGCCGCCCCCTCATAGACTTCATGGCGGCTCTCCCGCCGCAGGAGACGGTGATTCTGGTGGGCCACAGCTTGGGCGGCGTCTGCTTATCCCTTGCCATGGAAAACTTCCCTCACAAAATTTATGTTGCGGTTTTCGTCACCGCCATGATGCCTGGCCCCGACCTCACTCACTCGGCTCTTATTGCGCAGGTTTGTGTTGGCCTAGCAGTAGGAGGTTAATGCCCAAAACCTGAGGTCCTGTGTTTGAATTCTCCGTTGCGGGGTCTTTAAAATTTCTCTATTTATTTATTTATTTATGTAATTTATGAAAGAAAATAAAAAACTAACTTCTTCTTCCTTTTCAACCCTAATTTAATTTATTGGTTTGGGAAATATATACAGTATGACATGGATTCTTACATGGACTCCCTTTTTTACTTCAACAACGGCAACGACAAACCGCCGACGTCGATGATGCTCGGCCCCAAGCTCTTGGCCACGCAGCTCTACCAGCACTCTCCCCCTGAGGTTACATTCCACGTCTCTAACTTTCAGCGTTTTCTAAAAAAATCCTCAATTTACTTACGTTTTTCGCATTTAAAACCCTAAACCTACTTTGGGAAAAAGTTTGACTTCACATGATCTGGCGGGAAAAAACCTAAACTCTAAGAATCTGACGAGGTGACTCATCATTCTGTTGCTGAATCGTGTGAGGCGAAATATGAATAAAATTTTATGATTAATCCAAAACTCATTTATCACTTGCATGTGCTTACTTACTCCATGCTCAAGTTGTATTAATACATATTGCAGGATTTGAGTCTTGCAACCATGTTGATGAGGCCGGTAGGCCTCTACGATGAATCGGATAGGGCGAAAGCAACAACTCTGTCGAAACAAAACTACGGCTCCGTTCGCCGCGTGTTCGTGGTGTGTGAGCAAGATCATGTGCTGAAGAAGGGGTTCCAGGAGTGGATGATTGAGAACAATCCAGCTGATGAAGTGAAGATCATTTCTGGGGCAGATCACATGCCCATGTTCTCCAAAACCCATGAATTATGTGCCCATCTGCATGACATAGCTCTCAAATATTGTTCTTGATCACTATATAGTTGGAATTGGTCTTGATCAGTTGTTATGTATGTGCAGATTTTAATTTGTGTGATCTTGTGGAATCATTTTTTTGTGTGCTTGAGCTATTGTGATATTGTGTTCGTGATTTGTTTCTTTCACTAAGAAATTGGTGAATTTCTTTGTGAGGGATTAGGTGGTGGATGTCGGTGTTCACGTCTAGGAAGTTATATTAATTGTTGTCTAGTCTTTAATATTCCACCGTTTGTGAGGTTTTGAGAAGTTATATAGGCTAAGTAAGATGAAGTCTTATTGTAAATTCTTCTGTAATTTAACTTCGGACATGTGTTATCATAATTGGTGTTTTGTTCTTTACTGCATTTGTTACATTCCGTGTTACAATATCTTCGTACGTACTTACAACACAATTAATTAGTTATCATTGATTCATTATTAACAATACCTTTTAGGTGAGACCCTTTATCTACTCACAACACATTCAATCGATCATTTTTATCAAAGATTATATATTTTTGTATCCAAGATAGATTAATTATATATATTTCACAATATATCCAAGATAGGATTAATAAACTGAGTTGGGTTCTAATACCATAATGGGCAAACATTACGGCCAATGCTATTTGGATAAGTACTCATCCAGACCAAATCCAAGAAATAAAGATGAGTTTTAATATTACTCCATCCGTCCTACTTCAAGTGTCTTTATTTTCTTTTTTGGGTTGTTCCACTTAAATGTCCCGTTTCCCTTTATGAAAAAAAAATAGTTTTAAAAACTAAAAATCTTTGAGGTCCACATCACATTTTCAACTCTACACCTCACCACTTAATAATCTAGTTAACTTTTTTTGATATAAATAACTGTGTAAAAAAAATAAGACACTTATAATGAGACAGATGGAGTAATTAATTTCTTATGTCATGCCCAAGACACAAATTAATTTATTTCATTATAAAAAATTACTATTGACTTACCCCTTTATTTTGATTCAAGTCGAGCCTTGTATTAAACTTGTCTAACCCTATATTTAAGATTACAAATATCTATTAATTAATTTTTAATTAATGCTATTAACTAGCTTAAATTAATTGATTGAGAAATACCACTCAATAATATATTATTCTACCTGGACTTAATCAACCTACAAGGGGTAGTACAATAAATTTTTTGAACTCCTCAAGGGAATATCATCACCCTTGAATGGATAATGATGTCCTAATACAAATTACCAAGTATCATACACGAATTGTTGATAACCATGATACAAAGAATATTGAATTCACAGAATTCACTCTCAATAATAGTAAATCAATGTTATACACAAACTCATATATGCACTTATAACTTTATTAGGAGCTAGGTTAGCAACAATCACATTCTGTTGGATAATAGTGTTGATTGCATGTAGGGATGACAATGGATCCTAGACCCGGTCCATATCCGTTTTTCAGGGTTTAGATCTCATTTTTTTGGGCTCGATGGATCTGGATCTCAATTTATAAAACGGATCTGAATCTGAATCTTGAAATTACAGATCCGGATCCGACCCGTGGATCCATTTTTTTAATATATGTATTATTTATATTTTATATTTATTTTACTAAAAATATTAAATATAGAAATTAAAGATAATACACAAGTAAAACAAATTATATTATTTGAAAACTTATTTAGAAATCAAATTTCAAAATGTAATTAGGAAGACTTGTTCTCATAGACTTGGGCATTGAGATTTGTTTATTTTGAATTTTTGATGACTTATTTTTATTTTATTTTTTTATGTTGAGACTTTGTATTTGCATGAATGTGTTTTGTGCAATATTTTTTATGATGGAAGCTAAATGTTGTTGATTTTGTGACTTTTTTTTGAATTTATTTTAAAAGCAGTAGATCCATGGATCTAGACCCGTGGACCCACGGATCTGGATCCCAAATTTTTAGATCTGTTGGATCTAGGGTGGATCTGGATCTGATAAACCTGTGAAATAATAATTTTAATCGATTTAACTGCCCTTAAAATTAGTACTCCATGTTCCCATGCACAAAAATATACGAGATTAATAAGGAAGCAATGCCAGATAACTTGCAGTTCCAATAAGAAAACTATCTTGCCATAACTTGCAGTTCAAATAAACAAACAAACAAACCATTTTGACATCAAATAATAGCAGTAGTTGCAAACATTATCATATAAAAAAACCTTCAATTTCTTCTAGTGTTCTTCCTTTGGTTTCAGGAACCCACAAGGCCACAAATGCTACAGTAAAGGCTGATATAGATGCATAAATGACGAACGTCCCTGTCAAATTGTGACAACAAGGTGCTTAGGCACACACATACATATGCATATACATGTATACATATATGGAATTAAATAAAATAAAACCTCATTTAACATAAAAATTGTGAACTATTATTGAAGTGTGATGCATTTATCTAGAATATTCTAGGTGAGAATAAGCTATGTATATTCTAGAGAATTCACCACTAGCTAGATTAATCTAGAGTATTCTAAATAATACTAGGACAAGTATGAGTAATCTAGAGATTAGATATTTTCTATATAGTATCTAGAGAATTCCTTAAGTGGATGCTAGTAGAGAATTCTAGATACAAGTTAGTGTAGTGGGATCTAGAGAGATCTTCCCACACCTATAAATAGAGCTCTTGTAAGCCATTTGTAACCAATCTCACATAATCTAAAACATCTCAAAAACATCACTCTATCTATCTAAGTTCTTTGGAGACAAGAGCTCCACTCTAAAATCATTATCTCTATCTTCTACACACACTACACTCACAATATTCTCTACACCACTTCACTACAATCACTCACCACACTCAAACCTCTATATAATCACCTCCATTTTCTAACAAGTGGCATCAGAGCTTGTTCGATCATAAGCGGGCGTTATGGCGTCGTCAAGTCTCTCCATCACGACTCCAATATTCAATGGAGAAAACTATGACTATTGGAGTGTTCGTATGAAGACTTGCCTTGAATCCCATGATCTTTGGGATGTCATTGAAGAAGGAATCACCATGCCGGGAGAAGATATCGACAAGACATCCTCAATCGAGGTACGTAAGAAATTAAAGCAACAAAATGCTAAAGCTCTTTATCTTCTCCAACAATCTGTTAGTGATTCTATCATGGCAAGAATTATTCGAGCCACTACTGCAAAAGAAGCTTGGGATATCCTTAAGGAGGAGTTCCAAGGAAACGTTAAAGTTCGAACCATTAAACTGCAAAGTTTAAGGCGAGAACTAGAGAATCTTAAAATGAAAGATTCAGAAGCCGCAAAAGATTATTTCTCAAGAATAATGGAAATAATCAATCAAATGCGGTCATACGGAGATAACGTCTCCGATGAAAGGATCATACAGAAGGTCTTAATCAGCCTTACCGAGAAGTATGATCCAGTAGTGGCGGCGATTGAAGAATCAAAAGATTTATCAAAAATGTCTGTCGCGGAGCTGATGGGTTCCTTGGAAGCACACGAGCAACGATTGAGCAGGCGACATGAAAGTTCACTAGAGAGTGCCTTTCAGTCCAAGCTCAACGTTAGAAGCAATAAGTTAAGAAGCGGCAGAAATTTTAAAAGCAATCACAAGGAAGGAAGCTCCAGCAACAAGGAGAGCAAGGCAAATTTTCCACCATGCGGAATTTGCAAGAAGACAAATCACTTGGAGAAGGATTGCTATCATCGAGGAAAGCCACAGTGCAAAAACTGCAAAAGGTTCGGGCATGTGGAAAAAGATTGCAGAGATAGAAGAAATCATCAAGCCAACTATTCAGAAAATCAAAATGAGAAGGAGTACATGTTCTATGCATGTCACTCGGCAACGGAAGCACGAGAAGAAGAATGGTACATCGATAGCGGATGCAGCAACCACATGACATCCAACGAGACCATCTTCCGTGAGTTAGATACTTCAGTCAAGACGAAGGTGAAGATGGGCAATGGAGAACTGGTGGAGACAAAAGGGAAAGGTACAATTGCCATAGAAACTAATAAAGGTACGCGATTTATTAGAAATGTTCTCCTAGTACCTCGTCTTGCACAAAGTCTATTAAGTGTTGGCCAAATGATGGAAAATGGATATGCCCTCCACTTTGAGAAAGATTCTTGTCGAATTTACGACAAGAAAAATAACCAAGATATTGCAGTAGTAAAAATGGGAAAAAATAGAAACTTTCCCATTCAATGGCAATATCCACAAAAGGCAATGGTGGCTCAACTCGACGATACGAGTCTATGGCACCGGAGATTTGGGCATTTCAACCTAAATGCCTTGAGGCTACTTCATCAGAAAAATATGATGAGAGATATGCCTCTTCTAATTGAAAGAGAAGGTGTATGCGAAGGATGCATGATCGGAAAGCAACACAGACAACCATTTCCAACGGAGAAAACATGGCGAGCCAAGGAGATACTAGAGCTTGTCCACACCGACGTTTGCGGTCCAATGCGCACACCTTCAGTAAGCCAAAACAGGTACTTCATACTCTTTATTGATGACTACTCTAGAATGACTTGGGTATATTTCCTCCAAGAAAAATCAGAAGTCTTTAGAATCTTCAAGAGATTTAAGAACTTTGTGGAGAAACAAAGTGGTCGCAAAATAAAGAAACTGAGAAGCGATCGAGGTACCGAATACAACTCAAAAGAGTTCGACAAGTTTTGTGAAGATGAAGGTGTGGAGCATCAACTAACGGTGGCCTACACTCCACAACAAAACGGCGTGTCGGAAAGAAAGAATCGAACAGTCATGGAGATGGCGAGATCCATGCTGGCGGAGAAAGGATTACCAAAGAAGTTTTGGGCAGAGGCAGTGTATACATCAGTCTACCTACTCAACCGATGTCCAACAAAGGCCGTGCTAAACAAGACGCCGATCGAAGCTTGGTCAGGACAAAAGCCTTCAGCCAAACATTTGAGGGTCTTTGGAAGTATCTGCTACATCCACATTCCCTCAGTAAAAAGACACAAACTGGAGGACAAGACGGAGAAGGGAATCTTCCTCGGCTACAGCTCTAAATCCAAGGGTTATAGAATCTACAATCTTGAGACCAAGAAGCTGGTGACAAGTCGAGACGTGGAATTTGACGAACAAGCCTCTTGGAATTGGGAGACAGAAAGTGTTGAAAGGCAGACAACAACTACACTCCTAAAAGAAGTCACAGAACATGGAGAACAAGATCAACAAAGCCCACCAAGGTCTTCTTCAGAAGCCAATACCTCAAGTGGATCCGACTCAGACTCCTCACCAGACTCTCCACCTTTTCGGGTAAGAACTCTAGCAGATTTATATGAATCCACTGATATATATGAGACATGCAACTTTTGTTCTTTGGAGCCAAATAACTATGCAGAAGCATCCAAAGAGAAAGTTTGGATTAAAGCAATGGAGGAGGAGATAAAAATGATAGAAAAGAATGATACTTGGGAGTTGGTGGATCTTCCAAGTGACAAGGAAGTCATTGGAGTCAAATGGGTGTTCAAGACAAAGCTGAATCCTGATGGTTCGATCCAGAAGCATAAGGCAAGACTTGTCGTAAAAGGATATGCTCAAATACCAGGAGTCGACTACACAGAAACGTTTGCTCCAGTAGCCCGGATAGACACAATTCGAGCACTCATAGCTCTAGCGGCTCAGAAGAAATGGAAAATCTATCAGCTTGATGTTAAGTCGGCATTTCTCAATAGAGATCTAACAGACAAGATATATGTGGAGCAGCCAGAAGGATTCACAAAGCAAGAAGGCAAAGTTCTTCGTCTCAAGAAAGCACTCTATGGGCTCAAACAAGCGCCACGAGCCTGGTACAGCAAAATAGACGGATATTTCACCGGTCAAGGATTTAGGAGGAGCAAGAACGAAGCAACTCTATACATCAAAACTCAAGGTACGGACATCCTGATTGTCTCTCTTTATGTTGATGACTTAATTGTCACAGGAAATAACACAAAATTGATCGAGGATTTCAAGAGAGACATGATGAGCACCTTTGAGATGACGGACTTAGGATTAATGCACTATTTTCTCGGAATGGAGATAAGTCAAGAGGAAGAATGCATCTTCCTATCACAAAAGAAGTATATTGAAGATATGCTCAAGAAGTTCAAGATGGAAGACTGCAAGCCAGTGGTTACACCTCTCATTCCAAATGAGAAGTTGAAGAAAGAAGATGGGTCAAAACCGACGGATTCTACAAAGTATCGAAGTTTGATTGGGAGTCTACTATATTTGACGGCAACAAGGCCAGACATCAAGTATGCAACAAGCCTTCTATCCAGATTCATGGAAAGTCCGAAGGAGACCCACTATGGAGCAGCAAAGAGACTTCTCAGATACCTGCAAGGTACGCTCAACTATGGTATCTGGTACAAACCAAAGTCTGACTCACAGATCAGTGGATATAGCGATAGTGATTGGGCTGGATCTCAAGATGACATGAAAAGCACCTCAGGCTATGCTTTCAAGCTTGGCTCAGGAATTTTTTCTTGGGGATCAAAGAAGCAAGACTCAGTTGCACTATCAACAGCAGAAGCTGAGTATGTTGCAGCAGCCGAAGCAGCATGCCAAGCTATATGGCTTAGAAGAATACTAGCGGATATGGGCGAACCGCAAGACTCATCGACAGAGATCTACTGCGATAACAAGTCATCTATAACAATGGCTAAGAATCCAGTTCAGCACAATCGCACCAAGCACATCGACATCAAGTATCACTTCTTGAGAGATGTTGAAGCAAAGAAACTTATCGAGATGAAGTATTGTCCAACAGAAGAGCAGTTGGCGGACATCTTCACAAAAGCACTACCAAGGGACAGATTCCAGTTTCTACGAAGAATGCTTGGAGTAACCGATAAATGCATCAAGGAGGAGTATTGAAGTGTGATGCATTTATCTAGAATATTCTAGGTGAGAATAAGCTATGTATATTCTAGAGAATTCACCACTAGCTAGATTAATCTAGAGTATTCTAAATAATACTAGGACAAGTATGAGTAATCTAGAGATTAGATATTTTCTATATAGTATCTAGAGAATTCCTTAAGTGGATGCTAGTAGAGAATTCTAGATACAAGTTAGTGTAGTGGGATCTAGAGAGATCTTCCCACACCTATAAATAGAGCTCTTGTAAGCCATTTGTAACCAATCTCACATAATCTAAAACATCTCAAAAACATCACTCTATCTATCTAAGTTCTTTGGAGACAAGAGCTCCACTCTAAAATCATTATCTCTATCTTCTACACACACTACACTCACAATATTCTCTACACCACTTCACTACAATCACTCACCACACTCAAACCTCTATATAATCACCTCCATTTTCTAACAACTATTTATTTGCACTTAACCCATTGGAGGACACAGGAGGAGCCAAGGTGGCGGACGCAAAAAGTTATTTTCTATTATTATTCTTTTAAAACATCAAGTTATTCACATTTTGTGTGAATAATATCTTTTCGAAGTCTCAAACTCAAAATGTAGAAAATAGAGACCTCACCCGGGATTTTTCATGCGTCCGCTCCCGACTTAACCTATAACCTATAAAGTAACTGCACTAAACTCGTGTTTGATGACTATTTGCTTTAAAGGTTAAGTGCAATTATTTTATAGGCTCAGTGAAATTTCTATATAGGTTAAATACAAGAGATTCATAGTTGTTATAAAAAATCATGTTTTTACTATAACTCAGCGCTGGGTTTTTGGGGTTCGAAACCTGGATACGTTCAACACAATTACCGATATGTTCATCAAAAATCTGGATGTGAAATATAATTTTAATTATTGACTGTTCGATGGATCATGATCAATTGCTGAGATTTCTTCTCTATTCTTTGAAAACATTTGCTTCTCCATAGAACTTTCTCCCATATATATATATAGGATTGGGTTCTGTAGAGAACTACAAATAAGTAGAGAACGAAGAACAATGAATAAATCTATAAATTAAACGAAAATATCGCATAACTAATGAATATGTGTATTTAGTAAAAATATAGAAAAAATATATAAAATTTCGCCCCTCGCAAGATTCGAACCTAGGGCAAAACTTATTCATAAGATATATTGATTTATTCATCGAAATTATAGACTTATTCGTAACTTTATATTTGTTCTCCGTTCTCTACTTAATTTGCAGTTCTCTACGGATCTTCTCCCTATATATATATATAGAACCGTTATCTTTCATGAGAAGCAATGTTTAAAAAGGCGTTTTGAGGCGCGCCTCGGGGAGGGACGATAGTATTTTGAATATGAGATAGCGGGGGCGCACGCCTCGGTCCAGGTGAGAACGTGAGGCGGTCAGAAGAGCACGCCTCGCGCCCAGCTATAATTAGATGGGCTGTTTTAATATAGCTCTAATTTTAAATGGGCTGCTAAATTGAAGCTTTAATTAACAAATTAAAAGAAAAACAAAAAGTTTCTAAAAACTAAAAACCTAGCTATAGACTCAATAGAAAATAACAGAGGGTCCCGCTCTTACACATGTAGACGCAGTGCCCCTCTCCCTCTCGCCCTTTCCATCTCTCAAAAAAGAAAAATAAATTGTTTGTGTTTTTTATGATTTACACCTAGGTCTTACGCCTCGGACTGCCTCATGAGGCATAAAGACCGCCTCGAGGTTTACGCCTCGTGAGGCAGTAGAAAAATATCTCACCTCATAAAACGTACTCCCTTCGTCCACGAAAAGTATAGCACATTCATGTACAATTTTGTACATGAATGTGCTATACTTTTCGTGGACGAATGGAGTAATATAACACATTGGTGAGAACCATGAGAACCCTGCACAAGCTCAAATATCTAGGAACAGGAAATGACCAGAGTGAACAACTAGATATTATACATGAACAACCACATTAATTGAATTTCAATCATGTATATGTGTTATATTTAGTTGTTCACGATCTGACCATCTCTTGTTTATAGTATATTTTATTTGTTTGTGCATAATTCTCAATTCTCACCAAAAGATGTGATTCTCACTCGACATCATTCTTATATATATAGAGAGAGAGCGATATATATGTAGAGAGAAAGAACCTCCACTGCTCCAAGTTAAGAGTAAGTTAGCCGTCATTGTAACCACTGATGCTGACAACCAATTTGCTAATGTTGCTACACTGCCAGCAAGGCTTTTAATGCTTATAGGAAGAATCTGCATCAATGAAGTGAAAGTCAGGTGCAGGTTACTATTGGTGTAACCCAGAGCATACAACACTTACATCAACACCTTAGGACATCCTCAAAAAAAAAATGGTGTAAGAATTATGTAGGAAATAAACATGGTAGCTTTTTCTATTCGATATATGAGAATGATGTCTTTCCTTTTAATAGGTGTTGTGATACCATTCATCATTTGATATTTTTGTTCATAGTTATCTTTTATTTTCTTAATACATTTGGTTATTTAGGATTAAGTTTTTAAGGTTAGAATAAAGAGATGGATCATAATTTGTGTGGCTTCAAGTTTTTAGATTTTTAAATGGTAATTTATGAATTAGGGTTAGATATCTTTGAGATCATTATTGAGTTGGACAGCTTAGCTGTAGCAGGAATTTCATGTAGACCTCTTTTGGGGTAGTTATTACTCCCTCCGTCCACGATAAGTGTGGTCTTTTTGCCATTTTCGTCCGTCTACAATAAGTGTGGTCTTTCCATTTTAGAACATAAACCTTTATATTTTACCCATTCACACAATATTTACAAAAAATCATCTCACAAATCATTTATTGGTTACCTAACAAATCAACTTGGTAGGACCCTTTCACTATTTTATACACATCTTCCAATATTTGGTTTTCAACTACATCTTCCCGACACTTTGACGTGCTTTTGTTTTCTCTCTAGCATTTTATTGGGGGATAAAGATGGTATCATGAAAGTTATAATGGTAAAATAGTCATCTGACCTATTGTTGGCGAATATGAAAATCTTCTAAACATTGAGCAACATTATAGTGCTTGATATTTAGAAATTCAATAAGGCAGTAACAACTTTATAACATTTCAAAAAACTCATGATTATAACAAAATATAACACAAACTACATCCCCTCACTAATTGACAATGAAATTTTCTGCAAAGTTTCCATTTCATACCTCGGACATTATAACCCACGGTACAGCTCCAAGTCCTACAGAAAAACCAATCACCATAATCTGAAAAATAAAAAAAGAAACCTAGTTAATGAAGCTGAAATGCCATCAGTAGGATATTACATCTACAGCATACCAAAATTCCAACCAATGCCGATACTTGCATGATAGAATGAGACTTTTCAGGTAAAATCTCCTGTTTTCAGCAAAAAAAAAATTATATATAAAGGTCAGGATACTGAGAAATCTTTTAAATTGTGTTTGATACAAAACACACGGCCCTTTATAAATCAAAAGCCCGAGAATATTATACAGATTTGTGTGATTCTATATACCACCTCCTAGGTGGTATACGCTATAGTTATGAATCGCGCAGGTAGCGCGCGCGATCGCGCGTCGCGGTGCGTCGCGCACCTCCATCGCGCCGCACCGCTATAACTTGGCTCCTTCCCGGTAGCGCGCGCTATTCGCGCATCGCGCAGGTCGCGCAGGTCGCGCATCGCGCCGGTAGCGCGCGCGATTGAACTTAATCCTTGAAATCAGTCAATTGCATGCATGGGCCTCACTTTTATTGCATGGGCTTTTCTTAATTAGGCTTAATTAGGGTTATATTTTATTAGGGTGCAGAATTTTGAACGGCAGTCTGCCTCTCTCTCTTAATTTTATTCGTGCAGAATTTTGAACGGCAGTCTGAACTTAAGTTTTATTCTATATACTTAATTACTTAAGAGTCTTTAGACATTCCAACTCAGAAGATTTATTTTATTATGATTTTACTATGATTATGATTATGATATAGTTTTATTCTGAACTAGACATATTATGCATGGTTTTACTATGATTATGATATATATTATGTTTTTATCTATTTCTGCGCGATATATTCAAATAGCGCGCGATTCGCGATGCGCGATCACCCTAGGACAGGTTTGCGCGATCGTGCGCGATGCGCGATTAATAACTATGGTATACGCAATACAAATCATAATTATCACAATTATTAATTATATAAACAATGGATTACATACTAAAGACATTTTAATACATTCTACCAAAGATGATATTAATATGTTGAATAGACATCTCAGTCAAACATATCGCGCCTTATCTTATACGTCGTACCAAACGAGCCCTATAACCAAAAAAATTGGACAGAAAATAAAGAATTGTGTCACGAAAAAGTACAGGCCTGTAAATAGAACATAGTTGCAACGAGGAGGCTGCTGGCAGTCATTAGCGAGGAGGACACCTGCGCAAAAGAATAGACCTGTTTACGTATTTATAGTTAGCGAATAGCAGAACCAAAAGAAAAAGTAGCAGGTAAGCGTACTATAAGAAGAATCCTGCGACCTGCTTTGTCTACCAAAGCTGTGGATATTCCAGTAACAATGACCTTCAGAAATGATATATAGGATCTAAAGTTAGGTTGATTTTCATTTCATTATAAAGACTATCTTATTATTCCATTTACCTGAATAGCCCCAATCCCACATGTTGCTGCTTTACCAGATGAAATCCCTGTTTAAATATGATGAGAAGATTTAATCTTTGGTTCATATTTGGAAGTATCGCTAGAAATTCTGACGATACACAAATATTTTCTTTCATCCTAACTGAAGGTTAGTTAAGATATTTACATTTTAGGCACCATACAAGAAACAATGTTAGCGTGGGGCTGAACGTGCCACGCTTGACCAAGTACACGAGGTGCAAGAGGAACACAGAGGCTGGATTTAGAGGGAGTTTGACTAAGCTTATTTTAGAGAATTTATTAGCTCCAACAGCTTATAAGATGTTTCAAGAGCTTATAAGATGTCTCAAGAGCTTACAAGTTGTCAAAGTGTTTAGATAATTGAACTTATAAGCTAGATGGAGATTTAAAGAGAAAAATACTAGTCAGAGAGATGAAATTAGAAGCATAGATGATGGAAATAACAAACCATAGTATCATTATTTTTGTAAATTGATTGTTACTTATAAGATTATGAAAAAATAAGCTGAGGTTGGGGAACTTATTTTTGGGGAGCTCATATTGGAGCTTATTTTCACAGCTCATAAGCTTTTTAATTAGAAGCTTATTTTACCAAACGCTTCTCAAAAGCTTATTAGCTCATGAACATGCTGTTTTAAGGAGCTTAGCCAACACCCTCTTAATCAACAATGTCAAACAATATAAGCATCGGGAATGAATAACATAATAGAGCGATACTCATCAATTTTATCTGCTCAAAACGAATTATGCCACAAAACAAGGATTGAATGGATTTATATCTTGAAGCCTCACCCGCAGATTGAAATATGCTACTGGAATAGAAAAGAACGCCATTAATACCACTTAGTTGCTGGAGTACAAGTAGTCCAATTCCCACCTATAGGGAAAGCCAAAGGATCAAATGAAGCCAGAGGACAGGAACAAGAAGAAAAACACAAATCTCTGTATGGAAAGTAATCTTTTGAGTGTGTGTGTGTTGGGCTAGTGGTAGAGTTGTTAATGTCTCAGGCCGGAGGTCTCAAGTTCGAGTCCACCGCCACGCAACCTTTAAAATTTATTTATCCAAAAAAAATCTTTTCAAGGTAATCTAGAGTACCATCAAGGGATACCAATAGCGTCTTCTCTTGAGCTCTGAAAACCGAATGGCAGTTCTCTTAGTCGATGAAGCCACAGATTTCTTGACAAAACACAGTGAGTTAATACAATTACATGAAATAGTCTCTTGTGAACAAATGCCAAGAAAGAGCGGCATACCTTAATTTCATTTAACTCGTTTGTGATATCTGTTTCAAATCCCCGTAAAACTTGTAGAGAAGTTTCAGCATCTTCGTGCAGGCCCATCTTAGCCTAGATTTAAAGACAATTGAATGAGTTAACATGAAGCTGAAGCATGATAAAGGTCTCAAGCTTGTATCCCATACCAACCAACGAGGCGATTCGGGAATGAAAAACAGACCAGGTATCAAGATTGTGCATGGCAGAATTCCTGAACATGAAATTATCAAATTAATGCATATTAAGAAGTGATTTCATATCCAAGGCTCAAGCAAATTGGGGGCCGTAACATATAAATAAAAGGATCTGTATCACACACTTTAGCTTTTAACGTATAGCATAACTCATACCCTGCTCTCCCCAGTAAGTGTGATCTCATTCTCACAGGATCCATTGAATAATCCTAGTCAGGAATGGGACCAAGTGGGACATAGGAGAGGATTTCCAATAACATACGTGCTAATTTTGATACTGACAAAGGTTAAAAATGAATAGCAAAATACATGCTAAACTGCATAATTCGTTGTAAATTTATCCTATAAGTTCCATTTAGGTTGTGTTCTCTTCAGTTGCAAATTTATTATGCAAAAATGAGAGATAAGAAAATATGGGAAAATTTTATCATATTTTAGTGGTCGCTACTTTTTTATCTCATTTTCGTTAGGGTGGAAAAGAAGTTTATCCCGCCTTTTCCCACATTATAGATGAGAAAATCAAAATAGTATCACATTAATACCCCATGATAGTATTTCATTTTGCATCCTTTTTCATCAAAGACAACACACTTTTAGTGAGTTGGGTATACCTTCGGGACAATGTATTATGATGCTTATAGAATCAACAAAACTATTGACAGAGAAATTGCAGTGCACATATTCTTGATGAGTTTATTTAATTGGAAACAACTGAAATAATAATACTAGATTGAAAACATGATCATATTGAATGAACCAAAAAAGATGAATTATAATTTGCAGAGACTTGCTTGATGTTTTAAAGTTAATGCAATTGTTACGAAGACAAATTGATTCTCTTCTGTTTCAGGATAAGAATGATTATCGTCCATACAATTGTAGTTCTGTAACAACAGCTACTAGTATAAGTATGTTGCCACATTTGTCCAGGTGGCTATGGAAATTGATTAGGAAGTGCCCATTATGAGAAATATTTTACTTGAACGTTTAATGACAAAGAAAGTCTCAACACATCTATTGATTAAGCACTAACAAGTCACATTTTTTTGTAGAGGTTAATCATAGTTTGTGTGCCCAACTTTTCAATGTTTTTCAAAAAATGTCCCCAATTGATATTTCCACTTCAAAAACCATCAATCTTGAAAATAGCTTCTCGCCTAGCCAGAATCTATATCATTCAAAATAACAAAATCCCTAAACTCTAAGAATCCACCTAAGAATCCGTCAAGGTGACTCATCACTCCATCGTTGAATTTTGTAAAGTGAGATATAAATAAAACTTCATTCAAAGTTGAGGATTTCTTAAGTGAAAGGTAAGTTGGGAACATTTTTCGGAAACCGATGAAAGTTGGGGACACAAATTATGATTGACCTTTTTTGTGGAATAGCATAATTGAATCGCATCTCATAATATCACCCATTTACACATATTGCTCACCTAAAACCGCGAGAACTCTCCATGGTAGAAAAAGGCCCAACACATATACCAGCATTATTCCAATTGTTACTGAAAGCTAAAGGACAACAGCAATTAAAGCATCCATGCCTCCATATTCCAAATCAAAGGTAAAAGTTGAAACTAATGCCGGAGTAAGTTAACCTGGTTCACACATCCGAGTCTTCCTCTCAGGTTTTGAGGTGATATCTCTGCTATATATACTGGCACCTTGCACATTCAAACAAGAGAAACACCAACCCTGTTATCGACTTCAACAATATTCCAATTATCTGAACTATACAACTGAAATTACCGTGTAGGAGATTATGCCCACGCCAAACCCTGCCAGCAGCCTCCCCATAAACAAGAATGATGAATCCTATAGCAGTATATTCGAACATTTACACTATCAACACTTGGATGAATTATACGTAGACTAAGGGTTGTTTGACTGAGCTTATAAGTTCTTTAAAACAACTTATAAACTCTTGAGAAGTATTTGGCAAAATAAACTCCTAAACAACTTGTGAACTGTAAAGTAAGCTCCCAAAAAATAAGTTTCTCAACCCAACTTATTCATAATACTATAAGCAACAATTATTTTACAAAAATAATCCTACTACGATTTGTTATTTCTAACATATATACTTTTAATTTCTCTCTAACTCACAATTCACTAACTTATAAGCTCAATTAACACTTTGCTAACTTATAAGCTCTCAAAACATATAAGTTGTTGGAACTTATAAGATCTCTAACATTCATTTGCAAGCTCCCATTATGAAATGCCAAAGTTAGATATTAAAACTCACTTTTGCAAATGAAATAGCAAGCCAACCAATGATGTTGGGAATCGAAGCAATCATCAGCGACTGCATTGAGGTGCCAAGAAATCAATTACAAGATAATGGTCGATAGCAACAAAGAATCAACAGCCAGTTATAGTAAGGTCATACCCCTTTTCTTCCCATATATTCCGCAATTTGGCCACTTGCTATTGCACCAACCATTGCTCCAACATTTGCTAACGAACCAAATACCGAAAACTTCCGAAATAATTTCAGGAAGGAAGCAAGGACAAAAGGTCATGTAATTTACAAATTATTAACATTAAAAAAAAAAGTATGGGTTAGTTGGTGTATACCGATAAAAGATAAGTGAATTCTAATTTTTCCTATATTATACAAAGTTGGTGAATAAAAATATTCGAACTTCGATGATTTCCGAAATTTCCCCAAAATTGTGGTTCTGGTTGAATCGAAATTGACGTGGTGGCATTTGAACTTCTAGACATGGAGCTAGAATTCCTAAAATTGGTTTTAGGGTTTTGTTACAACACCCTAGATACAACTCATCCTCGATGTGGGACGGATCATGACAAACCACCACGCTTCCGATCCGCCGCCCACGGCGGTCCATACCACCGCAGATGACCCGTGGCGGCCCATAACGGCCCGGGTGGACCAGAGCATGGGGTTGGCTCTGATACCATTTGTTACAACACCCTAGGTAGAACTCATCCTCAAAAGCCAGACTATCAAGGAAAGGGTGACTAAGGTGTCATAAACCACACCAATCAGCCCATACTTAACCGATGTGGGACGGATCACGACAGGTTTCCAAAAATTTTGATATGTTACTTTCAATAGGGTCGGAATCTTGATCTTAGGAAATAATCAAAATTCCTGTATTTATTGACCAACTT
The DNA here is from genome assembly GCF_028751815.1 of Salvia miltiorrhiza. Lineage (NCBI taxonomy): Eukaryota > Viridiplantae > Streptophyta > Magnoliopsida > Lamiales > Lamiaceae > Salvia > Salvia miltiorrhiza. Next base: position 44,769,686 of record NC_080392.1, read on the forward strand.
TATAAAATATGTGTAAAACCAGAATTCACAAATAGTCTATCCATTAACAGCCAATTAACTCAAAAACATCACAAAAATTCAAGAAGAATCACTAAAAGCATTATACCTCAGAAATAGTGAGGCCAAGATCAGTAATGATATCGGATTGCGTAGGATTAGAATATCCGCACTGCCAATTGTAGCAAACAATCACGCAAACGAAACACAAATCCCCCAAATTGAATCAGCATGAAAAAGAAATGAGGCAATGGCGGTAGACGTAAGGAACTAATCGATTACTAACGGTATAGCCAAATTGGACGGGGCCGAGGGCGACGATCAAGACACAGAGAAAGACTGAGATGGATTCGCGCAGGATCTGGGCGGAGGAGCTCATCATGCTGGACTGGCGGAGGCCCGCCATCCGGTACCAGCTGCCAGTGTGCAGCAGGGGCTTCCGCAGCCCATCCTCGGCCACCTCGTTGCTCATTCGCGATGACGACGGCTATGATTTTCTTCCGCGCACTTCTCCGATGGCGAGAAAATGAGGTTTTTGGTTTTCCTCGAGTTTGGATGTGGTGGTGGTGGTGGCGAAATGGAGAGAGAGATGGGGAAGTGAGTGAAGGCTTCATGCAATGGTGGTTGAACGCGAGCTAGAAGGGCGGAGGAGGTGGCTATGCTAGGCGGAGCAAGCATGGCGGCGATTATGGTGGCGGATCGTCGCCACGTTTCACTTCTTCTGGGTTTTGTTTGGATTTTTTTCCCTTTTTCATGGAATTATTTTGAGGTGCTCAAATTGATACAGCCACCTCGAGACTCGACTCGACTCCATTTCATATTTCATGAGGCCACTCCCACACCTCATGCTCACATCTACATTTTTTCTAGATGGCAATCATCTAATATCTCACCATGGAGCTAAATATTCATGTTTAAACCGATTATTACTATTGATATTCTCAAATTTCAATAGAATTTCATTCGTTATATTACCAAAAAGATGGAAACTAGCATATGTTTATGTAGTTTATTCGTGTACATCTAAATAGTCTTGAGCTCTAAAGATCAAATTTTTATGTCCCATTTCCCCAATCATGAAAGTATTGAGCTCTAAAGATCAAATTTTTATGTCCCATTTCCCCAATCATGAAAGTATCAATCCGAAAATTCAACATTTACCTAAAATTCAATCCGATCCGAAAAATTGAAAAATTCGAATCAAATTTTGAATTTCAATTTGATTCGAATTTCGAATATTTTGTTCACCCCTACACCAAACAGCTTGTGCCAACGATTTAATTAGTTGTAATGCACCATTTTGTGATAGAGAAAAAAACGACGCCATTTTGGAGGAATAGATAGAAAAAGAGCAAATCTAGATACATGGTTTATAATTATACAGCTTAAATTCATGCAAGTATGTGATATATAATAAAGAAAATTTTCGCTTTGACCAACATTAGCGACACCATGCCACCATCATCACCGCCTTATACCCTCTACACTTTCACGCAACAACAACAACAGTTACAACAGATGAACATATTGCAGAAGAAAAATAGAAGATGATCGATAAATTATGGTAATATTTTAAGAATTATCCATACATATTTATATGTAGCATCATACACATTTATGTTCAACATTATGCCTATCAAAACAAGTTAAAAAGCTTTAAAAATGCGAAAAACCCTAAAACATTAGATTTGTAAGCGACAATAATACCCTTTTGCATTTTTTTTTGCCTTTGAAGGCTTTTTTCCATATATTGCATTTTTATATGTTCACATAAACAGGTTTAAATTTGGATTTATATATCCCAACACCTATATATATAAATATATATATATATATATATATATATATATATATATGGGCGCGCTCCAGTGAGACCCCCTATTTTTCGTGTAACATGAGTACAGTAAATAAGACATATAATACTAATGAACAAAACGTATATCTAATGAACAAGATGTATATACTGATGAAAAATAAAATTTAAAAAATTCGTAATGAATAAGACATATATACTGATGAACAAGGTCGTATATACTGATGAACAATGCAGTATATACTGATGAATAACAAAATTTAAAATATTCTGCTCCCTCCAGGATTCGAACCCTGCGAAAAAAAAAATCACCTTCCAGATACAATATGAGCCATATGATTGATAAAATAAACGCACCAGATCGTGCCCTAGATCTCGTTAAAATTAGGGGGTCTCATTGGAGCGGCCCCTATATATATATATTTGAAATTGATTATTATAATAATTATAGTTATTATGAGAATATTGTACTCCCTTCGTCCACGAATTAAAGCCCCACTTGAGGGTGGGCACGGAGACTAAGAAAGCTAAAAAAGGTGTTGTGGATGAAAAATAAGGGTAGTTGACTAAAGTGATAAAGTAGTTAACTAAAGTGTTAAAGGTGTTGTGTGGTGGGTCCACTAGTGATAAAGTGTAATAAATATAGAATATAAAAATGATAAAGTTGTTGTAAGGTGAGTCCATTAGTGGCAAAGGCTAGTAAATATAGGAAAAAAAGAAGAGTAAAAAGGTAATAAAGCACAATAGGGCTTTAATTGGTGGACAAAAATTTAAGTGCAAGTAGGGTTTTAATTCGTGGACGGAGGGAGTATTGAATGTGTAAAATTACTTTTATTGTATTTGAAAAATACTAGTAATAAAATTTTCGCACACTCTTTTGACATTGTAACACAAATCCCTTCATTCATCTATTGCACTGAAAACTGCAATTTTACCGCAATCTCCCCCAAATAAACAAAGTTTCCCTCTTTCGCCTTCTAATCCCCAGCCACCGTCGCCGCCGCCGTCGACACCCACGCCCTCACTGCCCCTCCTCGCTGTTCGCAGCTGTAGCTGATTCTCATGGGTGAGCAGACCCACACCCAAATCGAAGCCCTACATAAACCAGAATCACAAATCGAAACCACCAATTCGCAACAAGATTCTAAGTCCCAACCATCACCCTTCAAATCGTCGCCGAATTCCGACCCCAATCTCCAAATCTCTCATCCCCAGCCCGCCACCTCCGCAGCTGAGGCATCACCCGCCATCCCCACCGAGATCTCCCACAATAATCCCCACAATCCTTCCAAAATTCCAATTCGACCTCAAAAAATCCGTAAGCTATCGGCTCAGACCACCGGCGTTGAGAAGCTAGCGACCGATGATGCGTCTGCCTCCGCTTCGTCTTCTTCAGCTATCAGTCCAGCCTCCACTGCCGCTACATCCGTCGCCATTACTTCCGCTACGCCGGCTTCCGCGAAGAACCGGCGGCGTAGCGCCTCCCATGCTTCTAGAGTTCTTCCCCAAGTTATCAAACCGTTGTCGGCCGATGGAGAAATTGAATTAGCCATCCGATACATACGTGCGGCTGATCCTTTACTGGGCCCACTGATTGATACCCACCCGCCGCCGCAGTTTGAGATCCACCACCCCCCATTCCTCGCTCTCACCAAGAGCATTCTTTATCAGCAGCTAGCCTACAAAGCTGGAACTTCTATCTACACACGTTTCGTCTCGCTCTGCGGTGGAGAGGAAGCCATTTGCCCTGATTCTGTCCTTGCTCTCTCTTCCCAACAGCTTAAGCAGATTGGGGTTTCTGGCCGCAAAGCTAGCTATTTGTACGACCTGGCAAATAAATATAAATCAGGGATTCTATCGGATGATACAGTGGTGAAAATGGACGATCGGTCATTGTTCACGATGCTTTCTATGGTGAAGGGGATAGGATCATGGTCTGTCCATATGTTTATGATATTCTCACTGCACAGACCAGATGTTTTGCCAGTGAGTGATTTAGGGGTTAGGAAAGGGGTGCAGTACTTGTATGGCTTGGAGGAGTTGCCTCGGCCTTCCCAGATGGAGCAGTTGTGTGAGAAGTGGAAGCCTTATAGATCAGTTGGGGCGTGGTACATGTGGCGGTTCATTGAAGTGAAAGGACCCCCAGCTGGCGGTTCTATGGTGTCTCTTAATGGTGGTGTTGCCCAGCCTCTGCAGCAGATAGAGCCACATCAGGATGGGCACCAGCATCAGCATCAGCTGCAGTTTGTGGAACCAGTTAATGGCATTGGCAATATCGGGTAGTCATTCACTTTTTCTTTTCTGTTCATATTATGTACATTAAATGAATTGCTTAATCTTGTATTATTCTTTATCTGAACTAGCGGGGTTTGAAAATTAAGCTTGAACTTGAGGTGCTGTCAAATTGTAGACCTTTTTCTGTCAAAAGGTCCTAGCAGTTCCATGTGTATATCATAAGCTGTAGCTAGATATCCTGTGAAACTGACATATTGTCTTTCATCTAAGTTGTAAGTTTGAGATGCAGGATTGAGTTCCACGCGTGCAATGAATTGATAACTTAGAGTTTGAGATGCAAAATTTCTTTTTTATTCGAGGTTCCTAATAAAAATCTTAATTGTAGGTCTCCATAGATGAACCATGTTATGTAGACTAATAGTAACTTGCTAGAACTTTCTATATCCATTATTATTATTCTACATGATAGCAACTTTAGGGAAGTTAGTACTGAGAAAGTGCAGTATGTAAGGAGATTGCATTCTAGATTTTGTTGGTTTACTCAGATCATGAGGGAAGCATTTAGAACAATGAAATGTACCTACTAATTTCATTGGTTTTTCCAGTAAGGAGTCAATAGAAGCCTTGTGTAGCATGTAATGTTGAGGTTCCTGTAAACCTTAAGTGATACATGAAGAGGGTTTTATTTTTTTGAAATCTCAGACTTGTGTGATGGACTCCACAGGATTCAAAATTCGATCCATGATTTTGTTTAGGTGACTAATTTTCTGTTAACAAGTAGGGGTGCCAGGCTAATTGTTCGATGAATCATTTAGAGAAATTTAATTTTTTAGAGCATTTTTGTTGATCTCTATTCTGCTATCAAATGGTTATTGGCCATGCTCATATCATTTTCTTGTTTTTACTTGGCTAATGACCTTGTGCTTTATGTTGCGTGCTCTTTTGTAATGATAGATGCACCTAAACAAATTGAATTAGTTATGCCAAATCGCAATAGTTATGTGTTTCCTGAGCATTTGTTCTTTGAAATGGTTGACATCAGAATTTTTCCTGGTCTCTGTCTAATAGTATAGATTTTGGATTGTACTCTCTGCATGCTGTAAAAAATTTACCCATTCCACCAGCCTAGCAGACTATGCAATTCATTATTTAGGTTGAGAAAGTCTCGTTGTGAAACATAATTCATTATTTGACACAGATATGTGCATATCTTCAAAGATAGGCCTTCTAGTATATAAAGGGTGTATTTTGGTGTCCCTTCTGAAGGAGTGCTACTTAATTGATTATTTATTTATTTTTGAATTTAGAATTTTCTGGGACATAAACCTGAGTGAATTGATTGGGTGACATTGGCCGTGTTAAAATTTGTGCACAAATGACTTGGTGGGACCTCAGTTCTCTGGACTCTGGAGCAGGGAATACTGAAAAAGCCTTTCTTGCTACCTTTGGTTGCTTTATTTGATCAAATTAATTGAGAGGTTGATAGGAAATTTCAAGGAGATTTCACTTTATGGATTTTCTCATTAGCATATTTCTCTATAGTCCTTTTGATTTTAATGGTATTGATTTACTGCATCTCTCTTCAGATTTTCTCCTCCAAAATGAACTTTCAGTTCTCTTGAAGACCATGTTCAGAGTTTTCTATTGTTGCTACTCAATTTTTAAGTTATTGGCTTAGTAAAAGCCTTGAAAAGATGTTTGGTTTTAGAGATCTGAAAATTGTTGTTCCAATAGTATGTTTAAAGATTTTACAGATAAAAGTTAGGTCCTTTCAATTTTTTTATCAAAGTTTGAGGCCTACTTATAGTTGCATATACAATGGACACTTAAAACACACAAACACATTTGCTGGGAATGATTTGTGTGTTTCATCGAATACCAATCAACTTAGGATATGACATTGATTGCGAGAATTTTGTGCCTACTTTGCTTCCTTACCTGCCGCATAAAGGATTATCAAAAGAACCAGTGCAATTTTCTGCTTCAGCACACAAATATTAATCCTCTCTCATCTGGAACAATGAAGCATAAATAACCAGAAAAAGAAATTTCGCAGAAATATTTTGAACCATCTTTTCTTCGATCTAGCTAGTGTTGGCTACCACACACATATATATACAGGAAAAAGAACTAGGAATGTATGTAACAAATCTGCGATAGCAAGGAGAGCACTATGACGGTGATTCCGGCGGCGGCGGCAGAGGATACGGCGGCTGGACCTGGTAGATGATTTGGGGGAGTGTTGGGGTCGAGAGCAAACATGAACACAATCTTCAGGGAGCGCTCACTATGGCTCCGATTCCGGCGGCGATGATGGTGGCTGCGGAGGATACATCGGCTAGAAGCCTAGAGCGGGTAGATGATTTGGGGGAGGATTGGGGTGGAGCCGTGGGAGTAGAGTGAAGGTGGAAGAAGAAGTTGCAAGGAAACGCTAATTCATTCTAAACATTAAACCCTAGGAAGTTTTTAATTTTTTTCATATAACCCCGAGGGCCTGACCCGATTACCCTCCAGCCCGAATGGGCTAACCCGATTTGTATTTGGATTACAATTTTACAGCCCTATTGTATCCGGTCATTCGGGTCAATCTCCGATTTCGGGCTGGATTGACATTCCTATTTGCATAGAACTTATCCAGAGCCAATCTTGGAACCGTTGAAAGTCACCGCTGAACATATTTGTGTATGAATACTTTGGGATATGGTCTTATCATTGGGAAGCTGAATACACCTTAAGTGGGCTTTCTTATTTTAGATCTGCATATGCAATGATCTTTTGAAGGTTCCTTTTCCACATAGACACACTTGTAATGTGTATTTTTTTAGGAGAATGTCTTTTGGTACCCAATTTGTAGTGAATGAAAATTCTTTTGGAGTTTTTGTTAGAATAAATGATGTGACATGCTCTAGTAGTATTCATTGTGTCAATTCTAGATTCCTTATCAATGTTGTTTTACTGTTCTCACTAGAATCCAATTTTTATCTTAGATGATCATTTAATACATAATTTTTTCAGAGTTAGTGAGGCATAGTAGGATAGATAATCAAGTATTTGTGTTGATCGATTCTTATCATGAAATAGTGAAAAGTAAAATTTCTAGGAAATGGAAAGGCTAGCAAATATTCATCTTTGGACAAGGAAAGTGAAGGAACGAAAATAAAACAAGTGCACTACTTGCTTTTGATGAAAAAAGAATGTAATTATCTGAATTTGACGTGGAAGTAACATCTCTTAAAGGACAACTGCAATTTTGTCAGGGGGTATAATTCAGTTTATAATGCATGTAATCTAATATATGTGCTACCCATTCGTTGGTCTTGTTGCCGGTTGGGTGTTGGGAGTGGGGTGGAGTAGGCACGGCATATTGAGTAGGGATGTTCATTTAGGCGGGTATGTGATTTTTCAGGATATTTTGTTCGCGGTGTTTGGGTTTCTAGGAGGTTTTTAACCAGGATCTTAACTGGATAAAGTTTAATGCAGAACCTATTTTCTTTAAAGTTTGTTGGGTTAGGTTCAGTTTAATTGTAGCACTCTTGTGTCTTGACTGAAAATGCAGTCATAAAAGGAAAGTTGTTCTAGCTTCACATAATGTTCTGGTGAAAGTTGTAAATATGTATTAGACCAAATATATGGAAGAACATGGTGCTAAAAAACTACTCCCTCCGTCCCATAAGTAATGTCCCAATTACTATATTGGGACGTCTCACTAGTAATGTCTCATACCCTTTTTAGTAGATAATTAACCATTAAAAATAGGGTTAATTGCGTATAAATTACTGAACTTTCAACAAATACGAACTTTAAAATGTTTATTAAAATTACTCAACTATTAATTTTTCTCATTTAGTAATTTGCCCAATTTTCATCGCCATGACATGGCATAAATATGCTCACTTGGCATGAATATGCTTGCGTAGCATAGATATGACCGTGTGGAAAAATAGAACTGACGTTGTAATGTATAGTTGGATGAAAGTGATGTCATATCAGGCCCAAAGTTTGGCCGGAAAATGGACAAATATGCAAAATGGGAAAAAATTAATAGTTGAGTAATTTTAATAAAGATTTTAAAGTTCATGTGCAAAATGAGAATTTGTTGAAAGTTCAGTAATTTATATGCAATTAACCCTTTAAAATATTATTAATGGTGGGCCAAACTCACTTTATACATTAACTCACTTAAAATAATCTTTAAATATCTTCCATCAACTCAATTTATACACTAACTACACTTATATTAATCTCCATGCCCAAAAGTAATGGGACATTACTAATGAGACGTAGGGAGTATGTAAGTACTATGGTCAGAAAACAATTAAAAGTATTGCACTTGTCTTCCTTGGCTTTTGTTTCAACATTCAATTTGTAGGCTTCTCTGTCAATCTTCATAAAATGAGTCCCTCTGGGCATACTTTGATTTCACGGTGAAAAGGGAAAGCATGAAAGATTGAGGAAAAAGAATGCCTCCACCCCTGTATAAGTTCAGGGAAATTTTACAAATTCATAGGAAATTGAATGCGTTAAATTGTTAGAGACAAACCTAAAAAAAAGGATAGGAACTTGATTACTGAAATGCTTTTATGACTCTTTCATAGCATATATTATAATGTATGAATTTCTATATTAGTTTGTGCTAGTGATTTATCTGCAAATTTTGAAGTAGGGGACTAGAAATGAGAAATTTTCCAAATTGTATAAACTGAAACTGATGTAGACCATTACAATAAAATTCATTAGGGTTTATTACAATATTCTATCCCAATTTAATACCCATCCTCTTCTGGTTTAAAAACGGATAAAAAGTTACAATATGACAATTCTGGTTTTTAACAAATCTATCACCTGAGGTTATTTTCAGTGCCAGAAAAATGACTTCTCATGGGACAATGTGTTATTTCAACATAAGTTAGTTTCACTTTGTAGCAAACAACTTCATTTGTAACTGAAAGATAACAATAAAAACAATAGTAATATTCCACACTAGCACACTCTTGTCTACCCTATTCATTCACTTGAATTTACAATCATAAATTCTGTGCACATTCATTCACGTTACAACAATAATGTGTCAAGAATATAGAATTCAAACTTTAGAATTTCAGAACTTGATATGTTGCTATGACTCCTATTGGTTACTTGAATTTGCTTGTATTTTATAATACTCCCTCCGTCCCCCATAAATATGCATAGACGCTTTCGGCACGAGTTTTCATTGAAAAGTTGTTTGGAGTTTTGATAGTGGACAAAGGGTCTCATGTTAAGAGTATTGTTAAGTAAATTGTGGGTAAATAGTGTAAGTTAAGGGGTACAATTGTGAAAATTATGTGTGGGGTAGTGTCCAAAAATAGGGTGTGCCTAAATTTGAGGGCATACCAAGAAGGAAAGGTATGCATAAATATGGGGGACAGAGGGAGTAGCTTTTTGTCTTTAATTCTAGTGTGGAGCAATATGATTATAGGTTGAAGTAATGCTAGGCTCAACTCAAAAGGTTCTTTAATTTTTTTTTTCCTTCCCAATTTGTGTTTACGAACTTTGCCAAGGTTTTGCATATGCATATGTTATGAAACTGAAACGTAGGAGGTGGTTATTATCTCGACTTTTGTTATTGGTGTTGAAGAAGGCCCGTTTCTTGTTATATTACTTTTTGTGCTCTGTTTTCCACTTTGACGTTTTCTTCTTTTTCTTCAGGGCATGTATCTGGAACCAATGACTACGAAGTGCCAGTCTGCTGCTGATATAATGATTGAGAAATTTCTTTGCTTCCTCTTAACGGGATCAGATACTCGATAAATTCCAGCTTGAATTGAGAAGAAGTTTTCAAGAATCTTGGCACAGAGTTTCAATGCTACTTATGTAAGCAATATCCTGCTATTTTAGCTTTAACAACTCGACTGTATAAACTTTTTCTAGAGTTGATGGAAGCTAGGATTTCTGGAGGATTTGAATTGGTATCAATCTGGAACGTCGCTTATTGAAATCCCAGAATTGATTTAGTGTTTAGTTGTTTACTGGTTATGATCAGTTCGTGAGTCTTTATATAAGCTGTATCGAGACATACTGCTGGTGGTTGGACAGGAAAATTTTTAATTCTTTGATATCATTTTCTGTATGATTCTTCCTTTTATTGTGCATGCAAAAGCTAGTGTGGAATAAAGTGTGGAATAATGAACCTTCTGCGGCTTGAAGCTTTCTTTTGAGCATGTTGACTAAGGATGTCAATCGGGCCAATACGCTCGTTTTCGGGTCAATGCTATCGGATTGTTGGATTATTTGATTATGGGTCATTTGGATTGTAATTTTTTCAAAGTTAGAAATTCTTAATTATAATCTTTGGGCTTCGGGTGAACCCTTATGACCATTCGGGCTCGAAAATTTATATAAAAAAATAATTAATATATTTATTTTAATGATTTTATAATTGTAACAAATCATCTAATTAGAGAGTGCATTGGCTGTCTTATTGTACATGCAACAAGGCATAATGGATGACATTGAAGACATGATGAATTAATTAGGACTTCATTAGGGTGTAATTAATTCATCATTATTTGTTTTATGAAGTTATGCCTATAAAACATGTATGGAGTTATGTGACAACATGTTTAAGGTGTAAACAAATTCTATGTATACATTAAGAATGATTTAAGTCTCTGGTGCAATATCATGTTATTATTGCAGCTTTGTTTATTCAGTTTTATTGTTTCCTCTCGATTTATTTGGTCAAGTAATTATTATTGTAAGAAAAACTAATATTTATATGAAGAAAGTATTACGTTTATTCACTATAATTATTATTTTTATTCATGAAAACTTATACTTTTATTTATTTTATCAAGTAACTATTATCATATAAAAAAAAAACACCTATATAAAACCTATTAAATCTACCACCAAAGTACATCAAGTCAAAACATAAGAGTACATAATATCAAAATAGAAGGAATGTAAAACCTTCACATTGTAAACCACTATATATATGTAATATGCCTACCTAAATCAAAAATTTATTTAGAAACAAATATGAGAAGCTAAACTTGACAACATCTAAAATCAAGCTCCTTCCCGGCGCAAGTAAACTGCTTATATATCTGCCACGCCGCCTCTCACCTTCTCTCCCACATCGCCCGCGGCTTGCGACGCCTTCTCCTTCGCCTCCTCGTACCTCTGCTTATCCTTCTCCGACAACGAGCCCTTCGCCGACGCGTAGGCATCGCCCACCTTCCCCTTGGCCTCGTCGTACGCGTCCCCCGCCTTCTTCCCTGCATCGCCCGCCTTGTCCTTACCTTCGCGCACCGCGTCTCCCACCTTCTTCCCGGCCTCGCCCGCCTTCTCGGCGGCCTTGTCCTTACCTTGGCGCACCGCGTCTCCCGCCTTCTTCCCGGCCTCGCCCGCCTTGTCCTTACCTTGGCGCACCGCGTCCTCCACCTTCTTCCCGGCATCGCCCGCCTTGCCTCTAGCCGCATTCACCGCCTCGCCGGCCTTACTATACGCATCGGAAGCTTTGTCCTTGGCGTGGCCAGCCATACCCGAGGCCTTATCCGAGCCTTCGGCGTAGGCTTTGTAACTGTGATCCTTGGCGGCCCCAGCAAGATCCGAGGCTGTGTTGGCTGAATCGCACGCGACTTTAGAAGCAGAGTTGTAGGTGTCCTGAGCCTTGTCCTTGGCGCCACGAGCCACGTCGGAAGCCTTATTCCGGGCCTCGCCTGCTAAATCCGAAGCTGCGTTCTTCAGTCTGTCGGCTTGGCCCGAAGCAGATTCGTAGGCGTTATTGGTCTGCTCCTTCGTGACTTGGTTCGCGCCCGAAGCCACATCAGAAGCCATCTTCATGGCTTCACCAACTTTATCCGAAGCCTGGTCCGAAGCATACTTGGATGTCTCTGCACACAAAATATAAAATCATTATTATAAAAAATAAAAAAATCACTAAAAATAAAAACAAATCACTAAAGATGTTCCAAAAATGTTTTGTTTTCTGTAAATAGATTCGGTTAAAATGAACTCCAAAGCCCCAAAACCCCCGGAACTACACCGCATTATAATTATCATGGACGAAAAGAGTAATAATAAATATATAAATATATATACATGAAAAATAAGAATAAAATTCATAATCTAAAAGAATTTTTAGGTATAATCCAAACTTATAATGGTATAAGTTGAAATAATAATAAATAATTATTATTTCATCTCAAACTAAATACTCACTTCGTCTAACAAGAACATGAACATTTGGAAGTACCACGAATTTTAAGAAAATATTAGATAAAAGTGTATTATGAGTAAAAATAGGTCCCACTTTATGAAAAGCAAAGATAAAATGTAAAAAGATTGTGGGGAGATAGTGTACAAAAATAGAAATGTTCATGTTTTTGTGAAACGACCAAAAATGACAAAATGTTGATTTTTTTGTGAGACGGAAGAGGTATATAATAGAAATATAATTAAGCAGATAAAAATTTAAAATATTACTATATTATCAAAGAACAAGTTCGCGTGTTTATATGCAGATATATAGTTTACCGACTTCAATTAAATGCTCATGCACACAGTCACGCAAATTTAAATTTGTATAGTATATATGTGGAAATTTCCTAGGAAGCCACTTTGAACGAAAGGGACATCTAACTTAATTTAAATTTAACCAATAAATATTCCAATGAGTCGAGCTCGTAGTAGTTGGGACATTTAGTAATAACTAGCATTTTCTGAAAGAAAAATATTAATATTATTTATTATGTGTATATATATAATTGATACTAACTCAAGTATTATAAAAAAATTATAAATACAATAAACTATAATTTTAACTAAATATATATCTTAATCAAATATTTTAAATTAAATATCTATATAAAATATATCAAATTAATCAAATTATAACTCTTATAACGATCTTTAATGTGATATTCATATCAAATATTTTGTAATTAGCTGAATTTAAAGTAAATAATGGAGATCGAGAAGGTGTTGAACTAGATTCTTATCAATAGGAAAGACAAAAATAAAAAGTAGGTTACTGCCAATGGGATGGAGAGAGTATAACTCATGAATGAAAAAGAAAAAGAGAAGAAAAGTATAATATGCCGATTTTTTTAAAAAAATTATTATAATCATAAAATTATCATTAAATCTAAAATTCATTTAAATTGAATTTTATATTTTTCATATATCAATTAGATTATTATGAGCAATTAATCTCAAAGGATGTAAGAAACTTACCATATGCTGCGGAATTCAGCGTGTCGGTAGACCTCGACGCTGCATCCGATGTTTTCTCCACCACATTTTGAGCCACATTCTTGGCCTTATCCGAATCCACCAACCCGATCCCTCTATAAACCAATAATTACAAATCAAACAAAAATAGTTAAATAGGAAATGAACATATATATACACTACAAGAAAATCGCTAATAGATGACGGCCCAAAAGTGTCATCTATTAGAAAATCGCCCGTCATAAATGAAGGTTTTCAGGCTTGTCGTCTATGACCGCCCCGTATAGACAACAGGCTTTCAGAAAACCGTCGTCATTGTCTATGACCTGAATTCTTGTAGTGACATATTGAGAAAAAGGATTAAATTGTGGTGAAGATCGAAAAGGGTTTGTTTAGTTACTCGGATAATTTGTTGAGAGCCCAACCGGTCCAAGAATCAGCTTGATCCTCCGCCGCATCTTCGCCGCAGCACCGCCCCGCGGCAGCCAGACAAACCACCAACACCAAAAACGTGCTCTTACACGCCGCCATCTTCGCAGAATTCCTTCAACAGAGGGGAGAAATTTATGCCGAAATTAAATAAATGTTTGCGAGTTTGGAAGATGTATGAATATGAGAGATTGATGGATTAGGGGAAGTTGGAAGATAAATAGGCAACGTCGGTTGAAGTCGGTTGGAAGAAGACGTGGCGGGTTGCATGGTGATCGGGATTTGTGGAATGTGGCCACGTCATGTTGTTAGGTTTGTTTTCTTTCTTACATAAAAGCACCAATAATAGTGAGCGCAGGTGCATTTTAAAAGGTTTGCCGCTTGGGAAACTGCAACAATATCCGCTTTGTCGGAAATGCAACCATCCAATGTCTAAGCTTATTTATTACTCTCTTCTCATAACGAAAATTATGGGATAAATAATTACTCCATCCATCCGTCCACGATATCAAAATTGGTGATAATTTTGATGTAGTGGAGAAATGGTCTCACCACTTTATGAGATGTGTGGTTGAGATTGAATTTGAGGTGATCTTTTTGTAAATAAAGAGTGTTTGTAAGGATAAAAGATTAAAGTGGACGGTGGGACAATTTCCATAAAAGGAAAGTGATATACTCTTTGCGGACGCCTGATATAGTAAAAGTTGTCCACTTTTGACGGACAGATGGAGTAGATAGTAATGAATATATAGTAAATAGAGTTTGGGCCTCACTATTGTTGTGAGTGAAAGTTTGTACACCCTATTTCTATAAATGAAAGTAGGAAACGATATCACGGACGGTCCGAAATGACAAATATGAAAACGATATCGCGGACGGAGGGAGTATAAGGTATGTATAAAAAAAAAGTTGATCAAAATTAAATGGAGAAATAGTACTAAAATTGATGTGTTAAATAATTGAATATTTTCTAAATATTAAGTATGAATATAATTTAAAATACAACGAATAATTTACAAAAAACAAAAATATGGAGTATTTTTTATGGACAGGCAAAAATAATACTCCCTCCGTCCCACCATTTTAGTCTCTTATTCCATTTTGAGATGTCCCAAAAAGATAGTCCACTTTTCTAATTAATACTATATAAAAATATTGTTTTTACTAAATTAACCTCATTTAATGCTTTACTTAAATGTGAAAAGGATGTGTGAAAATAATAAATAAGGGTATAAAAGATAAAAGTATAAAAATTAAATGCATTTTCTTAATATGTGTGAAAAATGGGAGGGGACTAAAATGGTGGGACGGAGGGAGTAGTAAACATATGATCTTTATGGTCGAATAGAATAGTTTTTATTGGATATGGATAGGGCTGGAAAAATATACCGAAAACTCGGTATACCGGCCATACCGTACCGTAAAATACCGTAAAATATCGAATTTAAGGTATACCGATTTTTTTGGTAAGGTATGATACCGTACCGAAGATTTACGGTAAGGTAAAGGTATGGATTTTCCAGATACCGGGGTATACCGGTGTATACCGATACCGCGGTATATACCGAAAAAATTAATAAATACCGTATTAAAGGTATATACCGGAACACGGTATGATACCGTATTACTGGTATACCGAATATTACTGTATATACCAGTGATGCGGTATCATACCTTATTCCGGTATACCTTAATATTCAGTATATACCGGTAATAAGGTACAATACCTTATTCTGATATACCGCAGTTGTCCGTATATATTGGTATACCGAAAATCGCGATATATATCGTATCAAAATCTATAGTTTTAAAATATATAATATATATTTTTATGTTTATATTTTTAAAAGTATTTATAAATTTTATAAAATGATGTATATAATCTATATTATGTGAATATATACAATTGTACATGAATTTATAAATATCATCAAATGTTACAAAAACAAATAAAATACAGTATATAGTATAAGTGATACAATAAAATAAAATTGTTTATTTTGATATTATATTATAGTTATAATATATAACTAAAATTATTGTTTTACAATAGATTATACATCTAACTTATAATAGTTACATATATAATAGCATAGTTATAATATTAGTATTATATTATAAATAATACTACGTCTAACATATAAATTATATGTAACTTATAACATCTATATAATTTATTATATATTACATGAATGCATACAAGTATGCGAATATAAATATCATCAAATGATATAAAAGTGAATAAGTATGTAAGTTATATCAATATACTGTGTTATGATATCAATATAAATAATTTATACTATATTAAATTATATAACTTACATACTATATTATATTTTATTCACTTTTATATCATTTGATGATATTTATATTCGCATACTTGTATGCATTCATGTAATATATAGTAAATTATATAAATGTTATAAGTTACATATAGTTTATGATTTAATATAATTGAATTATTTATATTGATATTGTAACACAATTATAATATAATATTTGAATTTGCTTTTGTTGAAGTTTAATTGATGAGACTTGAGATGTAGACAATGTTAATTTTGTTATTTTGTGTAGTATATGAATAATTTTCTTAAACAAATTACATCTAACTTACAACATTAATACAACTTATTATATAATATATGAACATGTAAGTACGGGATTATAGATGTAATCAAATAATATAAGTATCTTATAATTATATGATAGTGTTGTTTATATTAATATATATATATATATATATATATATATATATATATTAATAACATAGTTTTATTATCATAATCATGTGATGTGAGTTACATAGTTATATTGTATAGTATATATAATTATGATTATTTTTCTAAACTAAATTATACCCAACTTATAACATAAATATAATTTATTATATAATTTATGAATATATAAGTATGAGACTATAAATATGATAAAATTATATACTTCCATGAGTTATACGATTTGATATAACTATTATGTCATTATTATATTTGTTAAATATTATTCATTATCTAAACATATTTTAAATAAATAAGTTATCAATTTTTTACCGTATTAAATTTTTTCGATTTCGGTAATACCGATTATTTTGGTATACCGTTAAAGTGCGGTATACCGTGAAAGTACGGTATACCGAAATTCGGTAAGGTATACCGAAATAAAGGTACGGTAAAGGTTTTGTATATTCTCCATACCGTACTTAAGGTATACCGAACTAAGGTATACCGTATGTAAAGGTAAGGTAAAGGTATGAATTTTCTCCATACCGGAGGTAAAGGTAAGGTATAAGGTATGGTCGATTTAATAAGGTATACCGTACCGTGCCACCCCTAGATATGGAGGCCATTATATATATTTATTCATTTCAAAAAGTAGCCAGTTATATTTTTTTCACCAAAATCATCTTACTATTTATATAAACAACTTTTTTTCTCTCTTAGTTAAATTATTAGTTAAATTTTCTCTCTTAGTTATATATACGAATATATAAAATGATAACAAATGTTCAATAAATGTATATAAAATATTCAATAAATATAAATAAAATTGTTAAAATATTAATAGTGATAGTGATAGGATTTATAATTATACATGAATTTTTAACATATTTATTTATTTACATATTTATTCTTTCATTGATATTTAGTGAATAAATATAAGAAAAACATTTAACATTTAAGATTATATATAATCCCGTCAAATTGATAATTTATAACCTTTTAAACATTAAACCTTATAAGCTCGTAAAACATCGCATAAGCTCTATAAAACAAGCTTTTCCAAACATTAATAAATCTGTAGTATCGCAATATGCTCTTGAATTAATTGATTTGTTTCGAAAACAAGGTAATATTAAACTAAAAGTAGCAGCTAAATAGAGGATATTCCAAATCAATAGAACCTTTTTGCTCCCGCATGGTACCAAAAATCTCTCATAGGCTTAATGTGAACCCTTTCAAGCCTCAGCTGCAAGTTTTATCCGCTGGTGATGCTCTGCGACTTTATAGTCCACAATCTCATGGAACAGAGTGGAGTCGAGGACGCAGTCGGGCCTTCCGTATACGGCTGCTTGAACGCTCGCCATGAGTTTTGCAATCTCGCGGCCTGAGAAGCCTTCCGTCCTTCTGGCAGCTTCTCGCAGCACATCATCCGATATATCTTTTACGGTAATCTTTTGTGGCGTATTCTTAATGAAGCTGCTGCCCCATTTTGAATCCTTGTCGCCTTGGCCACACAGATACTTTGTCAAATAAAGCTTCAACAATTTGAAGCGCTCATCCTCCCGGGGAAGTGGGAACTCAATGACTTCATCGATGCGATCTGTGACTGCACTATCAAGATCCCCCGGCCTGTTTGTGGCAAGAACAAGGACAATGTCTCTAGATTGGTCTCCAGTTCGGAAGAGCAACGCGTTCAGAGCACTTCGCTGAGCTTCACTCATGTGCGTGCTGTTACGCCTAGGAAGAAGAACAAAAATTACAAATTTTTTAAGTTAATAAAGGAACGCTAAACTAGTTTTGTTCAAAAGAAATAGCGCATAGCAACAAGAACATTAGTATCCCAGTCCTACCAATAGGGTTGAGAAATTTTACGATCATGGAAATTAATGCAGTTTCTTAATCAATTAGATTGCTATATCTACTTCATTTAGTCAACGGATACTTACTCGCATAGGAAAGCATCAGCCTCGTCAATAAACAGGAGTAAACCTCTCTTCGACTTTTTGGCCCAATCAAATATCTCGTGTATTTTTGTAACAGCTTGGGGACCCAAGGGTGCAACATCTCCTCCAGTCATCATGGCATAATCCAAGCCCTGAGAAAATAAATCTAAAATCTTTCAATAAAAACTTAATAGAATGGAGGTGAAGCAGGCTCCACATAGCATTGAGTTAGTGTCATTCTCGGAAAATTAGAGGTCTCAGCAGCTTGAGAGCTCAGTCAAGTAAATCACTAATAACAGAAGACTAAATTTTTTATAGATCATGAAGTAAAAGATTCTCTTAATAACCATTTAAATGATAAGGAAATTACTGTACCGATTTTCTAGCTATTTCCCTTGCAACCATGGTTTTGCCAGTACCAGGAGGCCCATAAAAGAGCATGTTCCGAAATGGTGCCTGATGGATTTTTGTGTTTGATGTAGCCCGAGCAAGATGCTCAATTCTTTTCTGCAGTGAAGGATGCAAGACAACATCCCCTAGAGCAGATTTACTTTTAGCTGCTGTCCCAGCTGCAGTACTATAGCTACGCACCTTAGTGGCTACTCGAGAACCTACTCCAGACCATGGATATTTTGCCAGAGATGATTCTCGAATTAGAGATGGCTGGCCAAGAATTCTATTGACATATCCCCACATTACTCTCGCTCCTTCCCTGTGAGCAAAATAGTATTGAGAGGCCATAGTATTAGGGCTTTTTCACTTGAGCAAAATCCAATACAAATTTTAACATGATTCAGGATAACAGTATTGCATATTTGCGAAACGGAAGGCATGGGTAGCTAAGAAACTAGATTCTCCTTGATCTGAAACATGCAATAGTCCATACAGATCTCACATAAAAGGCACAGGTTCATCAGATTTGATGTGAATCATTGAAGAAATGCACACAAATGCACAACCATTGCAGAAAGTTCAGCATAACTATCCAGTAAACAAATCAGTTCTGTTTGAAAATTAATTATAAACAAAAAGGAATTGCTGACGGGACCTAGTGGTATAAACTCCAGCAGCTAAGGCAGTAGCTCCTCCAACAGTCATGGCCAACCTACTTCTGTCAGTCAACAGAACCCTAAAGCCACCTGAATAAGAAAAATAAGTACATAAAACAGAACTGCTGCAACAAAATTGACAAGAAAACTACTAGTAATGCAGGAAGCATCCAAACAAATTCAGAGAAGAAACCTCAGCCACCAAATAGCACAAGCAAAGTAACCACTAACATGCTTAATAGAATCTTCATAACTACCTGGTGCAGGATTGCTCATTGAACATTGAGATTATGCAAGTTAAATCCCCATTTGATAAAAAAAACCATGCACCTTTCTTCGAGAAAATAAAATTGAGAATAATATAAGCTTGTAAACCCTAATAAATCTACAGATGTCAGTATCCACCTGAGAGAATCATTGATCTCCCCCCACAGGGTTTGTTTACAGTGGTATTAACACTAAGGCTTATAAACCAACCAATGTTGTAATACTCCTAAGGCAGACCTGAGGTGTTTTGCCTCAGCATGCGAGGCGGTAAGCCTCAAGGTGGCCAAGGCGTAAGCCTCAGAATGAAGACAAAACACCTAAAGAAGGGTGTAATAAGATTGTACAGTGGAAATACCTAAAGAAGAAAACCAATGAAAAAACTGCAATCCAGACAAGAAGGTAGATTCAAACCTTCAATGTGACTGAAAGTTGTGTTTATTGCAGCAAGCCACTTGTCTCTTTCACCATTTATTCTCTCCAAAAGCATCCTCCTATTATGGTCTTCAGTCAATTTTGCTTCATGAGCACGTCCTTCTGCTTCAGCCATAGCCTTCACTCTTATTGTTTCCCGCTCTATCTCAGCTCTCTCTTTCTCAGTCTGTCTTTGCTGAGCTTGTATCTGTTCTTCAGTAGCTCGTCTTGCTTGTTCTTTTCTTAGAGATGACTGCTCTTGCATTTGAACTAATTCAACATTATGGCGCTTTTGAGCTTCATGGTCTGTCTGAGGTTATAGCATATAATAAGTTAGACTGCATAGGTTATTGCCAAAAAACCCAGTTCATATAATCATATCTATTCATATTACATTCAGGCTGCAGTTAGGGGTTGACAATGTGAATGAGATTAATGACCACAGTTATAACTATACATGTACGTGTCAATCATTTAAGTAAATGCTCCTTCCAGTTTCATAAATCTATATCATATTCAAATGAAAGAATCATCAAACAAAAAGGAGATCGTTCATACCTGCATTCTTTTGCGAGTCAATTCATCTTCGTATCTCATCATTTGTGCCTTACCCTGCGCCTGCTGTTGATATAAATTCCTTTGGTCTTCAGCCCACTTCCGCTGCTTGTCCTGTAGGTGCGAGTCTTCATTTAGGTCAAGACATACTAGATAAACCAACAAATTTAGCTTCACAATCAGGTATAGTCAGTCAGATTGTTAACAGGGTTCGAGACCAAAGGCATGGGAGAGTTATGGTTAATCATGGAACAAAAATTTTAACATGAATCTTTTGCTCAACATTTGACAACATTATGTTACAGAAAACTTTGAAGAATAAGCAGTTTTTTACAATTCGATTAGAATCTCTGAGTACACAAGGAACCATGCCATGCATTTGGCTGGATGAAACTAATAATAAAAGTTAAATCTTTTTCGAACATTGCATAAAAAAATTGATGATTGATCTGAAGCTATTAATTCCATCATCCCTAAGCAAAATAACATTGAAATCACAATTTCAGAATATCTGCAGCTACTTAGAGCATTTCAGTGCCGCATCCTAATGCCTTAGGCAGAAAGCTAAAACTTTCCTTCAGACACCTCAACTTTTCAAGTTTCCAAGTTCAGCTTTTTTTAGTTTATTTTTCATATTTAACGACACTGAATTGCCATTTAGGTTTATCCAATATCCCAAATATCTAAAGAAAAGTATCCTCACAGCTATAGCCTTGGGGTGGGAAGGGCGTGGCCCTACATCTTCATAAATCATAAATGAACAAATGTTCTCTCAATTTCAAGGCTGAGACAGGGAATGAGAAACAATTTTATACTAGTACTCACAATATCGGCATGAGCTTGAATAGCCTCATAATTAGCCTTCTCTGCGTCCAACTCCGCCAGCCGAGTCTGCTCCTGCTTCCTCATAACCTCGAAAACCTTTAGCACAAGAAACATTAAAAACTGTCAAAATAGCCAACTTTCCACAATAGAAATGACGGCAAAGACTCAAATGATAACCTGTTTCGCATGAGGAGAATTATTAATTTCCCTAAGCGCCTTGGCGCCCCTCTCCAACGCTTCTGGGTCAAAACTGCGCTTAGAGACTTCAACGGCGGGTGCCGCTTGAGGATCCTCACCCTGACCTGAACTGTCCCTAGGGGGACCCTCCGGCTCCGGCGAAGACGACGGAGAAGACGAAAATGGATAGAACCGGAACGGCGAATCAGCGTAGGCGCGGTTATTGGCGGAGGTATACGACGCCGCCATGGCGGCCGCCATAGCCAGCGACGAGAGCCGCGAAGCAGCCATTGATGGAATCAATTGAACTCAAAATAGAAGCAATGACTCTATAATTGCTTTCAAATATGAAACCAGGAAATTGACATCGATGCCGAGAGAAATTTGGAAGAAAGGGTTTAAGGGAGTGGCGCCATGAAAATGGATTGTTAAACCCTTTGCTCCTATTTAGGGCTTGTCAAACAATCAATGGATTGCTACCCAATAATAAATGAACACGTCGATTTTGGCAGGGAGATTTTGGTAATTTACGCCTTTGTTAACCTTTCTTGCCTGAGGAGCAAGCTCTGACCACCAAAAATTTCATTGCATCGTCAAAAAATTCATTTAATCGTCTCAAAAAAAAATTATTTAATCATATGCCCAAATTCTCCTTTTTATGCTATTGTTTATCTTAAACATGATTTTTTTAATCATTTCAACCACAACGCAAGTGCTCTTTTTCCTTTCATAATTTTTTTTCATTGATTTTTCGTTGAAAACATGTTAATAAGACTGATCTTAAGTCTTTTAATTGTGATTTTCAGAGTTTTTAATAGCTGGTGATTTTCTTTTTCCTACTAAAATTTCAATTCTCTCAATCACAACATAAATTACCTTACTTTTTATTACTACTATTATTCACAATGCCTCTGTTTTTTTTTATTATTATTATAAGTCGACTTGACTAGCAAATTACATTAGAAAAAAAAAAAAGAGTGTCTGTCTAAAATATAAAAGAAACGAACAAAGCTCCTGTCACAGCCCGCAATCCCTAAGGATGGTTTAACCGGGGTTATGACTCGGGAAGGGGATTAAGAAGCGGGGAAAGAAAGGGACATTTACTTAACAATCAAACATTTTACGAAAAGAGACATTTATTATATAACACTAGGATCATAACTGATTACTTGGGCAAATACAAGACGTTTGTTCGGGAAGGCCCGTCGAAGTGGATTACCCAACAAAAGAGTATTATACTTAAAATAAAACATTAGCATAATCAGAGTATCTTGCAGCGGAAATACGTGTGAGTTATACATATGAAGATGTATACTCAAGGTTACATTACTGTTCTACGTCTCAAGGGTACATCCGCTCAACTCCACTCCATTCCATCATCCGCTCAACCTACACATTAGGGAAAACAACATGCAGGGCTGAGTAAAAATACTCAGTGAACATATGCCGGAAACATAACATTTTATATCATTTATTGTACTGCCAACAGTAACACACAGGGTTTTACTTGAAGGACATGTGCTTACTAAACATTTTCTTTCATTTCATAAAGTTGGATGCGCATCCCATTTTCAGTCTATATGATCCATATCTGTTCCTTTTACACGCCGGGAAGGAGGCCTCCTTCCACGGACGCTAAGACCGGTCGCAAGCGACACACAGTCTCCATGAGTGTACACGTTAACCCTTACTAGCAAACCTTCGTCTAGCGTAGGGTCCGAATTCGATTTCCTTTATAGTTGGCGAACCAACACAGATAGGATACATACATAAAACATAAACATTTTTGGCAGACAATCATTTCATAAACATTTCCTTTCCTTTCATAAGAACCATTCATCATTTAATCATTTCCATAAACATTTCATTTCATAATAATCATTCATCATTTGAAATATCACAGTTATATCATATCACAGTTATTTAAAAGGGCCGAGCCCAATAGACAGAGGCCCATCAGATTTTAATATCTCAGGCCCATCAATTAATCAAAGCCCAAATTTAATTAAAACAATAAGGCCCAAGGCCCAACCTCATACCAACCCTAAATAAAATACACACACTAACACACATTTTCAGCACACACACACATGCGCTATCATCCCTCCCTCTCTCTCTCGGACGATCTGTCCGCCGCCGCCGCCGTTCAACGGCGGTGCCCGCCGGACGGAGGCCGGCGTCGGCTCCTCTCATCTCTCCCTGAACTCTCCCCCTCGCTTCTCCTATATCCCTCTCGCCTCTATCGCTCATCTCTCTATCTCAAGACAGCCGGAACAAGGCGGCAGACAGCCACCTTCCACGATGCGCCGCCGCCTGGTTCTCCTCTCCGGCGACACGGCCGCCATCTCCATCTCTATCTCCATCTCTTCTATTTCTCTCTCTACACGCCCTGACTCTCTCCCTCTCTACACTCTCATACGCGCACGGACTCGGCGTAAGCCGCGCCGCCGCCGGAAACAAGACAGCAGACGTCCCACCGTGGTGCGCCGCCGCCTGATCCTTCTTCTCAGTCGGAGCCACCTCCGCCTCACCTGAAATCGGTAAACCCTAACTCCCTGTTCTCTTTTCCTTTTTATTTTCCTCATCTTCTTCATTTTAATTAAAAGCTGAAACCCTCTCCTCTTTCCCCTTTCTAGCAGAACAGAGCCAAGGCTCCGCTGCCTTCCGTTGACCATCGGCAGCCCCGCGGCTGCCGCCCCCTAACCTCGATTCACACACACACACAGCAGGGTTTCAAGCCAAGATGCAGTCGAACACTTAGCAAATAGGATTTGAGCATAAATCAAATACTGTAAATGATCAATTGTAAACTGTACACAAACATTCATTCATGTATATTAATCCTTCATGTAATTTCAGTTTCAAAATACATGTGCAAACGTATTGGTGATCGTTGGTTCCCTGTAAAATGAAATAGGGGAAAACCTTGGATTGGTGGTGAATGTTGCTTGTCTCTGCAGAATTGATATATCGCATAAGTTAGAATTTTTGTGAAGAAGAATTGAATGAGATGAATAATCTTCACTCTATTACCTTATAAAACTTGCTGCAGAGGTGGGAATGGGTGAGGTGAGATAGTGGAATAGGTTTTAAAGAAGCAAAATTCTATTTGGAGATTGACTTCAGAGGTGAAGAAAATTGTGAAGTAGTAGGTGAAGAAAATTGTGAACGTATTGGTGATTGGTTTAATAGAAGAATGAGAGGGATGTGGATGAATGAGAACCATATGTGCTTAATCTCATATAAACACATTAAGATATATAAGCCTAATTCTCATTGAAGCATAAAATTCACTTGAGCTTGCCTCTAACATAAATTAAATAACTCATGGGCTCAAGTAAAACAATCGATAAAAGATTCATATTTAACACTTCAGTGTTAAATCCTCCACAATAAATTAATGGACTCAAAATATATTTTGAGTGTCACTCATTGAAAATAAAATAAAAATAAATCATCACGTATATAAATTATCAAATTCATATAAGTGTATTTTATTAATGGATGCCGAACCCTAATTATCATAATAAATCCTTAAATCAGTCATTAGAAGATTTTAAATCCTCAATTAAAAGTCGGGTCATTACATACTATCCCCCTTAAAAGAAATTTCGTCCCGAAATTTGTACCTCAGGAAACAACTCTGGGTACTTTTCTTTCATGGTAGACTCGGGTTCCCATGTCGCCTCTTCTTGACCATGATGTCTCCATAAGACTTTGACTATTGGTATCGATTTATTCCTTAGTATCTGAACCTTCCGATCTAAGATAGATTCGGGTCTTTCCTCATAACTCATATCTGGACTAAGGACAATGTCGTCTCTATGGATTACATGCTTTGAATCGTAAACATACTTTCTTAACTGTGATACGTGGAATACATTGTGCATATTCCCAAGGCTTGGCGGCAACGCCAACCTGTAGGCTACAGGGCATATTCGTTCTAGTAATTCATATGGTCCTATGAAACGTGGCTTGAGTTTACCTTTCACACCGAATCTAACGATTCATCTTGATGGAGAAACTTTTATGAAAATTATCTCCCCACTTTCACATCATAGATCAATTCGTCATTTGTCAACATATGACTCTGTCAATCATGACCTTCTTTTATTCACTATCAAATTTTGACGGATGATTTCAATCATCTAGTCATTTCATCTCAACAAATTGGTGATCTATATTTCCTCGCGTATAACGCCTCATTTGGCAACCTATCGATAGTCGATTGATAACTGATATTATATGTCTCATAATGAGTGGGAAAAACATGTTCTCAGCTTTCACCCCGGTTTAGCTCGGTCGTCTTCAACATACCTTATTAGTAATTTCTATGTCGTTTAAGCGGAACTATAATGACTAATATATCTAAAGCATTCTTAAGGCAACTTAAATAGTTTGTAAGGAGACCAACCATTTCGAGCATGTAGGCAGTCAGCCTAAAACGCCGTTATAAACTTTTATTCATTCATCGATGGAATCTCGAGTCATGTGGGCATTCACTGCCCCCTTTCGTGACAACCTTTGCTTAAGTCTGAAGGGTTCGAAAAATCCATCTCGACAAAGAAATTCATTGGTTCGTTAAGGGCTCGGTTTGTCCCAAACACGACATTAAGCTTGACTTTATGAGCTCGAAGACTCAAAGTAACAATATGATATGTTGTAAAACCTTCACTTGCTAGCACGCAAGACATATTTCAACAAATGAGGTTACATCTCGTTTTATTCCTCCTAACTAGAATTTTTTTTTTTTTTCTAGATCTTAATACATCTTAGTACTTCCTGGTGATAGTATAAGGGTGCCGTGGCTTTATCTTATTCTTAAGTTCATTGTCATGGAGATGCATATCTTCCCTTCAAAGAAGATAGCATTATTTGATTCCTCGTGGTAATTCTTGAAATTTCTTATCCTTATTCTTACTCGTAACTTCTCATCCTTCCTTCGTGCATCTACCACCATTTTCCTCAAGCTGGGTGGTTTAATCACTTCTATCATCATCTTATCATATCTTAGACGAGGCATTCTGGCTCACTGTATCATCTACTACATTGGTCTTGTCCATGTGATGGTTAATACCAAAATCATAATCCTTTACGGGTTCAACCCATCCTCTTTGTCTCATCAGCTACTACAAATTCCTTATCAGGTTTTAGAATCTCTAGCACTACAATTCAAAATCATCAAAACTCTTTATCAGTAAACTATCATTTATACTCGACACCAATTGTTCGAGTGTCAGATACCAACATTTATGTGCGTTATTCATAACTCTCACACTCACTCCATTTAGACACATAATCGATATCAAACTCAAAATAATAAATTATATCTTAACCATTTATCATGCTCATAGTTCTCGATTAAATCTCGGACTTTGTAATTAAATACTAAATTCCAACTATAATTAATTATCATGCTTCTCTAATTTATTTATCTCATTTAAAATAATAAATCTAATCCATGCTAATTTCTCATACTTAGCCATTTTATATGCATTTCTCATGCAATTCAAAAAAAACTCAATAACTTACTAATCATGCTCATCTCATAAATACTCAAATAATTCATATAGTCTTACTAACATAGCATTAACTCATATGCACTGCTAGTTCACTTACATGACTTCACATACTCCACATATCTCAACTTAATAAATCATCGAATAGTTAGAAAATTTGTATTTAATGGAAATAAATTCCAAAAATTTAAATACAAATATTTTTAATTATTCTAAACACATTGGCATGCTCAAAATAACTCAATTAAAATCGAGCATCGCTCGTCTCTGGCCTTATGACTCACGGCCTTCATCAAATTTGAACCTTGGTGTTCAAATTAATCTAAGTAAATTATACGTGCAATATTTAATAAATATAAACACATATATAAACTCAAATCATTCAATATGTTCCAGAAAATGCCACTTTCTTGAGCAAAACTCACACCTACTGATTTGGCATAAATTCGTTCACCCAATAGTACTTGTGTACATGGTCCCTAAATGTTCCTTATGTTCATCTTCATTCTTGAAGTCATTAAGACAAACTTATCGAGGTGAAGGTGGAATACTCTATCAATGATGCCCATGAATATATTTGGGCATTTGTTAGCCTGAATGGCACACCTACAAACTTGTAGTGGTCATAACCCATTCTAAAATTTGTCTTGAGTATACTTTCTTGTATGACTTTTAGCTAATGATACTCGATCCTAAAATCGATCTTGGAAAAACACACTTGCATCCTTGAGTTGGTCAAATAATTCATCTACCCTCAGTAAATGATATTCATTCTTGAGTATTAATTTGTTCCACGCTCTATTGTCTGTGCGCCTTTTCAAAGTGCCATATTTCTTCATAACATACAAAATATGCGCTCCCGGTGGGAATGCACTAGACATGATCTAACTTAGGTCTAGTAGTTTCTGCAATTGGATCTTTAGGTTCTCCAATTCCTTTGGAGTCATCTTGTTCAATGCTTTTGATACACGTGTCGATCCTGGTACTAGGTCGATGGTAAATTCTACTTATCTATTGGGTGGCAGTCTTGGTAAGTTCTCCGGATAATCATAATGAAATTCACGTATAATTTCTACGTCCTCGACTGTCCTTTCTGTTCTAGCTCCTCCGTTTAGATATACAAGGAAAACTTGGTAATGTTTCTTATTTATCACCTTCATGGCTTGTATGTATGAAATAACTGGTATCCGCTCCTTATACTAATCTCGTGAAAACTTAAAGCGTCTATTCCTGGAGGTTTGAAGGAGATTTCTCATTCATTGCATAAATCATAGCATATAGTTCTCAGCTAACCAGTCCATTCTTAGGGTTACATCTACGTTCCATATTGGTATAACATCAAGTTATTCGCTACCACCTTAAGTGATCCTGCATTCGATTACAGGTTCATATAACTACGTGTTACTATCGTCGTTCCTTCTATGGGTGAAAAGTTTTTTTTTTTTTTTATGTCTTGATCACTTTATTCAGTTTGAATTTGTGTCGGTTGATCCTCGAGCATAACTACCTTGGCGTCTAGAGTTTTGTTGAGCAATTCAAAGTACGTAAACTCACCGTGGTTGGCGAATGCCATTCTTATCTCATACTTTAGGCCAAGGCGAAACTTCTTCGGGAGTTTTTTTTTTTTTTTTTCATTGGTGTCCACCTATTGTGGGGCATAATGAACATGTCGCAACAAATGTGGTCATACTCGGTCATAGATATCCTGTTTTGCTTTAGATTGAACATTTTCGTTTCTCTCCTCCTATCGCAGATATATAAAAAAAATATATGTAATATGTGTCCGTCTTAAAGTCTTTCTAAGACAAGTTTGCTAACCACATTCTTGAGTCATTGCTTTTCTTTTGGCCTCCCACCAAAATCTGTAGATCTAGTCAACTGGAACGCAACACATGAAGTCTTTCTTGTGCGGTACAAAGAAAATCAAAGGTTTTATTCATCGTCTTAATCTAGAGTTTACCCTCAACTGGATTATTGGTTTCATAGCTATAACAAGCTTTACTCGAGAAAAAGTTCATCCATCTTTCGTAATGGTTTATTTTTGTCCTCATCTCGTTTCTAGCTTCTCATCTACCAGACATTCTATTTTTAAAAAAAAACGATCATCAATACATTCCTTTTCTCATATCACATGTGTAACACTTTTTCCATGATTCCATCGTGAAATCAGCATAGACAAAATAACTCAAGTCCTTATTCTCAAACCTTACGGTTTGTACTATAAATTGTTAACAAAAGGAGTGGTCGATAATAATCAGAGGAGAAATACTAATCTCAACTAATTTAGACACAACTGAAAGTCAATTAACCATGCTATAGTTTGGGTGACTTACTAAGTCAATATACTAACACTTCTTAGTCGTATACCTCAAAAGAATCTACTAGAACAACTCAAAAGTTGCAAAGGCTCAAATCTCGAATGATATAAAGTGTTGCAGAAAATTTGTTCAAGAGACTCAAATAAATAACCAGAGGGTAGAAAGGAGTAACTACCAGGTCGAACAAAATGACCTCGAGTGGGAACCCATCTGATTTTTAAACTGAAGTTGAAATACAGGGTTTATAAACCCAAAAGACGTCTACTGAGATTTGGATCATGTGGACTGGCCAGGTCCAACATAATCACTTCCCAGTTACACGGGAAACATCATCCCGAACTTGGTAATTCTGGGTCTTCTAAATTCTCATCATACTATACATAACAAAACTTAAGTTCGTAACAGTAAGCTAATAGCTGAAGCATAGGGTCCTATCTCTTAGACTTATATTCCGAACGTTCAACATTCTTCCATAAGTAGATATATTACAACATAGTAATGTAACAGTCCAACCATATTCTTTCTATAACTCATCATGAAACAAAGTTAATTCGATGTTCTGTCAGGTGTGAACTATCGAACGTAGAGACTATGCTTAAAAACCTTCGTGGTGTAACGTCCATCTTGAAGTTGTCTCATGCCTCCTTTCGTTGACTTACTATCATCGTGGCACGTACCTTTTCAGTCTATCTTTGAGTTTTAACGAAACTACAGTCTCCCGAAGAACCAAAACACTCGAGGTGTTCAATCATTTTTCTCATTCAACATATCAAGCATCTAGAATATATGAATATCCTATTGATCCATCAATCTATGTTCTTTTTCAATTATGATCATGTAACTTATAGCAATCTATGTTCCTTGGAAAACGTGTTCATGTCCTTTCATTCGTACAATCGTATCAACATAATATGCACAAATTTTGCCATAAAAAGGTAAAGCATCAACATTTCATTCATAACATGCGTTTCACAATCACATCCTTGCAACTGTTTAAAACCATAACACTATCAAAAGATTGAAACTACAGTTACCTTTTTCCTGATTGAGCGTGATGCAATGGAGTGTTGAGCGGTGTCGTTTGAACCCATATAAGTCTAGTGACTCGATCTAGGCTTTACTTTAAAAGGAACTTCTAGGGTCCAGAGCAAACGAACTGCTCTGATACCACTCTGTCACAGCCCGCAATCCCTAAGGATGGTTTAACCGGGGTTATGACTCGGGAAGGAGATTAAGAAGCGGGGAAAGAAAGGGACATTTACTTAACAATCAAACATTTTACGAAAAGAGACATTTATTATATAACACTAGGATCATAACTGATCACTTGGGCAAATACAAGACGTTTGTTCGGGAAGGCCCGTCGAAGTGGATTACCCAACAAAAGAGTATTATACTTAAAATAAAACATTAGCATAATCAGAGTATCTTGCAGCGGAAATACGTGTGAGTTATACATATGAAGATGTATACTCAAGGTTACATTACTGTTCTACGTCTCAAGGGTACATCCGCTCAACTCCACTCCATTCCATCATCCGCTCAACCTACACATTAGGGAAAACAACATGCAGGGCTGAGTAAAAATACTCAGTGAACATATGCCGGAAACATAACATTTTATATCATTTATTGTACTGCCAACAGTAACACACAGGGTTTTACTTGAAGGACCTGTGCTTACTAAACATTTTCTTTCATTTCATAAAGTTGGATGCGCATCCCATTTTCAGTTTATATGATCCATATTGTTCCTTTTACACGCCGGGAAGGAGGCCTCCTTCCACGGACGCTAAGACCGGTCGCAAGCGACACACAGTCTCCATGAGTGTACACGTTAACCCTTACTAGCAAACCTTCGTCTAGCGTAGGGTCCGAATTCGATTTCCTTTATAGTTGGCGAACCAACACAGATAGGATACATACATAAAACATAAACATTTTTGGCAGACAATCATTTCATAAACATTTCCTTTCCTTTCATAAGAACCATTCATCATTTAATCATTTCCATAAACATTTCATTTCATAATAATCATTCATCATTTGAAATATCACAGTTATATCATGTCATTCATTTCATTTCGTATAAGAGGCCTGTATCCAGGGGATCTCTATATACGTGTTTTAAGAAAGCCCACCTCATTCCGTTCCCACTAGGGGCGTAGAGTTACCTCCTTCTTTAGATTTCACTTCCCGTCTGGACCTTTATTGACGAAGAGTCGATAAGTTCGAGAAGAAAGTCGTGTAAGAAAGGAAGATAGGTCTCTAAACTAAACTATCTCCTTTAATGATTTTAGGGTTCTAGCATCCATATTAATCTTGTCTCGTTCAAAACCTTAAACTCAAAACATCTATCACATAACTAACATTTAGGTTCGAAACCGTTTATTTGAACATCATCATGCGCATCAATCATAACTCGTTCTACTCACGCCATCAAGTTAAATATTCCGTCATTTAATAACAAATCATATAATATTACATAAACAAATTTTGTCATCATAGATCATGCTTTCTCATACTTAAAACAATTTAATCTTTCTCAAATAGACCATATTAATAAGCATTTTGAAAAGAATTCATTAAATAAGAGTTTAACTCAAAATATTTTATTTTAAAGTCAACTTATAAAAATACTTGAAACAAATGAACTCCATTTAAATAATTAATTTAAAGTTTAATATATAGTTAAATCAATCAAGCTCAATTTAATTTTAATAATTAAAAGCTCAAATAATTTAAATAGATATAAGCCCAAATTAATTAGATAAATTAGGTCCATTATATTTTATTAACCAAGAGCCCAAACATTTAAATTAACAAAGGCCCAAAACTTTTAAATGAAAATCCATCAGCTTTTTTATTTAAAAGGGCCGAGCCCAATAGACAGAGGCCCATCAGATTTTAATATCTCAGGCCCATCAATTAATCAAAGCCCAAATTTAATTAAAACAATAAGGCCCAAGGCCCAACCTCATACCAACCCTAAATAAAATACACACACTAACACACATTTTCAGCACACACACACATGCGCTATCATCCCTCCCTCTCTCTCTCGGACGATCTGTCCGCCGCCGCCGCCGTTCAACGGCGGTGCCCGCCGGACGGAGGCCGGCGTCGGCTCCTCTCATCTCTCCCTGAACTCTCCCCCTCGCTTCTCCTATATCCCTCTCGCCTCTATCGCTCATCTCTCTATCTCAAGACAGCCGGAACAAGGCGGCAGACAGCCACCTTCCACGATGCGCCGCCGCCTGGTTCTCCTCTCCGGCGACACGGCCGCCATCTCCATCTCTATCTCCATCTCTTCTATTTCTCTCTCTACACGCCCTGACTCTCTCCCTCTCTACACTCTCATACGCGCACGGACTCGGCGTAAGCCGCGCCGCCGCCGGAAACAAGACAGCAGACGTCCCACCGTGGTGCGCCGCCGCCTGATCCTTCTTCTCAGTCGGAGCCACCTCCGCCTCACCTGAAATCGGTAAACCCTAACTCCCTGTTCTCTTTTCCTTTTTATTTTCCTCATCTTCTTCATTTTAATTAAAAGCTGAAACCCTCTCCTCTTTCCCCTTTCTAGCAGAACAGAGCCAAGGCTCCGCTGCCTTCCGTTGACCATCGGCAGCCCCGCGGCTGCCGCCCCCTAACCTCGATTCACACACACACACAGCAGGGTTTCAAGCCAAGATGCAGTCGAACACTTAGCAAATAGGATTTGAGCATAAATCAAATACTGTAAATGATCAATTGTAAACTGTACACAAACATTCATTCATGTATATTAATCCTTCATGTAATTTCAGTTTCAAAATACATGTGTAAACGTATTGGTGATCGTTGGTTCCCTGTAAAATGAAATAGGGGAAAACCTTGGATTGGTGGTGAATGTTGCTTGTCTCTGCAGAATTGATATATCGCATAAGTTAGAATTTTTGTGAAGAAGAATTGAATGAGATGAATAATCTTCACTCTATTACCTTATAAAACTTGCTGCAGAGGTGGGAATGGGTGAGGTGAGATAGTGGAATAGGTTTTAAAGAAGCAAAATTCTATTTGGAGATTGACTTCAGAGGTGAAGAAAATTGTGAAGTAGTAGGTGAAGAAAATTGTGAACGTATTGGTGATTGGTTTAATAGAAGAATGAGAGGGATGTGGATGAATGAGAACCATATGTGCTTAATCTCATATAAACACATTAAGATATATAAGCCTAATTCTCATTGAAGCATAAAATTCACTTGAGCTTGCCTCTAACATAAATTAAATAACTCATGGGCTCAAGTAAAACAATCGATAAAAGATTCATATTTAACACTTCAGTGTTAAATCCTCCACAATAAATTAATGGACTCAAAATATATTTTGAGTGTCACTCATTGAAAATAAAATAAAAATAAATCATCACGTATATAAATTATCAAATTCATATAAGTGTATTTTATTAATGGATGCCGAACCCTAATTATCATAATAAATCCTTAAATCAGTCATTAGAAGATTTTAAATCCTCAATTAAAAGTCGGGTCATTACAGCTCCCGAAAAATCTGAGCTTCAAACTAACCATCATTCAAAAAACGTAGCCAAAATAAATTGAGCTATGCCAGCAACCGACCCAGATAAGGAGTTTCGGACTAATCGTCAATCCGAATTCGAAAAAATTCGGACTAACGATCGTCCAAATAATGCAGCCAAAAGAAAACGAGCTATGCTAGCAACCGACCCAGATAAGGAGCTTCGGACTAACCACCACCCCCAATCCGAGAATGTCACTAACACAGCCCAACAAAAACCGAAAAAAACAACTCAAGAAACAAAACACAAAGGGACCGTGGCCCATCGTAGCTCCGCCACAGAACTACAAATCAATCACGCACACAAAGAGATACGAAGATACATAGATCAATCAGCTTTATATTTCAATCCCTGTCCACAACCTAAATATTATCCTCAATAAATGATGGAAAGTATAGCTCCCAACTAGAAATTCTACACTTCAAATATGCCGTTGTTAACCGTTTCTTGCTTCCCGATTCCATTCCCATATCCTTCAATACCACGAGTTAGTGAATTCTTCAAACATTTATTTCTTGTTTCTTTTCATATTTTCTTTTAATTAGGGAGATTTTATATCTATATGTGATGGGAAAATATATGCAGGTCATTACTTATGGAGGCTTTGCCTCAAGAAATGTTGCGGCTTTGGAGTTTCGTGCAGCTGCTGCGGGGAAGAGCCGCAATCCCATGGAGTTCGAAACTCCGTTTCCGAGTGATTATGATGAACTACTTAAGCAAGTAAGCATTAATTATATGATATTTTAAACATTTACTACTTTTTATGATTGAGTATTTATATCTTCATTACTAGTTAGCTAGTATTTCTCCAATCTTCATTACTTTGTCGGATTGATTATATATATGATTGAGTATTTTTATCTGAGTAGGATTTCTTCAATCCCATAATTTCTATGGTATAAGAATCAAGTAAAATTAGCTTGAATGATAGAAATAATCAAGGACATTTCAAAGTTTCAATCCATTTTAGAAATTCCTCGTTGGGAAGTTTGCAGCTGAGAGAGAGATGAGTATTTTATAGTGGCATGCAATGGGGGAAGGGGGGTGACTTTTACCTTATAAGGATATGGTCTTTTGGATACAAGGGTGATTTTACTTTGATGGAAAATGAGAGAAAAAATATATTACCACCCTTTTTCATCATTTCCATATGTTTACTATGATGGAAAATATTTTCTCCGAGTAGGATGGAATATTTTCTCGGGCAGTTCCTTTTCACTCGTTTTCTTTCTAATGTTGGATAATATTATCCTATGGTAGGGGTCCGAAAATATTTTCCAACATTTTCTCATCTTTTCATCTCTAGTAAACATATGATAGAAAAAGAAGAAAAATATAATATTTTCTCATCTTTTCTTATCTATCATTTTCTTACTTATCTATCATTTTCTTATAAAAATTTTCCATCATAGTAAACATATGAAAATGGTGGCAAAATGGGTGAAAACATATTTTTTCTCTGCTTTTCCATCAACGTAAACGCACCTCAAGTGAAAGACATTGTCAGTCTTAAACCATGTTGCTTATCTTAGTTTTGTATATATCCTTTGCAGTTTATGTGCAGATGATATCTATCATGATGTCAACT
Source organism: Salvia miltiorrhiza (assembly GCF_028751815.1). Lineage (NCBI taxonomy): Eukaryota > Viridiplantae > Streptophyta > Magnoliopsida > Lamiales > Lamiaceae > Salvia > Salvia miltiorrhiza. The sequence goes on from NC_080392.1 coordinate 44,805,318, forward strand.
TCTTACACTCACACATATCTATAACTTAATGGACATATGGATATTGGATGCACTACACAAATTAGAAATTATACACCATGTGTGATATGCATCTTGATCAACAAGAATCCCTAAGTGAGCTCTGATCTTGAACAGGCTAAAGAAGCCACTGAACTGGCTCTACAGAGCAACAAGCAGCTGATGGTCAGTCAATCTTGGTCTGTCATTTTGCATTTTGTTTCTCAGTAAGTAGAAAAAAATGGAACATATTATCACATTCAAAATTCTCAGAGTTTGTGAGCAACAAGTTTCTGCCACAGGAAATAGAATTTCCTACCTCGGGTCTCGACTCAGTGCCAGGTGTTCGTTTTGTTTCATTTTGCCTCAGCTCTCATATATATTCAGAACTTGTGTCGCAGTCGTTTCTTGTTTGTCGCAGGCGATGGTGAAGGCGGCATAGAAATGACGGGGAGCTTGCAACTCATTCGGGAATACTGTGACCTTCTCATTAGTCCACAGAAAACCACAAAGACTAGAGTTGTAATGTCTCTCCAAAATCTAACATACCATACAGATTCTTTGATTTGTCCATACGTTTATTCTTGCTTTAAATGTTGATCTAAGAAGGGTGTTTTTATGTTTATTGTAAATATTTTACTTATATTCGTTGTTCATTGCTTGAGAGTTAAAAAATTTCGATCAACTGAAACTGATGTGTATCGCGTAAATTTGATTTGGCAACGCTGTCATTACATTCACATTCAATCCTTCAATGCCACATCAGGTTCACGCGGTACACGTAGCATCAGTTGATGACTCAGTCTATTAAATGAACAACGAAGATAAGTACATAATATATTTGCAATGTTGGTATATTCAAGGTAAAAAAATTCACAATTTGGATTATAACTAATCTAGTTTTGATATTTGAAGCTCTCTAGCTAATCTTGCAGTTCTTGCCTGAGGCTAATGAAGTTGCATTTGCAAGAAAAACAGTTTTTGGAGGATCTTCTCTTAAACTAGACTACTTAACAATACCATCATTCTTCCAAGATTTTGGCATCGTGTCCAAGGTTAAAATGGCCGACCGAGTGAAGCCAGACGACGAACTCTTCCTTGTCGGCTATCCATATTTCAATGTTAACGGTATGCTCTTAGGTTTGATTCACCTCTTCCTCGTACAAGATTATTCTTATATATATATGTTTGCTAAGCAGAGATGCTGGTGGTGGAAGAACTGTACAAAGAGGCTGTGGTGGAGACGTCGCGAAAGCTGATTATTTTCAATGGGGAGTTAGATAGAATAAGATCAGGCTGTATCCTTTGTCCACATTTTAACTATTCACTGAAATATTATTGTTCTTGATTTTTTCCATGACGACCTTGAAGATTATCCGGCATTCTTTTATCCAAAACTGGCTGCACTCACCCAGTCATTTTTTCCGAAGATGGAGACCGTGTATTATATTCACAACTTTAAAGGACGAAACGGAGGAGTGCTCTTCAGGTTCAGTTTCTCTCTACCTCTTCTAGCTTGGACAGATTTAGAGGGTGTTTTGCTGAGCTTATCGTAAGAATAAGCTCCAACAACTTTTTACGAGATTTAATGTCTCGAAAAAGTTATAAGTTGCGAAAGTGTTTGGATAGTTAACTTCATATATATACTAGGAATGTGAGGTAGAGAGAAAATCCTAGTTACTAGAAATGTGCTATAATATGCATGGTTATTTTTGTCATATAAGTGTTGCTTATAATGTGTTAATTTTCTTGATATGTAAATGGAATCTGTGTGTCTTCAGGTGCTACCCTGGTCCATGGAGGGTGCTAAGGAAAGTGAGAAATGGATACATATGTGTGCATCAACAAGAAGTGATGCCATCACTCAAGGAAGTTGCTTTGGAAATTCTTCCTTCAGCATGATATGTATTTAATGATTTCTCCCACCCTTTAATCGATTTATGTATCGAAGCTGGGAATTAATTAATGTTGTTGAGAAGGCTGTTGACAAATGCAGTGTTGTTCACGGGTCGAAATCGTCGGTTCCGGGCCTGAACGGGCAGTTCATGGTTCACGAGAAAGATGAACCTTAACCGTCCCGTTTATTAGGGGAGAAGGGTCCGGTCCATGCCTTCAAAGTGAAAAAAAAAATTATGATTTACATGTACGAATAAATTACAATCTTTAAATTACAAAATTGACTGAGTAAACTAAAGTCTAAAGTTTCTAAACTACTACAGTCTAAAGACCAACCGGCCTCTAGCTGATTCCTCCATTTCGTGAATATCATGTTGTGTTTGATCGACCTTTTCCCTTTGAAAAGTACGTGTATACCGCGCATGCTTCTCTTTTTGCAAACGCCGAGAAACTTGCTCACCCATGTATTCGGCAGCCTCACAAAGTGAGGAGGGCCTTCTCCTTGATGGTGAATGAGAAGGAGGATAGGTTGGAGTACTACCAACCACATCTTCGCCTTCGGAGTCGAGATTGATAAACCTTCTATAATTATCACGAGATAAAGACATAACGATAAATTGATAACAAGAGATGTAGGACAAGTAGAGGTTAATTGATAATTTGATTTTGATAGTAAGAACAATTTAACAAGAGCCATGAGCAATTTGGCAATAGGTAAGAGCAATTTAGCAATAGAGCAACTTAACCAGAGCAATAGCAATAAAAGCACATAAAAAATTAAAGAAGTCGAAGAAGAGTAAGAAGAGCACATCGCCGGTTCGACGGTTCAAAATTTTCAACCTTTAACTGGCTCGTGTTAGGAGCGATTCTACTTTCGATTCGACCCATCTATCAATGATTTAGGGCCCGAACCATTGACCACAGATCAATTCTGAGCCGATTCTACCGATTTCAATTAGCCCCGGAGACAATGTAGTATTTTTTAATGGAAAAAAAAAGCAACTTTCATATAATTAATAGAAATAAATGTTACTCCCTCTATTTATATGTGTAAGTGATAACTCTATCTAAACTTGTTCACATATTAATAAAAAAATTATACCTAAATTAGCCTTGATAATAATTAATGATGATTTATCCTTAATGATCGTGTAATTATCTGGTGGAGAACATAAAATAAAACATAAACGATGAGAGTTAATGAGGGAAACTTTAGTATTAAACTCCAAAATGTGATTCAAAATATCAACTTTAAACAACATTATGTGCCTACGATAGCCAAAGCGATGAGCCGAGGCCCCTTTCAACTTCACTCGCACGCCGGTTTGGTGTCGAAGCTGCTCAAGCAAATCGCAAAAGCTTGAAACGCAGAGAGAGGGTAGCGGTAATCCATGGTGAAGATATCCTTTCCGATCTTTCCAAACTGCAGAATTACCTTTTCCTGCTCTGCAACTAGTACATCAACCGAAGGATCGACAGCCGCCACGAGCTGGAAATTTTTAACCGATGCTACTGTCACGCGGCCTTTGAAATTCAGGCACCAGCACTGCAACTGCTCGTGCCATCTCGGAGCCTTGTTTTTAAGAACCAGCGCGGGTTCAGTGTTTGGAGTTGGCTTCAGTGAGATGGAGAGGTTCGGAGAGCTAAACGATAGCATCGGTTCCTTCTCCTTTGTGTCGGAAGATCTCTCCTCCATACATGGGGGGAATGATGTAGGTGTCGGGGCAGTGCCCCCCTCCTGAATGGAGGAGACGGGAATCGAGTTCATCACACAGTTCATCCTTCTAGGTCCTCTCGTGCGAAGAACATTCAGTTCGTAGGAAAGTGTGGCTACACTGTAGTTATATGCGGGGAGCTTCGGAGATACTTGATTGGAACTAAATCTGCGACTCTGCCGGGTTACATGCCGAACAGCACCGTCGCTTGGTGTTTGGCCATCGCATATGGTGAACTTGGTCCCCAGAAAATTCGACCTGAACAGAGGCTATCCAATTCTAATGAGAACTCAGCAAAACGAGAAGTTAGGTATGACAACGGTGTGGGAGAGCTTGCCTGAGTTTTCCAACATATGTGTTGCTGGCTCGCGAGAAGTCATCTGCAACAAAAGAAATCACAAAGTCTGTGCTCGTCGCCCTTCTCATCTTTTTGGCTGCCAATAATAATTTATCAAGCTCGTTCTCCGCTGCCATTGGATTGAGAAGATTAGTAGCATGCTTTTTAGGGGGCATTTACTTTTGAGGATTAGCTTTGACAAATAAAAACAGTAAGGGTAATCCCGTGATACTTGGATTGATTGAAACTTTGAAATATCCCAAAGCCCTTAATTATTTCTATCATTTGAGCTAATTTTTCTCGATTCATATCCCACTGAAAAGGTGGGATTTGAGAAATCCTAATCTTAGCATAAAAATACTCAATCATGCAGCTTATCAACCATTCAAAGTAAACACCCTAATGGATTATAACTTACACCCTAGTTGAAGCATATATTTTTTGTTGCTTAAGCAACATTTAGCTTCTAAGCGTTGCTTTATTTTTTTGCAATGTCATTTTCTTTTCTAGTATACAGCAATCAGGGAAATAATAGTGCATTATATCTTCTACTTAATATCAAGATATATAGACCATGAGTAAACATAGCAACCACTTCCTAGTATTTATATATCAATAATACACTTGACCTCGTATTAAGATGCAAAAATGAGTATCATACCATCTCCAACTTGCATTATACGTAAGTCCATCAGATGCATCAATCCCAACATTAAGGACACAGACACACATTTTCTTGAAATTAGTATCATTTTTAATTTTCACATAAGAAAGTCTCCCCTCAAACAGGGTAATAAGACAGAGAAGTGAACACGATGAATATCAGAATATGAATAACAATGAGCATTGAAACCTAAAGTCTGACATTTTCCCCCGCTGCAGGCCTCAGATCCATGTGAAGCTCCAAATTTAACTTATCTAGTTGTTCTCATGAGTGATAAGCAACATGGACTATCTATTATTCTAGACTTATTGAATCAAATTAATTAGACACTATGGAAACGGTTTGCAATAAACAAGTTTAGCATATTAGTTCCTACTTAGTCCCACGTCGGCCAGCAAATATGCCAAGAACTGATTTATATCCTTTCCTTATTGATAAGAAATATACAAATCATTATAACTAGAAATCTTTCCTAGAATACTACAAATTAATATAGCAAGCCATTTATTCCCCATTTCAGTTTTAAGAAGAATGTGATCTACCACTGTTACAAAGAACGTATATATAAAGGATCATATTGATTGATATTATGATTATTAACTCAGTGCTTTAGAATCTCAGGCGCAAGAATAAAAACAGACAACTCGAGAGCATCATTTACACAATAGGGGAACAATATACCACATTCAAAGTAAAAATAACAATGAATTGCTACTCACATGTAAACCACCTACAGCTGAAACCGTATAAACGGTAGTGAATCGTGTTGGATCACCTCTGAAGAAATAATTGGTGCTTCTATGTATGTTGAGAACATAACATATAGAGATAATTCCTTAACCAAATCAAGAAAACTTACATGGGGTAAGACCAAAATATAAGCGGTATGTGGAAGTCGTCCTATCCCTCTTGATATAGCATTGGATAGGAGCATCTCGGGGCCCCGGCTAATAGCCACGAAGAGACACAAATGAGATAAACTGCTTGGAGTAACAATCAACCCAAAAACACCGAATACATGACATCAAAATTGATTAACCAAACTACCTGCTTCAATGAAATGGGAAAGGTGAGCCTCCCACATTCCTCAAGAGTTTTTACAATCTCCTTGGTAACATCCCTCCACGATCTACAGACTGATGCACAAAACACGACGACTGTCCTAGCAGGCCAAGCCGTCTCGCTCTCTTCGACTCTCCTGATGATATCCAACAGCAATTCCGGGGGTAAACTCGCCCACTGCCCTTGCTCACTCGGTGTAGAATGCGTAGCCATATCAGGAGCTACAAACGATCTGGTCCGATTTCGCCAGTGCTTCCCCTCAGCACCTCTCCTAGACATGCTGCCGATTCCATCTTTCAGCTCCTTTATAATGCTCTTGAATGACATTTCAATGGATCACGCTGCCTAATCTCTTCATACACGAATCCGAGTTTAGGTCACAAAACTTAGACTAGGAAGACAGGAAGGCAATTTTCAATAGGAGAGATGCTAAAATCTAAGTAATTCCTCATTTTCCTCTTCATTTAGTTAATGATACAACCAAAAATTCATATCAAACTCCGCCATTTTCTAGATGAAAGTAGTATATTAGTGGTAAGACGAATAAAAAGCAAAGTTAGACACACCAACCAAGAACCTTTTTTTATTTTATTTTTTTCCTTCTTTAATCCATGTTGAAAGTTAGTAAATCGAGATGCTATAACATTAGAAACAAAGGAACTTCCCATCTCCCAAAATGTATAGAATTAAACGGTAAAAGATCCAGTTTTTTTCAAAATAAAACTAAAAAAGGTTTTCACACTGATACCAAACCTGAGAGAAGCTTTGAAAATTGAGGGATCGAGGTACAGAATCAGATCAGAAGTGGATGGGCAATGCGGGCCCCAGATCAGCTACCGAAACCACTGGCATTTTGCTCATACCGCCGCCGTCAACATTGCACCGCCGCCGCTACTTTGCCTCGGCCAGCAGAGCCAAAAGAGAGCTTCCGCAGAAAAATAACTGTGACTTTTTAGTACAGGAAAGGAAAGAGAGAGCTTCTCCGCGGCTGCTAATTTCCCACGCCTTTAAATTACTCTCTCTCTCTCATAGTAATTTTTTTTTTAATTAACAATATTAAATAAAAAAATATTTCTTTTTTGATAAATTACATAAATAAATAAATAAATTTAACGTAAAATTAGTAAATTTAGAAATATGGATCAACTTAAGAAATAATCTCTTCGCTCCATAAAATAATATTCAATTTGTCCCAATAATAACGTCATAAAATAATGAAACACGTAAATTAAGAAAATATAAATAAAACAAGAGAAGAAGAAAAAAATGAGGACAGAGAGAGATAAAGTAAATGAGAAGATAGATAGAAAGAGTATATAAAGTAAACTATTTTCTTTTTTGGATTGAGACATTAACTGATTTTGCCCTAAAGAGTAGAAAAGAAAAAGAGTAGTGAATTACATTCACATATTTCGCCGAAAAAGTGGATAAAGCAATTGATTTATCTTATGGAATGTGATATTTGTTCGTAGTTTGGAGAAATTTTTAGAAATAGTGAGCCTTATTTAAGAAAAATGATTTGAATGAAAGTTAAATATCAACTCGATATAAGTTCGTAGGCGCAATCGAATTGAAAATCAAAATTCAAACGAGAAAGATATAATCAAACAAGAAAACTGTGTGCAATAGTGAACACTCGGCGACCGACTGAGCGATCGCCGAATTTTTCCAAGATGCTAGGTGTGTTTGTAAGAAGTATATGCAAGTAAAGTAAGGTACAAAGTGTTAGTAGTCTAAAAGCTAATGTAGAATCCGATCACGGATAGTTAACACGTGGATCAGTTTAAGGTTACCAAACTGACCAGCTAACTTGCATTTATAAAACAAGGATTCTAAAGTTACGTGAATTCACATGTTTATTAGGTCCATGGAGATTTCTCTTAACCACATTAAACTTCGTATGCATTTACCTTTCAAGAATGCGAACAAGAAATTGATTTATGATTATATAAGATAAAACTAATTATACATAAATATAACCAACCCCTATACAATCTCAAACCAACAAAATTGTGTATAAGTGTCGTATAATTACATGTAATGGAGCAGCTTACATATATAACCAACCCCTATACAATCTCAAAACCACAAAATAGGTGTCCTATAATTACATGCATGTATTGTTTCTATTTATTTATATATATGTAAATATTAACATATAAAAGTAGCAAGCTTTGATAAAAGGTGTCAAACTCGATGTATACCATGTATATATGCTCTAAAAATTAGGGAAATTAATAAATATAATATAGTAACTATGTTGGAAAAGTGATCTCATCATCTTGATCATTGCCATCCATGGAGAAGAATACTTCATCAAGATAGGAGAGCTCTACTCCATCATCATCACAGCTTATCTTCTCTTCACAATCAAACAGCTTCCCTTCACGAACTCGACATATCACCCACTCATTCAAGCCCTATATAACAATTAATTTAATTAATTAGGAACAAATTTATTCATAACACTACAAAAAATAGCTTGAACAGTGGCGAAAATTAACGACGAGAAAATTCCCGTTTAGAAAATGGCTGCGTTAACGACGGCATCTTACTTCCGTCGTTAAATTTAAATTTATAAATCAATATATATAGTTGAATATAATTACTAATAATTTAATCAAATATTCTTACTCGTAATTGAGTTTGAGAAGTAGTAGATCGGTATTCCTCCATGATCCAATTAGTATGAACTCCATCGCCACAAAAAACAAGAAAATTCTTGATGCCAACTTCATCTCCATTGCTAGTGAAGATGGCTTCACTCAATCCAGTCTCCTTCCAAAACCCTTTTTCTGTAGCTCGATTTTGCTTCAACTCACTAAAGAAATACCACTCCGTTTTACTCCGAAACGCCCTCTCTAAATATATAAAACACAGTCTAAATTTCAAACAAATAAAGTTAAAGAAAAAGATATAAATAAAAAATAGGATCATCTAAACCTCTATCGATCCCATAATTTATTGTGTTTCATCGTATCCAACTATTAATTTTATTATTTTATAAATATTTATTACAAATATTAAAAAAAAAACTAGTAATGAATCTTAGTTAATATTTATTATTAAAAATTAAAATTTTAACAAATTATGTATCTCAACTTTGGGTCAATTAATATTAGTAATTAATGATTATTTCAAAAATTAGAAAATAATTATAAAAAATGATAAACTATAATTGAATTAGTGATTGATTAGTTCCACCGTGATATGTTTTATTATTTTTAAATTATGTAAAAATGTTAAAATATCATTATTTCTGAGTTAAATTAATTGGTAACAAAAAATAATTTATGTTAGTATTTGATATGAAATAGTGTATAATAAATCTATATAATATTTGAAATTCATTTGATCATATTAAAATTAGTAAAAACTTCATTTAAAAAAATTACTTTTAAAATTAAAAGTTCTAAAATGAATCAATATAATCTTCTTCTCCTTAATTGTATTAAAAACTATTATAACTGAAATGTATGTAAAATTAAAATAGTTTATAGTTAAACATCATGTAAACTTTTTGAAAGAAAAAAAATGACAACCGCTTATTTTTCCACCAATAAATGAAAACAACATAATAACCAAAATTAAAATGATGTTCAACATTAGAGATAGATTTTTTTTTTAATATTTTAAGTGATCATATTTCTTCGTTTCAAATTCATTTTTTCATAAATTTTAAATTAAACTAAAGATGATGTCTTGTCATAATCTTTAGTTTCACATCAGTACTACAAAAAATCATGAATCAAAGTTGATAGCTTTTAGAAAGTAGAAAATTTGATGAGAAAAAATTTACCTTATTCCTAGTTTTAATTATCTTCAAATGATACTGAAACATAATAAATTGAAAAAGGAAGATAGAGTTGGACAGTAAAAATGGGAGAGATGATCCTGTGTATATAAAATGAAACAATAAGGGATAAAAGAGTGGAAATTAATTTACCATGAAGCCCCCAAGGGTGAGCTGTGTAGCTATCAAGGTCAGGGATAATGTTAGGGTAGCATGGTAAATTTGCAGCCCTTCGATTTAGGAAGCTAACGATCAACTCTTCATCGGTAGGATCGAACTGAAACCCTGGCGGTAAAACCATTTTCACTTCTGCCATAACACACAAAACAATCAAGAAAAGATAGAGAGAGGAAGTTGTCTGTATATTGTATATGTAAGAGAGAGAGAGAGTGGGATACTTATAAGGAGAAATTTAGAGAGGTGAATAAAGGAGGTAGGGATATAAGCATGATTGGAATAGGGCAACATAGATTATACCTGAGAATTCAAAGACGGCTAGCTGCTATAAATTTAAAAAAAAAAGTTAAGTTATTGCCTTCAACTGTTGTGCTTTTTTGGTTGTATTTGGGATAAGTAGACATGTTTTATCTCTAAAGCAACATCTATGACATAACTCAGCAAACCTATATATATATATAGATATATATATAGAGGGATGAGATCAAGTGAGAACTACGTCTTTTTGTGAGAATGAGGAATTAATCACAGCCCTTTATTTGGACATGAACAACGATTGTTCAACATTAAGTCATGAAATATCGTTGTTTATGTGCTTATGTTCGTGTATTTTATGTATTTGTTCATGGTTCTCCATGAACATCGTTGTTCATGTATTTTATGTATTTGTTTATCAGTTCGCACATGAACAATCGTTGTTCACGTCCAAATAAAGGGCTGTGATTGGTGCCTCATTCTCACAAAAAGATGTAGTTCTCACTTGATCATATATATATATATATATATATATATATATATATATATATATATATATTAAGGTGTGATATATTGTAATGAAAACTATAATTTTTGTAAGAATTGAACTTGAGAATCACTAAAACTACATGTCGTACAAATTCCGCTGGTAAATTTACAGCATTCATCCGTCAAGATGATGCATCCATCATAAATTTTAATAATCGAAGGGCTAAAAATGGTTTTTCGTTCTTACTTTACTTGGTGAAAATTATTTGAACATCTCCATATATATATATATATATATATATATATATATATATATAGGGGTGCATTTCAGTAAGATTGCTATTTTTCGTGAGATCATGAGTACAATGAATAAGACATTGTATGGTGTTGAATAAGGTAGTATATATTGATGAATAACGATATTAAAAAAATTGGTAAAATTTTTGCTCCCCCAAGATTCGTATCCAAGTAAAAAAAAAATCGTTCTCTATGTAAATATCCTTAAGATCTCATTGGAACGCTTCCCTGTATATATTGTAATTTGGCTGTCTATTGCAAGAAAAACAAACAAAAGTAAATATGAGAAACAAATTAATTATCTTTGAATGTCTGAATTATTGCGGTGGTTGATCATTTTAGCAACTATCGTGGCACCATTGTGCTGAATTTTTCGTGCTGTTAACTGTCAGTATGTGTTTCAAAAAAGTGAAATTTTAAATATATTTATATGGTGATGCATATTCAAAATAAATTACCACAGTGATGTAGTGGAGATATGGCATGCTTAAATTAGCTAGATTATAGGTGAAGGGATTTGATGGTGAAGTAAATAAGTAACAGCTGGAAAGGGAAGTTGCTTAATGGATTAGATTTTTTGATTGAGACTTATATTTTGGTTGCAGTTTGGAATTCTAGGGATGCAAAGTGTGTGGAAATTAAAGTTGCAGCTGAGAGTGAGATGAGAAAAGCTGACAGTTGTTAAAGAATATAGAAAAGTGAGTTCAGTTTCTTGAACCTACTAATGTATGTGTTCTTCTTAAATATTTGTGTGTTAATTTAATTTGAAACTATGTATTGGTCAAAATAGAACGAAGGAAAAAAAAATGAGATATAAAGTTTTTAGTTTAGATTTTTTTTTAACATGGTTGACTCAAAATATTTTCTTGATAGAATTGACTCTAAAGTCAAATTTTTCCAATTATTTGAAAAAAATCTCATTAAAATAATGTAATTATTATTATTATTATTATTATTATTATTATTATTATTATTATTATTATTATTATTATTATTATTATTATTATTTGTAACTGCAATCAATCTCACAAAACAAAAAATTCTCCTAATGTTGCACTAGTAATATTCTATTTATTTAGATTGGTTGCATGAAGAAGAAGAAGAAGAAGAAGAAGAAGAAGAAGAACAACAACAATAATAATAATAATAATAATAATAATTCTCCACTCACCTATTTTTGTATCTTCTCGAATTGAAATTGCATAATTATGATAGTGAGGATATTTTCAGTACAAATTAATAATTTGAGTATTTTATTGATATTAATTATTGAAAGTTTAGGATATTTTTGGAACAAGTAAAATAATTTAGGATTTAATCCAATTATTGTCCTTGTGCTTTTGAGTGTGTTTTGATTTTTATTTAAAAATTATACTCATTGTTTCACTTTTTTATTTTTTTTTCACTCAAATCTTAATGGAAATGCCAAAAAAAAAGACAATTATTTAGAAAAAAAATGTGCGTCTAGTTTGTACATACTCATGAAGCCGTATTATATAAAACAATGTCTCATTCTGAATATTAGTCGAGAGCAATTTTTTTTTAATCAAATAAGCAACAGCAACTCGTATGTAGACGGAACCTCTACACCACACAACGGTAGAAAATCTACCTGTATCTAGATGTAAAGAAAATCGACGAAGAAATTGCGATGAACACAAAAGATTTACGTGGTTCGAGCTGAAACCCTACATTCACGGGACCAAGAAAGGGAGCTTCTATTATTGATTCGCGAACTGAGAATTTTACAAGGTATTACAAGTGTTGACTGGTGCTACTACATTAGACACCCAATTGCTCATTATATAGCAAGCTTTGAAAATAACGAGCTGTAAACAACCATCAAAGAAACCGTTATGCAAAACAGTTATAACTTTTAGCTCTGCAAAGGAAACTTTGACTCTGTCTCTGAAGTGTTGAGTCTGCCTTGGCAACTCTGACTCTGATATGCCTCGGCTCTGATTCTGGCAGTGGCGCGATTTCTCTGCTCTGGCAGAAGACCGATTCCTCTGGCGAAGGCAGCGGCGCGATCTCTCTGCTCTGGCAGAAGACCAATTCCTCTGGCGAAGGCAGCGGCGCGATTTCTCTGCTCTGGCAACTTCACCAGAGGAAACTTTACAACACCAGAGTATACAAACTGGATTATAAGCTTACGAAATCATAGACAACCCTAGATGGGATTGAGAACCCAGGACCTCTCACAAATGAGAGTATTTGGACGCCTCAGTTTTACCACTTGAACTAGATTTCATTGGCTAGTCGAAAGCAAATTGATATCTATATATATTATCATTGTACCGAGATGATTAAATAAAATATAATTTGTTGAAATAATAATATTGTTCTCAAGATATATTGTTAAAACTATGATTAATCATTCTATTAATACACGCAATTCTCCAATATCCCCATGAATTGTTTACATTGGTCATCGTCTCCACCCTTTAAAAAAATTCATGATTATTGTTGTGTTAAGATAAGGTGTTAGTTAAATAACTTTATGTAACTAGCTAGATAAGATACCATTCTTGTATTACTACTTTTTTTTTTCTATTGATATATTAAAGCAGCAAATTTTTACTTTTCTTTGTTGTGTGGCAAAATGAAAACATTACGTGTGTGCATAGGTTAGAAGAAAAGGAAAAAGAAGTGTGGAGCTAAAAAAACTTGAGGGTTTAAATTAATTAATTATAGTTTACGCACTGATATTTGGGTGAGTTTCCAAAATAATATTCTTCGCTCCAACCTGAGAGTCTTTGAGTGTCTTAGCGGTCACTCCACACATCTTATTACTACGTTTGTCGGTTAATAAATTAGCAAATTCTCATATACATTCGATCATACGTACGGCCGGGTCGGTTCGATCCAGTTCGCTTGGTTCGATTCATTTTTCTTTTAGGATTTTAATCATTCAACTACTAAATTTAACACGTTTATTAAACAAGTGGGCAATTAGCTAGGATTTCTATTGTTTGACAAAGTTTAAATTGCTAATTATGATAAACATTATATTCATCAGATTGCAAAGTCTTGAAATAATTAAATATTGTTCGGACGAAGAACTATATTCTGATAGCTAGATAATATATATCTATTAAATTTCTGAAAAAGAATTACTATAAAGAGTCAACGAGTCCAGATATAACCATGAAATGATCAAAATCAGAAGATATTTGAAAAGCAAAGTAAATTCATGATTGAGCAAAGTGATTTGTGGCATAAAAAGGTGTAAAAGTTTGCATCATTTTATGTTGTGTTGTAATTACTTTTCCAGAGTTGTGTCAACATAAAAAATAGTACATGCAGCTCTGCTACTTGTCGTTGCATGCCACGTCCAAACAATTTCTCGCAAATGTCACATTTTGAGCCTCATATTTTAAATACTCTCTCCATCCCGCGAAATTTGAGCAATTTCTTTTCGATACGGATTTTAAAGAGTTAGTATTTTGCGTGTTAAATGTAATGGGTGAAAAAGTGAAAAATTGTAAAGGAAAAAACTTTTACTATATAAGGAAAGTGCTAACTCAAGCCTCGCAGGACAACTCAAAAAGGGATACTGCTCAAGCTTCAAGGGATACTGCTCAAGGGACGGAAGGAGTATTTCTTTTGAATTTTCTTTTAAATCAATATATTTTGGGATTTTATATAAATTAAAGTGCCAGATATGAGACTAATATAACATCTATAAATTTATTTCGTTTAATGTTTGCTAACATCTATGTCATGATGACATGATCCAATCTATATATATTCCCTTGAAGAAAACATGAAGAGAGAACCCTTTGTTCGTATTATAACAAGTAAAAATATCTAAATAACCTAAATTATGTTTACTCGAAAAATGATTTAGACATTTTTTACTTATCCAGAAATAATTCGACTCATCATTTTTTTCAACATTAGTTTTTTTTTTTTTTTTGAGAAGTTTATTTGACATTAGTTAGTCTGTCATTAACGAAGAAACAATGAAAATCGATTGATTCAACCCAAACTTATTGATGTGGGGCCCAACATGGCTAGAGGCAGATCCAGGAATTGATATTAGGAGGGACTGAATTTGTTGAAGAGAAGAGAAGGTTGAACGAGATGGCTAGTAAGTTAAGGTCGAGGGAGATGGTCGCCAGGCAAGATAGGAGCGACAACACCCGAGCAGGTAGGAGCGATGACGCCTCTCCCTTAGGAACTTCCACCATAGAGTTGCGAAGAGAGAGAATGTGAAAAAAGTGAAAAAGAATTGGGTTGAGTAATAATTAAGGTAATTTAGAAAAATAAGAATGTAATTAGTTTTATTAATATAGTTTTAAATTCTCTAATTTTTTGCCTAAAAAGGAAATGACTCATTTTCATTGGAGCAGCTCAAAAATGAATACGTATCATTTTCGATGGGGACAGAAGGAGTATTAAATGTATCCTCAAATTCTTGTGATCCAAAACACATCTGTGTATTCATAGTTTTATCCCCTCTTATTAAATAGGATCAGCAATAGCTCTTCACTTTCACTTTGCTTATGTAATGATTTGAACCTCCAACTTAATGGTAGGGAGAAAAGCATCTTACCAACTGAACTATGATTCACGTATTCAACTATACAAATAGAACAAAATATGACAACATCAAGAATACAAGTATCGACTTTCAGCAAGTTGGAGCATTTTCAGAGAGAGTGAATGTGCTTAACTCTTTGAATAGCTTCCTTCACCCTTTTAGATGGTTCTTCGTATAAGAATGCAGGGTTATCGAACTCTGCAGCCAGGCTAGGCTCACCAAGAAACGCACGAAACGAGTCTGCAATGGAATGTGAAAGAGAAGTGAGGTTGTAACCTCCTTCCAGGAAGAAGACACATCGACCACCACACAAATCTCTCGCGAGTTGCTGAATGCTTGAAGCTAGCATATAGTATGTCGAAGTCGTGAACTGCAAGTTTGCTAGTGGGTCCAACACATGAGCGTCGTATCTGGAGATATTTATGGCAGGTATGAGAACAAAAATGGTGTTCAACAAATATCAGCATATGCATTTAGTTACATTCGAATATGCATGAAAGAGGTAGTGGGTGAATTAATGTAACCAGCAAGAATTGTATGTTCCATGTTAGAATTAGTGAGAAGGAGGGTATGTTGCAAGAAAAATAACATTCATGTTGCACGAGAACTTACCCTGCTGAAACGAGGATTATATCGGGCTTGAACCTCTGAGCACATGGTGCAATAACTTCCTCAAAGACGTCTCTTATGGCTCTGTCGCCTGATCCTCCTGGCAAAGGCAGATTGAGGGTCGCTCCTTCACCATCTCCTCTACCGATCTGATTAATTCTACCAGTTCCAGGATAGCTCCCATCCTACGTTGAGGTTAAACACAAGGGCGTGTAATTTAAGTATTCGATTAGAACTTTACAACAGCAAATAGTATTTCACCATATGTGTTGGTAGCTTCGGATAAAGAGCAGCAAAAGCCAAGCTTGGTTATACATGCCGACTCTAGTGAACCTAACATTCTCCCTTCTCCACTTCACAATTGCTATTGTAGGGGTAGAGCTCATGTATATAACCTATACTACAATGTTTTAGAGTTTTTTAGAAGGCTGAGTACACTAGCTAGAGATTCTTCCAAAATTGTACGACAATTGTAAAACCAATGGGAGGATATGCACTATGCACAAACAACAAATAAGCTTTGTGATAAAGCATGAAGAATGTTATAATATCAATACGAGTATAGAGCGATACAGAATGCATCTTGATGGACTGGAAAATAAACGGCTTACCTGGTGGGTAGAGAGGAAAAATATATCAGGGTCGTCGTAGAAGGCATCATTGGTTCCATTCCCATGGTGTACATCAAAATCAATGATAAATATCCGCTTCAATCCATGGGCACGTTGAGCATAGCGAGCGGCAATAGCCACATTACCGAAGACACAAAATCCCATGGGTCCTGTTGGAACAGCATGATGGCCTGGAGGCCGTACTAAAGCAAAACCAACCGGAGGATCTTTCCTAATTTTAGATGCTGCTACCTATATTATAGGTTCTCGGACTAGTCAACTTCGGATGGGTGAATGTATATATATCATCAACTAACAAATCATAAGAAGTAGAAAAATGGAACAAGAAGGTTAATCATTAAGTGACTGACGTCTTAGAATGAGACATCACCACTGCATCCACCAATGAAATTCCTGCTCCAGCTGCCAACAGTGACTCCTGGAAGGTCTATAAATTTAAAAAACCAAAAATCAAAAGAGACTAATCAATACATTGGTAAAATGTACCTATACTATACCAAGAATCCAGGCCCAACACAACTCCACAATGCCAAAAATGAAAAGGAAAGCAAATAAAAGAAAAACATGAGTGAGGCAGACGAGTGGCATGGCCAATTGGCCATTATACATTATTATATTAGAATGTTTTTCTAAGTTACATGTCAAAAGCCAAACACAGCTAGAAATAAGAAAGAAGAAGCCATAATATACTCTGATTAATGTTAGTTTATCTCCAAGAATTAGACTTCCTATGAGTATCATAAACCCCTCTTTAAATCGAATCCCATCTAAAATATTAGTTAACAATTGCTAGAACTTGAAGTTTCCAATAGTGTTCCTACCGTGGAAGTAGCATAAGTAGGTCCAGAGCCTTCGATCAGAATCAGCCCTTGTTCAGAAGCCTGGTCCATTGCCTATAGAGCATAAGCAAGTTGCAGATGAGCACAATATGAAAAGAACATGATCTTGTGGAAGATGTCAAATAAAATGGTAGTATGTCCGAAAAAGAAAAGAGCTCAAGTCCCGCTTAAGTGTATGCACTCAGGCAATTTTAATAAGCCTCATGCTAGATATAACAGCAATGAGGAAACAGGAAAAACCTGTAATGAGTTATGAGTGCATACTTTTATTACTCAATCTTGAACTTTCATACTTCCTCCGTTCCTGAAAAGTGTATCACTTTTTCCATTTTCGTCTGTCCCTTAAAAATGTATCACGTCTATTTTGGGACATGACCCCACACAGCTCCTTACTTTTTGATCCCTTAAAAACACCACACCTAAAAAGTAGTGGGTCCTTTTGTCCACTCAACACATTATCTACCAAACATTTCTTAAAACATGTGCCGCACACCAAGTGATACATTTATCAAAGACGGAGAGAGCATTTTATTTTATTTTTGATCAAAATGAATCCCCAGATCAATGATAAATTCAAGGCAATTAAAGAATTAAAATGTAAAACTCCAATATTGAAAAACTCAATTGGATGAAGCATTGCCCACAGGGATAACCGGATAAAACGAAAAGGTTTTGAGAAGATTTAGAAAAACAATGTAAATTATTTTACACTCTCCTTTCAAACTCGAGTGATACAGAATTCCACATTACTGTAACAAGCCAACTTAGGGCAATAGATAATTACAGAAGTGTATTGTGTCAGATTGTCAGTGTAACATACCTTTTCAAGTCCAGATACATAAGCTCTTTCATGGACCCTAGCTATATCTTCAACTTTAGCTGGTCTAAAATTTTCAAGTTCGATGATGTCCATGCCCCGGAACTGGACCACAAGATAGAATAATGGACAATAGAGTATAATGTCATTTTGTGAAGGTTATACTATAAATCAAAAGAGACCCTTTGCATAAAGACAAATATATTTTGTCAATCAAGCATTTACATTTCATGTTAACTGTTACATAGATTCATTCCCACTATAAAACAAGACAAACACCAACAAGATGCGTGCCATATGACTTTTTCATAAAACTAATTTAAAAGTGATAATATTAATTAGAACTTAACTTACACACAGTTAGAAATAAAGATATTAATGTCTCAGTTGATCATGAACTCTCAAGGAAGCACCTCAATGTTTTGTGCAGCACAACTAGTCTGTGTGTGGGTGCATGGGATACTTCAGCGAATCCAATAAAAGAATAGAGGTTTCACAGTGGATATATTACTGGAGATTAACGGGTCTGTCCAATAAAGCAAATACTACAATACACATTTATCATGAAATATTCAATTACAGCCTTTCCATGTAAAGTGTATAAGTTAAGTTTGAAGTAGTTGCATATGATTTTGAAAATTATCAACGAGATTATATAGCATACTTGACTAAATATATAACAAATTTCGAGAATCAAATCAAACGATCCCTCAGTGCCACAATCAAATGATTGCATTATCAGGCCTCCTTACCTCTGAAGTCAACTTCATCTTTTCAAGAGCATCGATGATTGCAGGAACTCTGGAATTACATTCAGGGTGAGACTCCTGACAGAATTGGAAGAGGAAGGATCAACTAAAAAGGTCTCACATTGGAGAAAGATAATAGAATCAACTTAAAAACAATTTGAATTTAAATGAAGAAAAAACAATGTAATAGAAAAACTGCTAACTTTAGTCAAGAAATCTAGATAAATAGTCAATAGGAAAGAATCCGTATGTACCATTTTCTCAACAAACCACAAGTTGATCTGGTCAGAGAATTAATAGAGTTACTTCTAATGTTTGACATTTAAATGTTCTAGCACTTTCAACGAAGGTTTACAATATACTTCCTACTTTTGGATCTTCCTGTTTCATCGTTTAAATTCTAACATTAGCCAAACCAAGACTTAGAGTTTGCTTAAAACATTACTCCCTCCATCCGCCAAAAGTATGTCACTTTGGCTGGGCACGTGTTTTAATAAAATGGTTGGTGATTTCATTGTAGTGGAGAAAGGGTCCCACACTCCCACCATTATATGAAATGAGTGGTTGAGATTGATTGTAAATAAGGGGTATTTGTGAGGATAAATGATAAAGAAAATGTGTGGGGCCATATCCTATAAAGGAAAGTGACATACTTTTCACGGATGCAAAAAATGGCAAAAGTGACGTACGTTTGGCCAACGAAAGGAGTATTTCATATTTTAGAAAATGCGAAAGCAAGTGAAAGGAATTCAATTCACTAAGTAACAAGAAGAAGACATCTGTAAATAAGAGTTGTCGGCGATTAGCAAATATAATATACCAATCACAACATCTAAATAGCCTAACAGAAATGCAAAATTTTCTATTTCATTCTCCACATAAGATGAATAACATATAAACAAGTGCAGTGACAACATCCACCATCCGCATGCCCTCACCCTTAAAATATAATATACTCCCTCCGTCCCCGAAAAACATGCCGTGCTTTTGGTGGCACGGGTTTTAAGAAATATTAGGTGAGTCTGTGTGTGAGTGGAGAAGGGGTCTCACTTTGTCGTGAGTGGAGTGGTGTCAAAGAATGGAAAGTGAATGTTTTTCGGGGACGTCCTAAAGTGGCAAATTGTGCATGTTTTTCGGGGACGGAGGGAGTATGATTTAGGCCTAAGAAGGTGACAGGATCGTAAGATAACTAAATGATATCCAAACAGCAAATGATTGAAGATAAAAACGTTTAAGAGTTGGGTAATCAAGTCAAATGTTGACAAAAATAATAAGGTTTTATAAAAGGCTTGCGTCTCATTATATAGACCTCGTGCATGCAGAAAATATATGATCAACATACCTTGTTATGGCCCATGGCAGCAGCGACTGAATATATGACTTTGCCATTGAGCAGCTCTATTTCAGAAGGTGAAAAATGATTCATTTCTGGATTACTAGAACAACAAACAGAACTCCATTTTGTTCGTATGGAATATGCTCTTATAGGCTTCACATTTTTCTCCAGAGATCCAAACCCATAGATGCAATGTTTCTTCAACCAGCACAAACGAGACCTACTTGGGTAGAATACATTTCCTGCCAGGATGAATATAAAGCATCACGAAAATATATAAACAGGGTTCAAATTTAAGGAACCAAAAGTCTTACCCAAGTATGATGTTGCATAAGGAATAAAGGATCAATTATCATAATCATAATGAAATTTAACGATGAATGAAAAAGCAAGAACTTCTTAAAATCCAATCTTCTTGTTGCTCATTGTTTTTACGAGTTTACTTTCAAAGTCGACCACAGAGCAACACTTACTACTAACAACACATATCTCGGTGATTGCATGATTACTGCTTTGGCAATCTAACTACCAATCTCGTATCCTTCCATTTACCTTTTTTGTTATTGGCTTCAAAGAAGCCGTCGAAATTGCTAGAAAACTTTCTTTGCAACTACACTTCCTATTGCCAAAATAACACACAGATTCTTAGCCTACAAATCCACACACCCCACATTTGTGCAGACATTTCTGCGACCTAACGCCATATTTGCAATCTAGCACAGTAATAATCCCAATTATCAAACTCTGCTCAAACTAAAAAGTTCCAGAATGTTCGAAAACTGGATGTATCCTTCAAAAATCAGGCATCAATACAGCAATAAACACTTTGATCACAACCAGAAACATTTCCTTGTTGATTAAATTACATTATTTTCAGTTTCGCCAATCATCAATCCTCTCAACACAATGTCCCCGAATTAACAGTAAACTAAAAACACCATAACTGAAAAGAATCCACATAACTCACCACAGAGAATCAGAATTGAAATTAAAATAAGATAATCAAGAATTCAATGGGATGGAAAGAAAGAAAGAACGAACGAATCGCAAGAAGATTACCAACAGAAAATGGAGAGTAGAAGGCGCTGAGCTCCATTCAGTATCACAAACACACCAAAGATATTTTCAAATGAGAAGATGATATGCTATATACTCCCTCCCACCCACCTCTAAATTACTAAATATATCTATTTAATATTTTGACATGTGTCTTTTTTGGATTT
Organism: Salvia miltiorrhiza; assembly: GCF_028751815.1. Lineage (NCBI taxonomy): Eukaryota > Viridiplantae > Streptophyta > Magnoliopsida > Lamiales > Lamiaceae > Salvia > Salvia miltiorrhiza. Next base: position 44,826,751 of record NC_080392.1, read on the forward strand.
TTGTGGGCTCACTTTCCTTATATAAATGGGCCTCCCTTTTCACTGATCAATAGCAATGAAAACTCAAGGCCCAATTAAAATATCCAAATCCAACACACATAGTAACTAAGTCCAACATAGACTTTAATACTCCCTCCGTCCCACTTCAATAGGCTCATTTTTTTTGGCACGGAGATTAAGAAAACTTACTTTTTAGTAGGAAAGTGGTAGAAAAATGGTGTAGTCCACACCAATTAAGTATACATTTTTTACTCAAAATGAAAAACGAGCCTATTAGAGTGGGACATCCCAAAAAGAAAAACGAGCCTATTGGAATGAGACGGAGGGAGTATAAGTCTTATACTCCCTTCGTCCACAATTAATGTTCCCCAACTTTTTGAATGCAAATTTTAAGAAATGTTAGATGAGTGTGTTGTGAGTAGAGTTTGAGTCCCACATTAAAGGTGTTATTATGGAGTAGCATTTAAAAATGTATGGTGAATGAGTGAAGTTTGAGTCCCACATTACATTAAAGGTGTTATTGTGGGATAGTGTTCAAAAATATGTGGTGGAAGAGTGGAGTTTGGATCCCACATTAGTTAATTGTGTTGTGGGTAGTGTTTAAAAATGGAAATGAAACATTTTTTATAAACGTACTAAAATGACAAAAAGGGAACATTGATCTTGGACGGAAGGAGTATAAATGAATACTATATAAAATTAATCTAGATACTCACGTAATCAAATTAAATAATATGCAAGGCATAAAAAAAATTGAATAATTGATATTCACAAAAAAAAGGTTGTAAATCATTACGTTGGTATTAAATAAACTCGCTTTCATTTACCAACGTGAATCATCTCGTAATCTAAGTTCAAAATTATTCTAAAATTAGATTTCAAAATTATTCTTTGTAGCCCTTAAGTCACGCCCCGCCCCGCCCAGATGCTTTCTGAATAATGGTTAATAGTTATGGCAAATGGGATCCTCTGTCCCAAAATATAGTATGTACCACTCTTTATTTCTTTATATTTTTAAATTATTTTTTATTCAATTTTAATTTATTATGCTTTTATATATTATAAAGATAATTCACAAGGGTTCACTCATCCATTTAGGGTTTATACTTATTTTTGTATATTTATTTGAATTAATAATAGATTATTTGGGTTCATTAATTCAAAGTTAGGGTATATAATTTTTTAAATTTTAATTTTTCAATGATAAATACTAGTTAGAGTTTATAATATAATAATAATTTTTATTTTTATAAAAAACAATTTATAAAACAAAGAAATGAAGAGTGGTACATATGGTACACACAATATTCTGGGACAGAGGATCCCGTCTATAGTTATGGAATTTATATACCGTATTTGTCGAAGCACTTTCGATGCGGTGCGGTTCTCAGATCAAGACTTCGGCGCTTTTTCTAGTTCATCAAATTTGGTGCGATTTTGCACCGAACCGTAGCTCTAAAAACAAACCAAATATTGTGGTAATTAATTAATCAATCTTTCGAAAATCCTCTGCCACATCATAAACCATAAAAAAAACATTTTAAAATTGTAATAAAGAAAGGTTCACGGGTTTGATTCTGTTTGGGTTAAAAAGGGTGTTGACATATAAGTATGTGTGGAGCTTTTCATATTCAAGAATGCAAGAAACCGAGGGTCCCCTAATTTTTAAGAAAATTGTTTACAAAAGGGAAAGAGATTCACGGGTTGCTTCACATTACAAAAGGACAAATCAATAGCCATGAAATTAAATAAAATTAATTTTCTCTTGTCCCCTTCCTAAATTTTTTCTTGTGGCCACAAATTTACGAGGCATATAGTATAATTTAGAATAAACATAAACTTAAGGAAATTTTGCAATAATACTATCCACACCACTATCCGTACATGAAAACAGTTTTTTTTTTTTTTTAAAAAACAGTTTTCAAACAGTACAAGAAAACATCTTCTCTTTCATTCTCGTCCACAAACAAAAGAGATTCATTGCTTGTCACTGTCCTTCAATTTAACAGGTGGAGTTGTGATAACAGCCACACCTCGAGATTGGCTGTCTATATTATTTGATTTTTTTTTAATATTTCTTATATATATGCAACGTAGTCAATTTGATTTACTTACTAAATATTTTGATTATTATATGAATATTGGGTCAATGAGAATATAAGTAATTGGCATGCGTATAGTATCCACATTTTCTCAACGTCGTGATGATATATTTACATGCAAGTTTCATGCATATACAGGGGCGGAGCCAAGGGGGGGCAGTGGGGTCACTGGACCCCCCTGGAATTTGGAAATTTTGCAGGGGTATTTTAGTAATTTCATATATAGTAATAAAAAAATATACAAAAAATATTATAGGGTTGAATTTCGTATCTCTCAACGACTCAGCCTAACTTCAGAATTTTTTCCACATTCCAATTGGGCGCCGCTGAGAGGTCAAGGATATGATGGTGCAAGCAACATGAGAGGTGAATTCAGTGGATTGAAAACTTTGATACTTAAGAGGAATCCTAATGCTTATTATGTTCATTGTTTTGCTCATCAGCTTCAACTAACAATTGTTGCTGTTGCAAAAAAACATATCATTGTTGGGTCTTTCTTTAATACTATCTCGCGCTTATGCAATGTGGTTGGAGGTTCATGTAAGCGCAGGGATATGCTTCGAGAGAGCCAAAGAGAGAAGATTATTGAAGGCATTGCAAGTGATGAAATTAAGACAGGAAGGGGGTTGAATCAAGAAATGGGGATGAAACGACCCGGGGATACTCGTTGGAGTTCTCATTACGGTACTCTCATCAACTTGATTCACTTATTTACTTCTATTGTTGATGTTCTTGAGTATGTTGGGGCAAATGGTAGTGATGATTCACAAAAATCTGAAGCTATGGATTTGTTAGATGTTATTAGTCGATTTGAGTTTGTCTTTGTGTTACATCTGATGAAGAAAATTTTGGGAATTACACATGATCTCTCTCAAGTGCTACAAAGGAAAGAACAAGATATTGTGAATGCAATGAAACTTGTTAATGTAGCAAAAACTCGCTTGCAAGCAATGAGAGAGAAAGAATGGGAGATGATGTTAGCTGACATTTCTAAGTTTTGTAGTAGAAATGAGATAGAAATGCTAGATATGGATGGTGAATATGCACCTCGAGGAAGAGGAAGGCGTAGAGTTGAGAAAATGACAAATCTCCACCATTATCGAGTTGAGCTATTTTACACTGTGATTGATATGCAAGCTTTAGAGTTGAATCAACGTTTTGATGAAGTCAACACAGAATTGATTTTATGCATGTCATGCTTGGATCCTAGAGACTCATTTTCTGGATTTGATATTGAAAAGCTACTTCGTCTTGCAAAGTTTTATCCATCTGAATTTTCTGAAGTTGCTTTGTATGAACTTGAAAGTCAGCTTGAGAACTTTATTGTTGATGTGCGCATGGATGAAAAGTTCTTAGGATTATCAGGGATTGGAGATCTAGCCGAGAAGATGGTTTCTACAAGGAAACATGATATTTTTCCATTGGTGTATTTGTTAGTTAAGTTATCATTGACTTTACCAGTTGCCACTGCTACCGTTGAAAGAGCCTTTTCAGCAATGAAGATCATCAAGAGTGTTCTTCGCAATCGTATGGGAGACAATCTTTTGAACGATTGCTTAGTACCTTATATCGAAAAGGATGTGTTTGTAAATGTTACTAATGAAGCTATTATGCAAAGGTTTCAGAGCATGAAAAATAGGAGAGAAATGTTGTTAGTTGAGAAATAAATTATTTTTTTACTTGTTATGTAATTTAAATGACATTATAATTATGTTAATGATTATTATTTGTTTTTTATTTATTTTTTATTATTTATTTAATTATTAATTTTATTTAAAAAAAATTTGGACCCCCCTGATTTCAAAGTCTAGCTCCGCCCCTGTGCATATATATATATATCTTCATATAAATTCATACGTGCATGGGTATTATGTATCGATCGAAGGAGCCAATAATAATAAAAAAAATCCAGCTAGTGATCAATATATTAATCTTTGGATAATGGTGCACCTAATTAATGAATGAATACAGTATTCAAGTTTGAGTCATGTTAGGGACAAATTTTTTTCAAGTGTAATTAATTTTATGATGAATATAGTAACATTATATGTTCACTGCAATGTTCTCTGTTCTCAAAATAAATAAATTTTTATATATGTTAATTAACCCCTTTATATGAGAAAGTGTATTGAATTTTTTAAAAATACACGTGTTGGACTAGCATACTTAATTATTACACATATGAGCAATACCTGGTTTTTATAGTTAATGAGATCAGCACATATATGTACTTTATATATGTACTATCAAAGTACATATATTTATTTTAGTCAAATTTAGTTACACATTTTGTTAAATGAATCTATACACTATAACTGCATTGAATTTCTGTTTCAAAAAAAAATCTATAGAAAACTCTATTTAGGAATAATGTCTCTATATATAGCTATTTATTTTCGGTCCCAGCTGTTGTATGGAGTTTTAAACTTGTAAACAATAACAATGATCCGAATTATGTTTGCCACCTAGTTTAATTTAACAAAATTTATACAGAAGCATCTTTAATTTCCTGAAATTGATCTGAAGAGGTTGAATATGCTTTTAGCCAACACAAGTCCATATATAAGTGATCATACATATGGTTATGATTTCTTTGCTAATACTGTCGAGTTTCGATTGACTATCATATCTAGCTAGCTCAATAATGTTATATTATTCGGGCAAGCACAAAATCTTGGGTACACCTGGGTGTACCGTACAACCGGGTTGACTCATACTTAGAATTAATAATTATATGGATTGAGTCAGGATATGAGTTCAAATCAAGGTGCAGATCAAAATTTAAGTGAAGGTATAACCCGGTTGTACGGTACACCCGGGTGTACCCAAGACCATCTTTTTTGCAAATTGATATTTCGTTTTTTCTTCTATTAGAATAAAAATTCTAATACATTTTTTGCTATATTATAATGACTTCAAGAGGTCCACTTTTCCGTAGGTAGCTTGGCAGTAGCTAGTGATGCCCAAAATATAAAATTAATGAGTCATCGGATAGCGAAGCATCACTCACAGCAAACTTCTCCTTGTCACAAGCATCCACCAAGTTAACAGCCAATTAGAAATCAGAAATAATTAAATATACAATATCATAATGAGAAGTAATTAATCAAATTATGTATATATATGTCAAAAGCAAGCGTAAACGTAGCCAGAAATAATTAGAAGGAAGAAGCCATATATATATATATATATATATATATATATATATATATATAAACGTTTCTCGATCCAAGAGTTCTATGATGAGTATCATAAATCCCTGTTTTCACGGGAAATTGGTATCCCATCTAACTATTGGTTGACAATTGCTACGACTTTAATACTTCCAATGGAGTTTGAGTCTCGTATTAATAAATTATATCGTGGGATAGTGTTTTAGAAATAAAAAAAGAATATTTTTTGTGGACATACTAAAATAGCAAGAAGAAATTAACATTGATCATGGACGAAAAGAATAATAAAAGTAATTATAATGTGGGCAATACGATAAACCACACAATGTAGATATCTAGCGTCACACTTAAACCAATTGTTAATTCCAATACTGGAAAATCTCAATTGGAAGAAGCACCGCGTAAAAAAGAAAAGGCTTAATTTGTCTCGCAAAACAAGCTAGCTAGATCTAATTGTTAAAACATGACTGTAATTTTTAATGTTTTTTTTTAAATAGGACTATATGTTACAGAAATTGAAAATGAGGTCTATATGTTACGAAATTTGAAAATGTGGATTATAGCTTCCATTTTTTATATTTACTTAGCACATCAAAATGAGGACTATAGCTTTAATCACGGCCCGAAATAGGAGTATAAATGTAAAAAATGGAAGTTATAGTCCTCATTTTCAAATTTCATAACATATAATTATTTTTCTAAAAATACTGAAAGTTACGGTATTATTTTAACAATTAGCTTCGGAAAACAATGTAAATTAATTATTTACTCTTGATCAGTCAAATGATCTAATAATTACAAAATTATTAAGTGTATTTGTGGTTTCCAAGTCCTGATACACAAGCTAGCTCTTCGATCACAACTTAAGCAGGCTAGGTCTGAATTCTTCAATTTTCAATATCATCTCCATGATAATGGACAATAAAGTATAGTGTCATTTTGTGAAGAAAATCACAAGACACCCCTAGCCTTTGCATGCAAAAAGACAAGTATTTTTTTTTGTTTATGACATAAAACCTTGTGAGATGGTGGCAAAATTGTCCTTAATTAAATAAGCAAATTTGGTGTTGTCACAAGTCTATGTATGTGTGTAATGGCACGTGAAGTATCAAACAATCTAAATAATTATATCATCAAATAATTGAAAATACAAACTATACTCCAAGTCCAAGTTTGAGTTATTTGTTGTGACTCCACATTCTCTCACTCTCTCTCATTCTTCAATGAAGGAGAAAGGCTGCGAGATTGAAGCACTAGACATCAACTACACCGTCGAAGCCAACCCAATCCTAAAGGATGTTAGCCTCACCGCGAAGCCGTCGGAGATCCTCGCCATCGTGGGCCCGAGCGGCGCCGGAAAGTCCTCCCTCCTCGAGATCCTCGCCGGCAAGCTCACGCCGCAGTCGGCCTCCATCTTCGTCAACCACAAGCCCATCCACAAGGCCCGTTTCAAGAGGATCTCCGGCTACGTCGCCCAGCGCGACACCCTCTTCCCGCTCCTCACCGTCGAGGAGACGCTCCGCTTCGGGGCCCAGCTCCGCCTCCGCCTCCCGCGGGCGGACCTGGCCTCGCGGGTCGGGTCCCTCCTGCGGGAGCTCGGGCTCGCCCACGTCGCCGCCGCCCGGGTCGGGGACGACCGCGTCCGCGGCATCTCCGGCGGGGAGCGGCGGCGCGTGTCGATCGGGCTGGAGGTGATCCACCAGCCCGAGGTGCTGATCCTCGACGAGCCGACGTCGGGGCTCGACAGCACCTCCGCGCACCAGATCATCGACATGCTCCACGTCATGGCGGAGGCCAACGCCCGCACCATCATCCTCAGCATCCACCAGCCGGCCTTCCGCATCGTCAAGCTCTTCGGCACCATCCTCCTCCTCGCCGGCGGCGTCGTCCTCCACCACGGCTCCGTCGACCTCCTCTCCGTCAACCTCATGCTCATGGACCTCCCCCTCCCCGTCCACGTCAACGTCGTCGAGTTCGCCATCGAGTCCATCGACGCGATCGCGGCGGCGGCGCCGCCGCCGCCGCCGCCGACCAAAATTTTAGTCGAGGAAGGATCGAGCAGAACCGGAAAATTCACGCTGCAGCAACTCTTCCAGCAGTCGAAAGTGATCGACGAGGAATCGATCGACGTCGGAATCGGAATCGGAGTCGGAATCGAACTCCACCGCGGGTTCACGAATTCGCGAATGCACGAAACCCTAATTCTGAGCCATAGGTTTTGCAAGAACATATACAGAAGCAAGGAGCTGTTCGTGTGCAGAAGCATCTCAATGCTGGCATCCGGCGTCGTTTTAGGCTCCATATTCTACCAACTGAGCAGCGATTTGATCGGCGCGGAGGAGAGAGTCGGCCTCTTCGCCTTCATCCTGACGTTCCTCCTCTCGAGCACGGTGGAGGCGCTGCCGGTGTTCCTGCAGGAGAAGGAGATCCTGATGAAGGAGACGTCGAGCGGGAGCTACCGCGTGTCGTCGTACGCGGTCGCAAACGGCGTCGTTTACCTACCATACTGCCTCATCCTGGCCCTACTGTTCACCACCCCGGTCTACTGGCTGGTCGGACTGAACCGGAGCGCCGCCGCGTTCGCGCATTTCTTGACTCTCATATGGCTGATCCTCTACACGGCCAACTCGGTGGTGGTGTGTTTCAGCGCGCTGGTGCCGAACTTCATCGTCGGGAACTCGGTGATCTCGGCGGTGATGGGGTCGTTCTTCCTGTTTTCCGGCTACTTCATATCGAAAAACGGGCTGCCGAGCTACTGGGTGTTCATGCACTACATCTCGCTGTTCAAGTATCCGTTTGAAGGGCTGCTGATCAACGAGTTCTCGAGGTCGGGGGAGTGTTTGGAGACGATGCTGGGTGCGTGCGTGGTGAGGGGGGAGGATGTGTTGAGGGAGGAAGGGTATGGAGATGAAGGGAGTAGGTGGAGGAATTATGTGATCATGCTTTGCTTCATCTTGGTTTATAGGTTTGTGGCGTATCTGATTCTCAGGTATAAATGCTACTCCCATGGGGGTTAGATGTTTTTCATTATCGTTTGAAATGAATTTGTTCATATATGGCCACTTTCAAAAAAAAATCTTCTTTTTATTTTGTGTTGGGTTATTTTGGATTGTGTTTTGTGTGTTAATCTTGATGGGTTTTGTGTTTTTGGTGTTAAATATAGCACGTATAAGATTGCAAGAAATTTGGCAGCAATTTAATTTTGTTTAATTTGATGGTTAATTTGTTTTGAGATGAGGGCTTGTTTTGGAGGGATTGGCATAATTGTATACTCTATTAATTTAGTTCATAATGCTGGGAGAGGAGTTTTTTTTTTTTTTTGATAAATTTATTATCAAAAAAGGAAGGATAATTAACAAAGATTTTTCTTTTAAACTTTTCTCTTGCTTTTCTATTATTGTCTATAAAAGAGAATTTCATCATTTTTCATTCATTCTTTTCACTTGTTCCTTTATTTTATGTGAATAATGTGAAATTCTCTTTTATAGAAAATGAGGAGGAAAAAAAAAAGTATTTAAAAAGGGAAATTTTTGTTATTCGTCATTTTTCATAATAAATTTATAATAAAATTAGTGTTTAATTTTATTTTATTTTAGAGAAAAAATAGTGTTTAAATAAGAAATGAAATTGGTAAAGCTAGAATTGAATTTGATGATAGAATGAATATGTGGTGAAACACATTTGGACGAGTCACATGCGTGTAAATATTATGCAATTCCCAATCCGTGAGGCATGCCAGATTGTTGTGGAAAGGCCTATATATATTCAGCTCAACACTACTGACAAATTATTTCACGGACCTCTCTCTCTCTCTCCCTCAGATCAGGTACGGTTGAGTTCTTTTTTTTTTTGTGAAGATAAAAAATTGAAAATATTTACTATAATATTTTTTGGTGTAAATATACTAATATACTGTATTTATTTATTTAAAATAGAGGTTTTGGCAAATAAAATCACAAACTATTTTGAGTTTGCAATTTTAACGCGACTTTTGAAGTGTAGCAAATTAAATCATCATCTTTTTAATTTTTGCAATTATGTCTCCCAATTTTTTTTCGGTCGCCGGAGTGTTGAATTGGAACTTATGTGAATTATTAAAGACGACACCGTTTTTGTGAGGCTTAAACGACGTCGTTTCGCACAATTTCAATTGAATCTTTCTCCAAATTATAAAGAGATTGTATCCTATATTTGCACTATGATTTTCAATATTCATCAATTCTATAGAAAATAACGTCGTAATTAACATGAATATTATATGGCGAACTAATCTACGTAAACTTCAATCCAACAATTCGGCGATCGAAAAAAATTTGGGGATGAAATTGCAAAAATTGAAAAGGTGGTGATTTAATTTGCCACACTTTAAAAGTCACGTTAAAATTGCAAATTCAAAATAGTTCGTGATTTTATTTGCCAAAACCCCTTTAAAATATCGTTCAATTTAATGCTCCTCGTGTATTATACGGGCAAGCATAATAATTTGTATTGGAAATACAGTATTAAATATAACTTATAAGAGGAAACTAATAAACAAATACCAAAATTTAAAAAAGATAAGTTTTTTAGCCCCTCTTTAAAACTAACTCTTTTGTATAACAAAATCTGCGAAAGGACTAAAATACCCCTTACGGTCCCCACCACTTGAAGACAAAGTCAAACCCGTGTCCACGATTGCGGACACGATGGCGACGATCGTGGCCACGCGAGCCGTCGTGTCCAACGTGGGCACGATGGTGGACACGACCATCGTGGCCATCGTGGGCACGCGAGCCATCGTGCCCACCCCGCCCCAAGCCTCCATCGTGCCCACCCCGGACGACGAGGCCCCCGACGTGCCTACCCCGCCCCAAGCCCCGCCGTGTCCACCTTGGCGGCACCATCGTGGCCACGATGGGAGCCTCCCATCGTGTCCACGACGGGCGACGGGGCACGACGGCGGGGGAGGGGCGATGGGGGCTTTATACGACGGGGGCACGACGGCGCCGTCTTGCCCACCCCGCCCCAAGCCCCGCCACGCGAGCGCGCGGTCGTGCCCATCGTGCCCGTCGTTTCTTCGCACCATCGTGCCCGTCGACACCCGCGACCGTGCCCACGACGGTCGATTGCCCCCACCCGTGGGCACGATGGACACGACGGGCCGAGGGGACGATGGAAGCTCACGATAAATGGCTTGAACGTGGTCACACTACTACAAAAACGCTCATACATGACGGCTAAAAACCGTCATGTATACCATTTACAAACTGTCAAGTATAGTGGTGTAGTGTATAGTACCTAGTATACATGACGGTTATAAACCGTCATCTATAATAATCATTTATGACGGTTTTAGAAGTATTGTTGACGGTTTACGACTGTCAAGTAATATGTTATTCTTGACAGTTACAAAACTTTTCTTGACGGTTTATAACCGTCATGGATATCACAATTTATGACGTTGTAGATCATTATATTTGACACTTTACAACCGTCATCTATGCTTGTATTGTTGACGTTTTTATAATAAAATATGACAATTTTGAACCGTCGTTGAAATGGTTATACATGACGTTTTGTTGTACTTGACGCTTATGAACCGTCGTGTATGATAGATTTGATGACATTATTTTGTAATACTTGACACTCTATAAGCGTCATATAAAGTTACTTTGGATGACGGTTATTTCAACCGTCATCTATTTTCTAACATAATTTTAAAATATTTTTCCCTATTTTATTATTTTTCCTGTTTTAATTTTATAAATATCAATAAATAATATATAATAATAAATTTACACATCGAAAATGCCAATTTCAACATTCATAATTATAAACTGTCCAAAATCCTCAAACACAATCCATTACAACATCTCCAACATTCAAAAAACAATAATATATCCTTCAATTCGCTAATTATCTAATATAGTATGTTCCAAAATTACATCCAACACCAACAGAATTATAATGTCCAAAAGGCTATCAAGAAACCATATCAACTGATCAGCCTTGAAGTTCTCCATATCACATGTCATATCTACAAAGCAAATATATTTTTTATAAGAACAAAAGCCATTGTCGTATTAATTAAAATTTTATGGATTAAATTAGACTTACCTCATTAATGACAGAACCTGCCCAATCCTTACGAACCTCGTTGATCTCACTTTCAGAATATTCGCGTTTTTAAACTGCCTACAAACCAAATGTATCACATAGAACCCACATCACAATAAATGGTAGATTAATATTAAATTAATTGTTACCAGCGATGCCACGCAAATGGAATCAACATCTTCACATGCTTTCACAATCTCTTTCATAAACCGCATCACATAAAACCCACATTGTTTTGAATCGGGTTGAATTGGACCCTATAGTGCAGATAAACTAAGTAAAGTGTAGTAAATAAATTTAAACTTATTGCTATAACTACTAAATCATACCTTCACTTGTTCCCATTTGGGTGACTTATTGAACTTACTATTTCCCTTGTTTGCATTAAAAATCGTCAAAAAAATTATGAGAAAACTAGCATTCACATTTACAAAGGTCCAAGGAAAAGAAAATTATCTATAAGTTGTAAAACGTACATGTCAACAACGGATTTCCAATGGGCATCACGATTGCGGTGAGTGATAGGGTCCATCAAATATACAGTATCTTTGTAAGGCTCAATGATCGTTAGAATCCAATGTCGACTACCCGAATTTTAGGATGAATTAGTATGTAAAATATAAGATAACAAAAATAAACTTCAAATTAATTAACAAAAACTGATAAAATATCAATAGCATATATCAATCTTTATTACTTTATTCCTGACGCTACTAACTTACTATGTTGCAAGGCACTAATACAATCTGCATTGAGGTCGATGCAATTAACCTGTCTGCTAGCTTGCGTGCCTTATCATCACGAGAATCCTTACCTCCATGTGATACGCGAAATGAGTTCACGAATACACATCTATCCATCATCTTATTGTCTTTCGGCTTTTTATACAAGTGCCTACCAATATAGATGACGATTAGAAAAACCAAATTCAGTTTCACATAAAAAACTACAAATCTTAAGAGTTCAATAATTGTCTTACCACATATAGACAATAATGCAATTTCCTGTTATAGGTTCCAACTCACAGAATGGAATGAAATCCTTCTTCATAATCCAAATATCAAGATCATGGTCAAACAGCTCCACATCCAAGCAGATACGTAGTCCTTCCTTATCCTTAAATCTAGGCTCAAGTATGCAACATAAAGCTTTCATTGGAATTGGCAACGATGAGTAACACTTTACCATTGGTTCCTTTTTCTCATTCTTTTTCTTCGGAGATGTCTATGTTATTATAAGCGACGTGTCAGCTGATGTATTAAAAGTTTCAACAATAAGGAGAAAATATAGATAGAACATTATAAGCGACGTGTCAGCTGATGTATTAAAAGTGCAGATTTGGTGAATCTTTTCGGTTGAGACTAGGAATAACTTTTGTGATGAAGAGGTTGTTGGTGATAATGATTGTGGAAGCTTGTAGTTGTTTAAACAAAACTTAAGCTTCTCATTTGTAACCAAAGAAACAAAAAGAACCACGAATTAAAACCAAAACCTTGATCAAAGAAATCCAAAGATCAACCATAAAGAAAGAAGAAAACATCAAGAGGCGAACGTTCCTTCGTTCATCTCGCTTCATATAAAGGTATGTATGTTTTGTACCTCCGTCTACTACTCAAAAGCACGAAATATGGATAAAAAAAACATGAAAAAACATTCTAAAAACGGCTTTTATGATTGTTTCGTTGTTTGAACGTTTTGATCTCATGCAAGTATATATGTTGATCATGAATATTGTTTATTTTGTTTCAAATAGGTCACGCATTAGAGTTTATGTTTCGACGTCATGTTATTACGGTTTAGAGTTTAGCCCACATGTTCGAAGCACACCATCGTTATCACGATGGCACTCACGATCGTGTCCACCATCGTGGCCGACACGATCGTGAGTGTCATCGTGGTGAAACTTAACGTTCATGCCTAAATCTAATAAAAATGAGGAAGGTATTCGGATTAACCTGCGTGATCAAGAACGACGAGAAAACTTGTAGCCAAAGAACTTCCAAATATTTTTAGATATTATTGCGTGTGTATAACGATGGATTACACAAGGTATTTATAGAGGTACATTAGGGCGAAGGGTAAATCTGACTTTATAGCTCATTCACGTACTCCACATGCGGTGTACGATCGTGAGTCACTATCTATTAGAAACCTTTTCTAACAAATTTACAGCTTTGTGGCAAGCGTGCGGTTATTTCATCAGCGCTGACTTCTTTCAGCCTTTGTCTGCGCCGACCTCATCTGAGTGAGCTTTTGTCTTTTCTACTTGATCTCTTATTTGATACAATAGAACTCTTCATCTGTGTCGTCATCTACTCTCGTCTGCGCCGCTGCTTTCCTAGCTTCTTTGTCTCGCCTATGATCTCTTCCTAAGTCTTCTTCGGGTACTATCTCGAGGTCGACTCACTCTTTTAGCTTTGCTAGTTCTGCATACCTTCTCAGTCTGCGCCGCCCTTTATCTGCGCCGCTGGCCTTCGCTTCTTTGTCCTTTCCCCTAGAACAGCGGTGCTGATGAGATCCTTACTCCTCATCACATTGTGATCATGATGGTGTGCTGTGATTGTGGGCTGGTTGGCAGTCCATGTTTTAAGGTACTTTTAATGGTTTTCTGACTGTTTATATTACAGTTTGTTAATTTCAGATGTCGGGGCGACGTATTATGATACATCATGGCGGTCGTTGGGAGCGATCATATATAGATGGGGAATTCTTTGTTGCGTGTATCGATTCCGGTACAATTAATCGTGCTAACCTCGCGGATCTTATTACAGAGGGTTGGGGAGATTGAAAAGAGACCGAATATACGTTATGGTACGTCACAAACATCAATGGTATTAAAGCAAACGTTCTATTGAGGGGGGATATGGAGTTGCTTCGATGGTTAGCCGATCCCAGATAGGATCCAGAAGTTTATGTGATTGAGAACGACAGTTCTTCCGGCCCCGATAGTAATGTGAGCCGCAACACTATGAGAGGATGTACCTCAATTGTACATCTTGATCAAAGAATGCCGTATCATGAGGAAGATGATGAAGAGGTGTTCGATGAAGATTATGAGGAAGATGAAGCAGAGTCTACATCTAAAGACGATGTGGAAGATCGTCGCAATGAGTTGCGACATTTTTCATCGGATTATCAGACTGCAAGCTATGTTGAGCATGAACGTGGCTCGCGCGATTGGGATATTCCATTTCTGCATATTGAAAGCATATTACAGTTGGGGTGGGAAGAGTATCATCCAATAGCCTACGGACTGCTCGAGGTAGGGGCCATATTTCGATCCAAAGTAGAGTTGAGGATAGCTGTAGGAATTTATCATTTGGAGCACTATCTAGAGTTTGCAACTGATCGTTCTACAGATTCTCGTGCAGTGTACATATGTAAGAGTGGTAGAAAGAACTGCACTTTTAGATTATGTGCAGTAGAGGCTACAACTCTTTGGAGAATTACTAAGTTGACATTGGATCATACATGTCAGGCGGATTTGAATCGTGCTACTACAGCACAGTCTGTGAGTGGCGAGGTTGCTGCATATTATTTTGCCAAAAAATTAATCGATGAGAAGGTTGTTTTGAGGCCAAAGGAGATGATTGCTGAGATGCGTAGTAAGTATGGCGTTCAAATGCTATATTGCTTCGCAGTCCAAACTAGGCAGCAGGCGATAGAGAGAACGTACAGTGACTTCAATATGTCATATGTGAGGCTTCCATCGTATCTTTATCTATTGAAACAACGTAATCCAGGGACTGTTTATGATTTACAGACGACTCGTGAGAGAGTGTTCTGCCACATATTTATTACCCTCGGACAAAGTATTCGGGCTTTTGAGCAGTATCTTCAACCGGTGATTGTAATAGACGGGACCCACTTGAAGGGAAAGAACAGAGGAGTGTTATTTGTTGCTGTGATAAAGGATGTGAACGATCAAGTGTTTCCTCTGGCAATTGGCCTCGGTCCGATAGAGAACGATAAGTCATGAACTTATTTTCTCTACAATCTACGGCGGTGTTACAATCCTCCAGAAGATTTATTAATTGTGAGTGACCAACATAAAAGCATTCGGAATGCAGTTCAAGCCGTGTACCCAAATGCATTCCATGGACTGTGTTATCACCATCTGTTGAAGAATCTAACGCCCTATGGGAAGACAGTGGCCACGGTCTTCTTTGAAGCAGCATATTCTTATCGTCACGAAATGTTCGAATTTTTTTTTTCATTGCTGCACGACGCTAGTCCGGATGGAGCTCACCGACGACTTTCTCAAATTGGACCGGAGAGGTGGGCTAGGTCAAAGTGTCCGGTACAACGCTATGGATTTATGACGTCTAATGCAGCGGAATCTTTTAACTCTCGGTTGTGGTGGGCTAGGCGTTTACTAGTGTGCTCTTTACTTGAATCGTTTCGCACACTTTTAGAGGATTGGTTTGACGAGCAACGTACATCGTCTGAATCGAGAGATCGTGTGTTAACGGTGTCTACTTTCAACAAGCTATCTAATTCTGTGCAAGCAAGTCTCTATCTTACTGTTCGAGCCACCACCGGACTTGTGTATAAAGTTGAAGAGGATGGTCAACAATATCAAGTCGATCTTCAGAATTGGACTTGTGAGTGTCGAGAGTTTGATGAGGATAAAATTCCATGCAAGCATGCGGTTGCCGTTATAAGGTATGAAAAATTTATTTTATTTAATAATTTTTTAAAGCCAAAATTATATTGTTTTATTAGGTGGGCGGGCAATAGTTTGAATGTGTACGATTTTGTATACAAATATTTCAAACAATATGAGTTGACACAAACTTATGCCGAACATGTTAGTCCAATATCACATCCGAATGAATGGAATGTGCCAGGAGATGTCTTATCAATCTATTGTAGTCCTCCCGATTCGGAGAGTCTACGTCAGTCTTGACGTCCAAAGATGAGTCGTGCTCGGTCAACAGTTGAAGGACTACCCTCACGACGGCGTCAAGTGTGCTCTAGGTGTAATGGAACGGGACACAATAGAAAAAAATACACAATATCTATCCCCGTGGGTTGGGTGGATTTGAATGTTCCATTTCAAGAAGCAGAGTTTGAGGAAACTTCTCAGGATCCTTCTCATGCCACAGATGAACCATCTCATGATACGGAGGAAGCACAACCGACTAAGAGAAGTCGGAAGAAAAAAAGATGTAGCAATTGTGGAGAAGAGGGTCATGATATTAGAGCATGTCCAATGCCCTTCCGTGAATAAATGTAAGTTGTTAAACTTTTAATCACCTCTTAGAACGAACTTTTTGTCCAAAATCTATTTTAATGTTCACTTAGGTTGAATTTTATCCGTTTTTTTTTATCAATGGAGTTTTTGATAGTGGATGTTGGTGTTTTTCACACAGTCTGCCATGATCACGATGGCAGCCTCCCACCGTGATCACGATGGCAGCCTCCCATCGTGATCACGGTGGGAGGCTTCCATCGTGTTCACGATCGTGACCATCGTGGGAACGAATCTGCCATCGTGACATTCATTTACGGAACATGATTTAATCGACATTTATTATCATCACACAACATACATTATTTATTACGGGACATGATTTAATCGACATTTATTATCATCACACAACATACATGATTTATTACAATTTCTACGAACATTTCTAAAAAGATTTAATCGTCCTCACGATAAAAAACTCCACGGAGTAAGAAAAACATCGGGTCTCCGTGCCACTGGTACGCAGCATACCCTTCATCAATCTACAACAATAAAAAGCAAAAATGTTTTACTTAAAATTATGTAAAGTTATTAGAAATAAGGATATGTAATACAATATTTGTATCATACCGCACATAACTCGAGCAACAGGTCGTAGCTTATTCGAATGTCGTTATGCAAGGGATCCCATTTCACATTGGAATTCTTAACGAGGTTTCGAAATAAAAGATATCGGGACCTCAATGTGTGAATCTTAACGTTGTAAAAATGTCTACTATATGATTCACATCAAACTCACGGTTCATTTTTGCAGTAATGTCACGAACGCGGTCGATTTCCATATGCTGTGGACTGTCATCCCAAACCTCATTGTCGACCATCCTCATCAGCTTCTATGGAAGTAATACTCCATATCTGACGTCCATTCGTTCCTTCGATCATCGGAGTACCACATATTACGTTGAAACACATCAAGAGTGTTTAGATAGTTCATTTTTTGCGAAAAAAAGTTAAGAAAATAACTTAAAATGATTTGTGATATGAGGAGTGGGGGTTTGATCCCATTAAATAGAGAACGATTTTTTTGTGGGCACCCGTGATCATCAAGAGTGTAATACTATTGCACCCGTGATCATCTTGGGCACGATCGTGGCCATCGTGGACCACCATCGTGTCCACACGATCGTACCATCATGGGCACGATCGTGGTCCGCGATGGCCACGAATGTGTGCCCACGATGGTCACGATCGTGACCACGGTGGTCACAGGTGCAATAATGTATAACTTTTTTGAATGACAACTCGAAAGTCACGGGTGCATTTTTCGGAAAATGTGTTCAAACTCACGGGAAAGCAGAATTAATGAGACGAATCAATTATGTCCCACATGTTTTTCGAATAAAGTTTACGAATTCACGGTGTTAAAGATCGTGGGCACGATCGTTGCCATCGTGGAGCACCATCGTGTCCACGATAGGACCCCACGATCGTGCCACCTTAGTTCTTGGGCACGATGGACACGATCGTGGTCCACGATGGCCACGAATGTGCCCACGATGGTCACGATCGTGACCACGGTGGTCACGGGTGCAATAGTGTATAACTTTTTTGAATGACAACTCGAAAGTCACGGGTGCAATAGTATATAACTCACGAGTGTAATAGTATGTAACACATTCTCGTACTCTATTTAAGAGATGAGGAGGTCTCATATCACAAATCATTTTGAGTTAATTTCATAACTTCGTTTTGTTACAAAATGAATTATCTCAACACCATAGATTTCCTTCAACGTGAGATGTGGCACCCCGTCGATAGGGGCGATTTCGCGTGGACGGCGCAAATAGAGTACAAATTTCTCACAAGGCTATTGAAGATGGTCGACAACGAACAGTGGGATGGCAATCCCGAACATCTGCAAGATGGTCGACAACGCAGGTTTTGTCATGGTATGAACTGTGAATTTGATATACATCACCAGCTTAATTTTTACTAGGTTAAGATTAACTAGTTGAGGGACCGATTTCAAATTTGGAAACCTCCTTAAGGATTCCAGTGTGAAATGGGATCCCTTGCATAACAACATGCAAATTAGCGTCGAACGGTTGCAGGAGTAGTGTGCGGTATGATACAAACATTGTATTACATATACTCATTTCTATAATTTCACATAATGTTAAGTAAACCCTTTTCTTTTTTATTGTTGTAGGTTGATAAATGCTATCTTGCGTACCAGTGGCACGGAGAACCGATGTTTTTCTTGCTCCGTGGAATTTTCAATCGTGAAGACGATGATTAAATTATTTTAGAATTGTTGGTCGGAATTGGAATAAATAATGTTTGGTGTGTTAGCATAATGAATGTCGATTATATTGTTTGTGTGAAATGTGTTATTGAAATAAAATTTTGATTAGAAACAAAGGTTGATTGATAAAATATAATTTTAAACATAATATAATACATTAAACAAGTCAATAATCATATTTAAATTCAAAATTGAATGATTTTAATAACCACACGATGACTACCACAAGCCATCGTGGCCATGGTCGTGAGTAAGGCATCGTGGGCACTATCGTGGGTGCGATCGTGTCCAACCATCGTGATCACGATCACGGAGGCTCCCATCGTGGACACGATCGTGGGCACGATCGCGATCACGATTACGATCGTGTCGTGATCACGATGGTTGGACACGATCGCGCCCACGATCGTGCCCACGATGCCTTACTCACGACCATGGCCACGATGGCTTGTGGTAGTCATCGTGTGGTTATTAAAATCATTCAATTTCGAATTTGAATATGATTATTGACTTGTTTAATGTATTAATATTATGTTTAAAATTATATTTTATCAATCAACCTTTGTTTCTAATCAAAATTATATTTCAATAACACATTTCACACAAACAATATAATCGACATTCATTATGCTAACACACCATACATTATTTATTTCAATTCCTACCAACAATTCTAAAATAATTTAATCATCGTCTTCACGATAAAAAAAATCCACGGAGCAAGAAAAACATCGGTTCTCCGTGCCATTGGTACGCAAGATAGCCTTCATCAACCTACAACAATAAAAAAGAAAAAGGTTTACTTAACATTATGTGAAATTATAGAAATGAGTATGTAATACAATATTTGTATCATACCGCACAATACTCCTGCAACCGTTCGACGCTAATTTGCATGTTGTTATGCAAGGGATCCCATTTCACACTGGAATCCTTAAGGGGGTTTCCATATTTGAAATATCGATCCCTCAACTGGTTAATCTTAACCTGATAAAAATTAAGCTGGTGATGTATATCAAATTCACAGTTCATACCATGACAAAGCCTGCGTTGTCGACCATCTTGCAGATGTTCGGGATTGCCATCCCACTGTTCGTTGTCGACCATCTTCAATAGCCTAGTGAGAAATTTGTACTCTATTTGCGCCGTCCACGCGAAATCGTCCCTATCGACGGAGTACCACATCTCACGTTGAAGGAAATCTATGGTATTGAGATAATTCATTTTGTAACAAAACGAAGTTATGAAATTAACTCAAAATGATTTGTGATATGAGACCTCCTCATCCCTTAAATAGAGTACGAGAATGTGTTACATACTATTACACTCGTGAGTTATATACTATTGCACCCGTGACTTTCGAGTTGTCATTCAAAAAAGTTATACACTATTGCACCCGTGACCACCGTAGTCACGATCGTGACCATCGTGGGCACATTCGTGGCCATCGTGGGCACATTCGTGGCCATCGTGGACCACGATCGTGTCCATCGTGCCCAAGAACTAAGGTGGCACGATCGTGGGGTCCTGTCGTGGACACGATGGTGCTCCACGATGGCAACGATCGTGCCCACGATCTTTAACACCGTGAATTCGTAAACTTTATTCGAAAAACATGTGGGACATAATTGATTCGTCTCATTAATTCTACTTTCCCGTGAGTTTGAACACATTTTCCGAAAAATGCACCCATGACTTTCGAGTTGTCATTCAAAAAAGTTATACATTATTGCACCCGTGACCACCGTGGTCACGATCGTGACCATCGTGGGCACACATTCATGGCCATCGTGGACCACGATCGTGCCCACGATGGTATGATCGTGTGGACACGATGGTGGTCCACGATGGCCACGATTGTGCTCACGATGATCACAGGTGCAATAGTATTACACTCTTGATGATCACGATGATCACAGGTGCCCACGAAAATCGTTCTCTATTTAATGGGATCAAACCCCCACTCCTCATATCACAAATCCTTTTAAGTTATTTTCTTAACTTTTTTTTTTCCGCACAAAATGAACTATCTAAACACTCTTGATGTGTTTCAACATAATATGTGGTACTCCGATGATCGAAGGAACGAATGGACATCGGATATGGAGTATTACTTCTTACTGAAGCTGATGAGGATGGTCGACAATGAGGTTTGGGATGACAGTCCACAGCATATGGAAATCGACCGCGTCCGTGACATTACTGCAAAAATGAACCGTGAGTTTGATGTGAATCATAGTAGACATTTTTACAACGTTAAGATTCACACATTGAGGTCCCGATATCTTTTATTTCGAAACCTCGTTAAGAATTCCAATGTGAAATGGGATCCCTTGCATAACGACATTCGAATAAGCTACGACCTGTTGCTCGAGTTATGTGCGGTATGATACAAATATTGTATTACATATCCTTATTTCTAATAAGTTTACATAATTTTAAGTAAAACGTTTTTGCTTTTTATTGTTGTAGATTGATGAAGGGTATGTTGCGTACCAGTGGCACGGAGACCCGATGTTTTTCTTACTCCGTGGAGTTTTTTTATCGTGAGAACGATTAAATCTTTTTAGAAATGTTCGTAGAAATTGTAATAAATCATGTATGTTGTGTGATGATAATAAATGTCGATTAAATCATGTCCCGTAATAAATAATGTATGTTGTGATGATAATAAATGTCGATTAACTCATGTCCCGTAAATGAATGTAATGAATATCACAATGGCAGATTCGTTCCCACGATGGTCACGATCGTGAATACGATGGAAGCTTCCCACCGTGATCACGATGGGGGCTGCCATCGTGGTCACGGTGGGAGGCTGCCATCGTGATCATGGCAGACTGTGTGAAAAACACCAACATCCACTATCAAAAACTCAATTGATAAAAAAAACGGATAAAATTCAACCTAAATGAACATTAAAATAGATATTGGACAAAAAGTTCGTTCTAAGAGGTGACTAAAAGTTCGTTCTAAGAGGTGACAAAAAGTTTAACAACTTACATTTATTCACGGAAGAGCATTGGACATGCTCTAATATCATGACCCTCTTCTCCACAATTGCTACATCTTTTTTTCTTCCGACGTCTCTGAGTCGGTTGTGCTTCCTCCGTATCATGAGATGGTTCATCTGTGGCATGAGAAGTTTCCTCAAACTCTGCTTCTTGAAATGGAACATTCAAATCCACCCCACCCACGGGGATAGATATTGTGCATTTTTTTTCTATTGTGTCCTGTTCCATTACACCTAGAGCACACTTGACGCCGTCGTGAGGGTAGTCCTTCAACTGTTGACCGAGCACGACTCATCTTTGGACGCCAAGACTGACGTAGACTCTCCGGATCAGGAGGACTACAATAGATTGATAAGACATCTTCTGGCACATTTCATTCATTCGGATGTGGTATTTGACTAACATGTTCGGCATAAGTTTGTGTCAACTCATATTGTTTGAAATATTTGTGTACGAAATCGTACACATTCAAACCATTGCCCGCCCACCTAATAAAGCAATATAATTTTGGCTTAAAAACAAATTAAAAAGTAATTAAATAAAATAAATTTTTCATACCTTATAGCAGCAACCGCATGCTTGCATGGAATTTTATCCTCATCAAACTCTCGACACTCACAAGTCCAATTCTGAAGATCGACTTGATATTGTTGATCATCCTCATCAACTTTATACACAAGTCCGATGGTGGCTCGAACAGTAAGAGAGAGACTTGCTTGCACAGAATTAGATAGCTTGTTGAAAGTAGACACCGTTAACACACGATCTCTCGATTCAGACGATGTACGTTGCTCGTCAAACCAATCCTCCAAAAGTGTGCGAAACGATTCAAGTAAAGAGCACATTGGTAAACGCCTAGCCCACCACAACCGAGAGTTAAAAGATTCCGCTGCATTAGACGTCATAAATCCATAGCGTTGTATCGGACACTTTGACCTAGCCCACCTCTCTGGTCCAATTTAAGAAAGTCGTCGGTGAGTTCCATCCGGACTAGCGTCGTGCAGCAATGAAAAAAAAAATTCGAACACTTCGTGACGATAAGAATATGCTGCTTCAAAGAAGACCGTGGCCACAGTCTTCCCATATGGCGTTAGATTCTTCAATAGATGGTGATAACACAGTCCATGGAATGCATTTGGGTACACGGCTTGAACTGCATTCCGAATGCTTTTATGTTGGTCACTCACAATTAATAAATCTTCTGGAGGATTGTAACACCGCCGTAGATTGTAGAGAAAATAAGTCCATGACTTATCGTTCTCTATCGGACCGAGGCCAATTGCCAGAGGAAACACTTAATCATTTTCATCCTTTATCACAGCAACAAATAACACTCCTCTGTTATTTTCCTTCAAGTGGGTCCCGTCTATTACAATCACCGGTTGAAGATACTGCTCAAAAGCCCGAATACTTTGCCCGAGGGCAATAAATATGTGGCAGAACACTCTCTCACGAGTCGTCTGCAAATCATAAACAGTCCCTGGATTACGTTGTTTCAATAGATAAAGATACGATGGAAGCCTCACATATGACATATTGAAGTCACCGTACGTTCTCTCTATCGCCTGCTGCCTAGTTCGGACTGCGAAGCAATATAGCATTTGAACGCTATAGTTACTACGCATCTCAGCAATCATCTCCTTTGGCCTCAAAACAACCTTCTCATCGATTAATTTTTTGGCAAAATAATATGTAGCAACCTCGCCACTCACAGACCGTGCTGTAGAAGCACGATTCAAATCCGCCTGACATGTGCGATCCAATGTCAACTTAGTAATTCTCCAAAGAGTTGCAGCCTCTACTGCACATAATCTAAAAGTGCAGTTCTTTCTACCACTCTTGCATATGTACACTGCACGAGAATCTGTAGAACGATCAGTTGCAAACTCTAGATAGTACTCCAAATGAGAAATTCCTACAGATATCCTCAACTCTACTTTGGATCGAAATATGGCCCCTACCTCGAGCAGTCCGTAGGCTATTGGATGATACTCTTTCCACCCCAACTGTAATATGCTTTCAATGTGCAGAAATGAAATATCCCAATCGCGCGAGCCACGTTCATGCTCAACATAGCTTGCAGTCTGATAATCCGATGAAAAATGTCGCAACTCATTGCGACGATCTTCCACATCGTCTTCAGATGTAGACTTTGCTTCATCTTCCTCATAATCCTCATCGAACACCTCTTCATCATCTTCCTCATGATACGGCATTCTTTGATCAAGATGTACAGCTGAGGTACATCCTCTCATAGTGTTGCGGCTCACATTACTATCGGGGCCAGAAGAACCGTCGTTTTCAATCACATAAACTTCTGGATCCTCTCTAGGATCCGCTAACCATCGAAATAACTCCATATCCCCCATCAATAGAACTTTTGCTTTAATACCATTGATGTTTGTGACGTACCATAACGTATATTCGGTCTCTTTTCGATCTCCCAAACCCTCTCTAATAAGATCCACGAGGTTAGCACGATTAATTGTATCGGAATCGATATACGCAACAAATAATTCCCTATCTATATATGTTGATCGCTCCCAACGACCGCCATGATGTATCATAATACGTCGCCTCGACATCTGAAATTAACAAAATGTAATATAAACAGTCAGAAAACCATTAAAAGTACCTTAAAACATGGACTGTCAACCCCACGATCGCAGCACACCATCATGATCACGATGGCACTCACGATCGTATCCACCATTGTGGCCACGATGGTGGACACGATCGTGAGTGACATCGTGACGACGATGGTGTGCTTCGAACATGTGGGCTAAACCCTAAACCCTAATAACATGACGTCGAAACATAAACTCTAATGTGTGACCTATTCGAAACAAAATAAACAATATTCATGATCAACATATATACTTGCATGAGATCAAAACGTTCAAACAACGAAACAAGCGAGATGAACGAAGGAACATTCGCCTCTTGATATTTTCTTCTTCCTTTATGGTTGATCTTTGGATTTCTTTGATCAGGGTTTTGGTTTTAATTCGTGGTTCTTTTTGTTTCTTTGGTTACAAATGAGAAGCTTAAGTTTTGTTTAAACAACTACAAGCTTCCACAATTATTATCACCAACAACCTCTTCATCACAAAAGTTATTCCTAGTCTCAACCGAAAAGATTCACCAAATCTGCACTTCATTAATGACATTTCGGAGTTCACGGCGGTCGTGACCACGTTCGAGCCATTTATCGTGAGCTTCCATCGTCCCCTCGGCCCGTCGTGCGCATCGTGCCCACGGGCGGGGGCAATCGACCGTCGTGGGCACGGTCGCGGGTTTCGACGGGCACGATGGTGCGAAGAAACGACGGGCACGATGGGCACGACCGCGCGCTCGCGTGGCGGGGCTTGGGGCGAGGTGGGCAAGACGGTGCCATCGTGCCCCCATCGCCCCTCCCCCCCGCCGTCGTGCCCCATCGCCCGTCGTGGACGCGATGAGAGGCTCCCATCGTGGCCACGATGGTGCCGCCGAGGTGGGCACGACAGGGCTTGGGGCGGGGTAGGCCACGCCGGGGGCCTCATCGTCTGGGGTGGGCACGATGGGGGCTTGGGGCGGGGTGGGCACGATGGCTCGCGTGCGCACGATGGCCACGATGGTCGATGGTACGATGGCCACGATGGTCGTGTCCACCATCGTGCCTACGTTGGACACGACGGCTCGCGTGCCCACGATGGCCACGATGGTCGTGTCCACCAGCGTGATCACGATGGACACGACGGTCATGGCCACGATCGTCGCCATCGTGTCCGCGATCGTGGACATGGGTTTGACTTTGTCTTCAAGTGGTGGGGACCGTAAGGGGTATTTTAGTCATTTCGCAGATTTTGGTATACAAAAGAGTTAGTTTTAAAGAGGGGCTAAAAAACTTATCTTTTTTAAATTTTGGTATTTGTTTATTAGTTTCCTCTTTTTCAAGTAAAAGTCTTAATCAGATCATGTAAATAAATTGCAGCAAGGTAATGCTGACCTTGAAGGTAGAAAAGCGCAAAATATTATGCAAAGCAACCTCATCTATATATGAAGGGCTGTACTCGAACCGAATAATGGCGTGCTCAAGTTTGATTTGTTTAGTATTGAGTCAAATTCCGAATTTTATTTACTCCCTCCGTCACACTTCAAATGTCTCAAAATTATAAGACAAATCCTATAATTGAGACATTTGAAGTGGGATAGAAGTAGTAATTATTTTCTTATAACAAACATAATTAATTAGAGATTTAATAAAATTATTATTAATTTTAGTAGATAAATATAAGTTGCACTTATTAATAATTTATATTTTTCAAGTTAAAATCACTTAACGAACGTGTTCACGAGCTAACGAGCCGAATACTATCAAGCTCAAATTTGATTTGTTTATTTTTCAAACTTCTCTAAACGAATTTGAACGAACCATTTTCGAACCGACTCCGAAAAGTTGATATACGTTCAAAAACAATCAAAAGGCGCAAGCAAATAGGCATTGCCTCACTTTAGCGAAAAAAAACAAAGTATTGAAGCATTTTCTGCATCATACAAGTGAGAAAAAGGGAACATACATTCAGATCAATTTTAGCAATAACTTGATTGATAAATATGCCATAAAACAAAATTTTTTTGCAGCTACATATTCTTGATCTTGAATGAGGTAAAAGTCAAGCTTTGTTATGTTCCTCATCAGCATCAAAATCACCAACATTAGGAACATATCCCAAAAGCTTCATCGTCTCAGCAAGCATTCTCAATAACGAATATATTTCCCTCTTCTGTGAATGTCTACTATCTTTAGCCATGAAAACATGCACATGGCTCCCTATCTCAATCCAGCTACAACCGGGCTGTTTGACGACACCGTGCCGTCTCATCAGCTTCCGAACTCTCGTCACATCTCTCCACCTCCCAACCTCAGCATACATGTTTGAGAGCAGAACATAAGGGCCAGAGTTTTGGGGATCAATCTCTATAAGTTTTTCAGCAACAAAGTTGCCCAAGTCAATGTCGCGGTGAACTTTACAAGCTGCAAGCAAAGATCCCCACACGACACCGTCAGGAGGGATTGGCATAGAGAGTATCAAGTTCTTTGCCTCAATAAGCATACCTGCTCGACCTAGTAAATCAACCATACATGTGTAATGGTCTTTCTTAGGTTCGAGATCATACTCGTTCCTCATCAGATCGAAGTAGTGACGCCCTTCTTGAACTAATCCGGCATGGCTACAGGCAAAGAGAACTCCAATCATGGTCACATCATCTGGTTTTTCTCCAGCCTCCAACATCTGCCTAAACAACTCAAGAGCTTCACCACCTTGCCCGTTTTGTGCAAATCCCACAATCATGGCATTGAATGAAACAACATCTCTTTCAAGCATGGTCTTAAACACCTTGCTCCCATCTTCAATCGACCCACATTTCATATACATGTCTATCAGAGAATTACCAACAAATACATCAGATTCTGGGCCACGTTGGAATCGGAACCCCTGCTTCAGAACATGGCTATGAGCTTGCCTACCAAGCTTCAAGTCAGCAAGATTTGCGCAAGCATTCAGAAGGTTCCCAAATGTGTAGTGTGTAGGCCACAAAGATTCCCTTTTTAAGAGAAGAAACAACTGTAACGCTTCTTCGTTGTCCCCATTCTGTGTGTACCCAGCAATGAGTGCATTCCACGACACAACGTTCCTTTCCATCATCTTGCTAAACATACTTCTTGCAGTTTCCACGCTAGCAGCTTTAGCATAACCACTGACCATAGATGTCTCAGAGACCACATTTCTTATTGGCATCCTATCGAATATCCACCTCGCTTCCTTTATCTTTCTACATTTGGCATACATATCAACTAGTGCATTCGATATCACAAGATCATTATATAACTTATCATACTTCACAACTCGTGCATGAATCGCCCTACCTTCTTGAACAGCAGAGAGGCTCGCGCAAGCACTAACAACGCTAGCTAGAGTCATCTCATCCGGCTGAACTCCACATTCCATCATCTTAAGAAAAACCTTAAGGGCTTCAAGTGCTGGCCCGTTTTGTTCGTAACAAGTGATCATACTATTCCAAGACACAGTATTCCGCTCCCTCATCCCATCAAAAGCCTTCTCAGCACAATCCACACCCCCACACTTTGCATACATATCAACAAGAGCAGACCCCATGTAAACATCCGACAAAAACCTCGACTTGGCCAGAGAAGCATGAATTTGAGTACCCATT
Source organism: Salvia miltiorrhiza (assembly GCF_028751815.1). NCBI lineage: Eukaryota > Viridiplantae > Streptophyta > Magnoliopsida > Lamiales > Lamiaceae > Salvia > Salvia miltiorrhiza. The sequence goes on from NC_080392.1 coordinate 44,854,854, forward strand.
ACAACATCTCTCAGCCCAGCACAAGCACTGAGCGCGCTGCCATAGCTGTACTCATTCAACACAAAGTTCTCATGGTGCATTTTGGCGAAATGCTCCAATGACCTATCAAACACCTCGAGCTGAGCAAAACCAGAGATCATCAAGTTCCACGAACACTGGTCGGGTTGAGGCGTTGCAACAAAAACTCTCTCAGCCTCATCGATCCAACCTGATACCGTTAATGCACCTATGATCGAGTTATAACTGAAGGCGTTTCTCGTTGGCATTTTATCAAACAGTTTGCGGGCGTAACTGAGAGACCCACATTTTCCGTAAACATCAATGAGCCTGTTGTTGATGAAGACTTCATCCCAGAAATGGGATTTGAGAACACAAGCGTGGGTTGCGCATACGTCGCGAAAGGACTTGGATTTTGTGCAGGTTTCCAAGAGTTTGGCGAGAAATGAAGATGAATGAGTGAGAGAGAGTTTATTGGTATAAACGGGAGCATTTCTTCCCATTCGTGTGCAATGGTCTACCTAGACCTGTGATTCATAAACAATCAATATTGTTAGAATTCGTACATGAAAAGGTCAATCATTGGTATATTGAATGAATATATTAAAATTTTAAACAGCAGCTCTCGTAGCTCAGTTGGTTAGAGCACCCGTTTAGTAAGCGGGAGGTCTTGAGTTCGACTCTCAACGAGAGCACTCTTTAGATTTTTATTTTCTAAGGTCTGTTTCATTGTGTTTGAATGGAAATTGAGTCCCATATTTTTTGTAAATAGTGAGGGGGAAAGTCTGTGGAATTATTTTTAAATAAGTAAATATCATATTTTTTTGTAAATAGTGAGAGGAAAAGTCTGTGGAATTATTTTTAAATAAGTAAATATCACAATTTTCAAGGACGTCTCGATATAGTAATAAGGTAACAATTTTTAAGGTAAATAGTGAGGGGGAAAGTCTGTGGAATTATTTTCAAATAAGTAAATATCACAATTTTTAGGGACGTCTCGATATAGTAATAAAGTCACAATTTTTAAGGACGGAGGGAGTACCTTTTTAAACACGTCATCTTCAATCAGTCATAATTTTCAGAGACGAAGTTCAGTTCGAATTCGGCCGGAGATCTTCATGTTCTGTGCGGACGGGGGAGGTGGCAACGGCGGAGGGTTGGGGAAAGGGATGGGGCGGCGGGTGGGGGCGGAGGGGAATTATGGTTTGAGAGTGAGAGAGGTTGGAGAAGATGATGACATGAATTTTTTTTCTTTTTTTCTTTTTTAATTTTTTTTCCACATGTCAATAATATGCTTAGGTGTCAATTTACGGTTGCCACTTTGTCGATTCCGACAGCCACCGTGTCATTTCCGACGCCAGCGTAAGAAAAAATCGATCACCGAACAAAAACGAGACAAAAATAAAAGATTATATATTTAGAGACAATTTTTTTAAAATATGAGTAAAAATCAATTTCATGTAAACGTTATGGATTTACGGACAATTACCCCTTTTATAAAATATTACTCCCTCCGTCCCACTAGAATTGACACTTTTGAGTTAGGCACGGAGATTAAAAATAAAAGATTAAGAGTGTAAAGTAGGTAGGATCCACTTATTTTATGTGAATAAAGAAAGTAGGGACCACATATCATTTTAAGAAAGTAACAATTCTAGTGGGACAAATAAAAAAGGCAAGTGTATCAATTCTAGTGGGACGGAGGGAGTAAAATTTATAAACTCTTTAAAACAAGCTTAACCAAACACCCTCTAAAGGCGAAAAGAAGATTAAGAGGGTGTTTGGCTAAGCTTATTTTAAAGAGCTTATTATAAGCTCTTGGAGCTTATAAGATGTTTCAAGAGCTTATAAGATGTGATTTTTAAGAGCTTATAAGTTGTCAAAGTGTTTAGATAATTGAGCTTATAAGTTAGAGCGAGATTTTTTTTGCTAGAGAGATACAATATTTTTTTAGAGAGAGAAAATCGAAGAAAAATGAACTTAAATGATATATGATGAAAATAATAAATTATAGTTGAAAAATATTTGTAAAAAAATTGTTGCATATGAGATTATAAAAAAATAAATTGGGTAGAGCAACTTATTTTTTGGGGAGCTTATAAGCTATTGAGGAGCTTATTTTGCCAAATACTTTGAAGGAGCTTATAAGCTTTTAAACAGCTTATAAACTGTTTTGAGGAGCTTATAAGCTCAGCCAAACACCCTCTAAGTCGATGATCCGATGATGAACTCAGTAGAATCGGTAGTTGAAACAGTGCAATTATTTGCTGCGCAGCGACTCTGCTCGCCTGGTTCCTTGGAACAATGTTATGTCAGTATTCTTAATGACTATCAATTGCCACAAAGAAGTAGTAGAATTAAGAAGAGCTACAATTTTAGAACTGCATATTTTGCTTCATACACACCTGCAACATCAACCTAGTATATCTTCAAACTATATACATTGAAAGAGGTTGGTTGTGAAAGCCTCTTTGAATTACTTGATTCTCTTCTTCATCTTCTTCTTCTTCTTCTTTTACTATTCATGTCACAAGATAGAGCATCATCTGTTTCCGGATCATGGTACAAGAGGCCTATATGCGGATGACGGAAGCATTTGATGAATCTGGATTCCCTCTGTAGTTGATCTCCACAAAAAAACCGCCTCCCTCGCCTCTGGCAAGTCTTCCAGGATTTACACAGATACACTTGAGTTGCTCTTCTCCATCATTTGCATCTTCGATAGCGACAACCTATTCAAGAAGAAACGGGAATTTAACTCGTACAACTCTGCATTTTCCCCTCGTTCCTAAACTTCCTAATAATATCTGGTTATTATGTAGGGTGGCATTTATTTTGGGTAAATTCAACATATCCCTCAAAGTAAAAGCCCCCATAACTGAAAAAGTGTTATCTATCTTATACATGTACATGGAAAGAATTCCTGACCTTCACAAAGTGAGTCAAGTCCGAAGGTAATATTAGTATATCCGGAATTGATGAGAAGTGTAGAGCTTTGCTTGCTAGAGAGAAATCCAAGGGAACATCTTCTGAAGGAGGATACAGTGGATAGAAGCTGCTCCATAGAAGAAAGATATGAATAATAGCATCACATATAAGCAAAGAAGAGACTTTTGTCATCATAGAAGAAAGGTATGAATAATAGCATCACATATAAGCAAAGAAGAGACTTTTGTCATCATAGAAGAAAGGTATGAATAATAGCATCACATATAAGCAAAGAAGAGACTTTTGTCATCGATTCATCAAGTAGAATCTCTGAGCATTTACTTTGAACATACCTTTCCTGGTTTAATACATGTTTAGCTAGATTTGTCAACCTCTGCTTCGACTCCCCTTGTGGAATTTTACAGATTTCCTCAGCACTGAGATGTTTAAGTATATCAACTGTGCAGCAAGCCACTTTTACCTGTAAAAAAGATCAATCAAGAAAAACAATCACTGTAAGGAAGCTTCTCAAAGCAATAAATATATATCAGTAGTAGCTATTCTTATATGTCATTCTAGCACTAAGAGTTGCAACACCCAAAACATAGTGGTTTTGAAAGAAATATACATAGAAAAAGAAATAACAAACAGTAGCTGTATGCTCATGAAAGAGTATTTACAGTTGTTCTTACCCGATTAGCACAAAACATCCCTGGATTGGAGACACTCTTTATCTGTCGGACAAAATATCAGTTGTGTCCACAAAAAAAATTATTGAATAAATTGAAGCACATAAAACATCTTATGTACCTGATTACTAAAATCTGCAGGATGAATTTCAAAAGCAGGCTGTTCAAACAATGGAAAATAAAAGGTTTACTATCTAAATTGGAAAATTCAGCATTAGAGTTAAATAGGAGAAAAAGTGAAAAAGACTAGCTCACCTGAGGAAAAACATAGTCATGATTTGCATCTCTGACAGATGGCATAAGAATCACGTGCACTGTAGAACCCATATACTCGACATAATCTTGAAGCTATATAAACAATAAATGGTATCATCATTGGTATAAGGAAGTTCAAAATGAAAATGTCACATGCTTTATGTATTTTGACTTGTAAAACCTTTCCAAGAATCTCAAGACGAAACATTTCATCAAAGGTCTGATCGATGGTTCCTTTCCTGAGCTCTGGATGATCAGAATCAATAAATGGCCCTAGCTGTCAAAGAATAAATTGAAGGCACTAGTTTCATACTTTCATTTCATCTTCATCACTTCTAGACAAAAAATTAACAAGTGTTTGGAAGTCCCTACCAGCACAAGCAACTGAGGTTGCTTCCGCCGTGCATAGGCAAGAAGCTCATTTAGAGGCTGGAATAACAAATTATCACTTGTAGTAAAAGGACCCGCTGCAACAATCTGTTCAAAAATGAAGCAGCCAAGAGAATGTATAAGACCTTTTTCTTGAGCACTAAATGTATACAATTTTCAGACACAAAAGATAAACATCCTTTGGCTTAGAATGCTGCAAAAACAGCACTTTTATAGCTTTTATTTTCATCTAGTTTTTCAATCACTGCAATTGAATTAATCAAATGAAGATGGTCCAGAGAACCTTGATTCAGCCTCTTGGGTAACAATACTAGTCAAGGAGATTCAGTTAAGACCAACTCATCTTTATGACAAATGCAAATTGCTGTCAAAGTTTGGCGTACTTTTTAATGCCTGCCAATGTACAGATCCTCAAAAGGCCCCATCATTAGTTTATCTGTCCAATTATGCCAATTATATGTCTCAAATAAGAAGGCATATAGGCAGTTAACACTACGGGGGCGTTTGGTTTGGTGGATGAGATAGATAAGATTGATAGGAGGATTGGATGGATGATTAAATAATTCATCCAACTTTGGGGTGATAAATAATCACTCAATTGAATGATTAGATGCGGGTCGGATTATCAATCACGGGCCCAATCATGCAAACCAAACACTTGATTAAGGTGAATTATTTTATCAATCATGCTTTATCACTCAAACAAAACACCTCCTACATGTATAATGGGAGTTTGCAAAGTAATGGATGATTCAAATGTACATACCAATGACACCTCTGGTGTATCCAGTGAGGGTTTCTTTAGCTGAAGATAGTGATCCAAAGCTTGTCTCTTTGAAGGATGTTCCTCATCAGCAGCAGCAGACAAGGGGACATAATTAATAATATTTGATGCAATAAGACAATGTCCACTAGGATTATGCCCTTCAACACCCACAACCTATATCATGGCCAATATCAAAGGTATTTAGTATCATATACATCAGACATATCACTGAAGATGAAATTTTCTCCCTGAGTAAAACATATTCCGACCTGGCCTGGAAAAATAGAAAATTGGTTCAACTTTTGCAAGTCAAGACGAACACGCTGCCCACCAGAATGCTCGACACTGTCAAAAACATCCATATTACACAGCACATTAATAGACAACAACTATACGACAAAATCATGAAATTGCTGGGTATTTTTGGTGGAAGGTCTGTGTAATATTTTCATCTAAGCAGTAAGTGACATAAAATTGACTTAAGGTAGATACTATGCAAAGGAAGAGCCTTTTACCTGCTTTGCAACAAAATGGGCTTTTCCTTCAGACGGCCTTCTTCCTCGCAACAGATCATGCCAACAGCAAAAATTCTTTGCTGGGATATAGTAATATTTATGAAAAGAAAAGAAACCACATTAATGCGAAGCCAAAACTAGAGTAACATAAGAATAATAATTGATAGAAACTATCCTTCCAATGCCAAAGATTGTTAATATCGCCTCTTCTAAGACAAGTGGAGAAGTTAAATTACCTGAGAAGCTACAGAAGGATCAACTGGTTCATCGTACCTCCCAGAGGACACATATGCAGTAGCTCGTCTTTTGATGCAATTTTCCAGGAAATTAAACTGAATCCCACAAGAACAAATTAGATTTTTGAACAAAGAAAACCACAATTATTGAAGTAATAAAATACAATAATACCTTGTCCTCAATTCTATCATACATGAACCTGCAACCAGGCTCGGGCTGAGATCTGTTAATTACGAGGGAACACTCTTTACTAGGTTGTACTCTCTTGATGATATCATCTTCAGAATTTGCATCATCGTCCTCTGCTTTAATGGTTTGCATGTCTAGATGCTCATTAAGCGTCAATTGGATGACAAACTTATTCTTTCTTGATCCAAAAGGTGTCACTGGTTCTAGAGGTTTTTTAGAGGTAAGTTTGATGCTATTTGTCTTTTGTGCTGAATCAGATGATTTCTGAAGAGCTGATGTGTGCTTATCAGGGGGGGTATCGAGTATGGCTTCTGTTTCTCCATAGTTACCATTCAATATCCTGTTTGAAATTGCAAATTTATTGTAACTTACTCTGTAATCAAAATCCCATGAGTGAAACAATACACTATACCTATAGATAAAGAAAACAAAATGGTTCCATGACAGCCGCGATTAGCATGAAGCTTCATTTAACATTTTCATGGATGGACTTTAACCTTTTTTCACAGAAGAGCCCAAGTTGTTTTGGTTTATGCATTATTCATGCAACAACTAAAAGCTTGAGATCAAATACATTCTAAAACTTCAGTTAATCAGAGTCATCATTCGTAGAGATCCAGAATGAGATAGGAAGTTGGACATGCATATTGTCCGCTGCTTGGTTATTTTAATTTACCATATATAAAATAATTTATTTATTATCAAATAAATAATTAAAAGAAAAAAGAAATGGCTTATTAAATTAGAGGAAGAGCAAGTAAATAGTGGGTTAACCTGATCTAGATGCTCATAGAATTCATAGATGACAATGCAAATGTATTGTAAAAAATAACAACATAGACCCTTGAAATTGCAGAACACAGACTTACATGGCTACATCATTAGAGTACAGGTGCAACCCGGATGCTTTCTCTTTGACTTTATCCACCTGTTCATTCTGCAACTGCTCTAAAAATGCACCCATATGTGAGCTTCGTACTACAGAATCCAGGCCCCTGTTACAATAGAACGGTCACACCATTTTGACTGATCACACCCTCATTCGTAAACACATAAAAACTAAGTCCCAAAAAGAAGAAAGATACTACAAATTTCTCTTTAAAAGACACAAGTTTAAAAGCAAGATAGTAATGTATCACAGGATAAATGTCCCATTCAGTCATTCAGAACATGGCTCAGTTACCAATCATATTGCATCTATGTTTCTTTTATAACCTTCCAAACACAGACAAGTGGAAGATCTTAAAAGGCCTTACACTACTTATACATTATTTGGAGCTTCATTATTTGTAAAAGTGAGTTCTTGAATTTTGCATAATGTCCAATCATGGGTCGATCACTTCATAGTTTTGAAATATTTAGTACTCATATTTTTTTTTTAAATAAATAGATAACACTAGTCGACAAATCTGCTACAAATATAAAGAAAGGTTAGAAATTTAATTTCATTTTTACAAGCTTCATAAGATTCAAAACTTCATTTCAACCAAATGTGTAAGCTCACTGAAGCGCCTCTGAAATCACTCAAATTGGAATTAATTTTAAAACAAAGAAAGGAAGTTCGAAAATCTGATCAATTCATCATTCCTCTACCATTTTTTGTGAGGCTGGAGGCAACTGAACAAGTAGAAAGGCAAAATTCCTTCCAATCAGAGGGAATCAATCCAAATCCTAACCTGTTGATAGAGTACAAATCCCAGTTGGCGACAATGTCCGACGCGCTGAGCTTGTATTGTATACAAAATGTCAGACCTGAACAATTTGGGGGAATTCGAATCAAAATCAAACCAATGATACGAATTTTGGGGGACGAGTTATTCAACGCACGAAAACAGCGAGTCAGAAAAAAAAAAAAACTCACATTTCTGGAGAATCTCTTCTTCTTCGTCGAGAGTAAAGCCGCCCTTGGTGAATTCTGCTTTGATTTCACCTTCCATTTTCGCGGGGATGTGGAGCTCAGTAGCAGTAGGGTTTCTTTCGAGTTTCAACTTTCAACGAAGACCAGTGGTAGTAAATGGCGCGAAACATTTTGCCGCCAACAATAGGCATTTAGTTTCTCTGTTCCTATTCTGCCCTCGGTTTCGGCCCAATTATTAATCGTTGGGCTCGGCCCAATTATTATTCATTGGGCTCGTCACTCATCATCGTCTTCATTTTTTTCCCTTATACTTTGTGAAGCATATAATATGTACTCCCTCCGTCCCACGAATCTTGACACGTTTTCCTTTTGGGCCGTCCCACGAATCTTGACACGTTTCCTTTTTTGGCAATAATTATTACATTCTCTCTCCTACTTTATCACCTTTATTATATTCTCTCTCCTACTTTATCACTTTTATTACCTTCTCTCTCCTACTTTATCAATTTTATATTTTATTAATTACACACTTAAAACACTAATCTACGACTCCTTAATTCCCGTGCCGAACCCAAACGTGTCAAGACTCGCGGGACGGAGGGAGTATCATTTACTTTGTTTTTCTTCCAAAAAAATTGCATATATGTTGCTGATTTTGTGGTTGATTGTTGGCGTTGTCCAAACCTGATTACATTTGTGGCACTTCAGTTTGTCCTTATACCAACAATCATTGTACTTATAGGTGCTCTTTCCACAACGAGTGCATTTCTGATCTCATTTTCAACTTTGTTTTGGTTTCTTACATAGAAAACCTTTACTTTCGCGGTTGTTTTTTCCTTGGCCTTTTCCGCGACCATGATTTCCACCACGATTTGGTATTAGAATTTACCCTATTTGATTTGAGATAGTGACACTGCAAATTTTCTATTCTTAGAAGAAGTTGTAGAGGTGTATTTTGGGAGAGTCTAAATCTCGGCTCTTTTATTTCTTGAGAATGATTCAACTTACAATTAATGAGTAGTGTCATAGGACAACCTACCAAAATACTCTTTAAATAAAATCATAATTATAACACTTGCTGCACATAACTACACTTTCCATATATACCAAAAGTTTATATATTGATTTCTTATAATATCATCAAATCCATCATACATGAATTTTAGCATTAAAATTTGAATTCACAATCAAGAGTATTCCGCAAATTGTGAATTAGGCAGAATATAAGTGTTGTAGATCTTTATATTTTTTTTATATATAAATTAGATTTTTTTTTATATTTACTATGATAATTTAAAATTCAACTCTTTATATTCAATTATTCATGACTTTGAATCTCGCTACACGTGATGTGATGCACGTAGATGCAATAGAAGAACCGGCCTTTAATTCCACACCAAAATACTCTTTAAATAAAATCATAAATATAACACTTGCTGCACATTAACTACACTTTCCATACATACCAAAAGTTTATATATTAATTTCTTATAATATCATCAAATCCATCTATATCTCGATACATGAATTTTAGCATTAAAATTTGAATTCACAATCAAGAGTATTCCACAAATTGTGAATTAGGCAGAATATAAGTGTTGTAGATCTTTATATTTTTTTTATATAAATTAGATTTTTTTTTATATTTACTATGATATTTTAAAATTCAACTCTTTATATTCAATTATTCATGACTTTGAATCTCGCTACACGTGATGTGATGCACGTAGATGCAATAGAAGAACCGGTCTTTAACTCCACGCCAAAACTTTACACATTGATTTCTTACAATATCACCAAATACCTTATTTTCCTTCCAAATAATATTAGAATAAGACCAATCAAATCCATCCATAACTAAACGAAAAAAAATAAGTGCTCTTTTTGTTCAGAACTTCGGAATGAAAAGAGAATGAAATTAAATAAATGAGTGGAATAGTAACAATAACCATTATTTTTATTGAGTGTTTGGTTTAACAATGAAAATGAATCATTAGTAAGGGATTCCCTTTCTTTTGTTTTCCCTTTACTTCGAGGGGTAACAAATTGGATGATTGAGTTACCTTCAGGTAAGGGTAATGGTTAATTAACTCATTACTCAAACCAAACAACAAGTAATTGATTTAATTAATTGAATTTCTTTTCGATCTCTAAAAACACCCGACCAAACGTGGACTAAATAAGAACCGGATCAGAGCCACCTGCTAGAAACCGAAGCCTTCAAACCATTTTTAACTGTAAGAAAAGCAGAAACACTAGGGCTAACTCTCTGCCCTTCCAAAACTTCAACATCAAAGTTGTGCAGAATGGTGGCCGCAACACCTTTCATCCTCGCAAGGGCCAGCTCCCGGCCCGGACAAGCCCACGGGCCCGACCCGAACGCGAGAAAGCTGTGCGACGCCACGTGCCTCACCCCTCCTCCCTTGCACATCCACCTCTCCGGCTTAAACTCGCCGCAGTCGTCTCCCCATATCGCCGCCTCCCTCGCCATCGCGTACGAGCACATCACGATCTTCGTCGACTTCCCCACCCGGTGCCCGCTCGGCAGCACGTCCTCCTCCGTCGGATCCCTCATGATCACCGGCGCAGGCGGGAAGAGCCTCAAGCTCTCCGTTAGCGCGCAGTGGAGGTAAACCAGTTTGCTCAGATCCTCCGCGTCGGAGAAGAGATGCTCCCTCGCCGGAGAAATGCGCTCGATCTCCTCCAAAACCGCCTTCTTCACCCTAGGGTTTGCAGAAATGAGGTAGAAGAACCATGTGAGGATGGCAGCTGACGTGTCTCTTGCCGCGAAAAAGAGAGTCATGATGTTGGCCTTTATGAACTCCTTTGTTAGGGTTTCCTTCCTATCGCCGCCGGCAATGTAATACTCGAGCACGTCGAAGCCGCCGCCGCCTCCGGCGAGGTCCTGATTCTTCCGGGACGACATGAGACTGTCTATAATCTGGTTGAGGTCGTTGCAAGCACGCGCCATCTTTCTCTCCGTCCCAACCCCGAGAAGGTTCTGCATCCTCCAGACCTTCTCGGGGAGGACGTTCCGCCAGAAGACGGCGTCGGCCATGTCGTCCATGGCCTCCCTGAGGGGGCACGGGGGAAACCCCACCCTCAGGGAGGCCATGTCCGACCCGGTGGCCATCAGGCACGTCGCGTCGATCATGTACCGGCTGAACACCTCCTGCAGGTCGAGGACCCCGCCCGAGGCGGCCGCGTGGCGGAGGACCGGGACGAGGCCCGTCTCGAGGGTGCGGCGGATGATCCCCGGCGCGGCGGCGTGGAACCCGCTCTCCTTGAAGAATCCGTGCGTCACCTTCTTGTCCTCCTTCCACTCCTTGATGCCCTTCACGAACACCGCCTCTCCCAGGAAATCGAACACCTTCCTGAACTCGGATCCTCGCTGGTAGAGCGAGGATCTCGAGTTCAAGACGTGCTGCACGTTGCGTGGGTCGCTGGTCACCAGCGTGTCCACGTTCGTGTACCACGAGGTTCGGCACAGGATCGTGCCGTTGCTCTCGGCGAGGACCTGCGTGAGCTTGTCGTAGAGCTCGTGGCTGCGGAGGTACGCCGTCGGCAGGAGCTTCATCAGCGGCCAATTCCATGGGAGGGTCTTGGAAGGGAGGAAAGTGAGGAGGAGGGAGCAAATGAGTGTGATGATGGCTAAAAAGGTTTGGGTGTAGCACATGATTTAATTCTTTTTAATCTTTAGGTGAAATTAATTTGGAGATGTGTGCAAATTTTGTTCATAGTTATATCTTTATTTATAAGGTTGATTAATTAATTATGTGCATGTGTGAGCATGCACTCATTATTTGAATGAAGTTGCTTGTTATGACTTTCTTTCTTGACCAAGTTGCAGTGCATGAAATTCCGACCTAGCTAGCTGCTAACTAGTTGAATATTAATGTTGAAATTCAAAGCTGATTAATTGGGTCAAAACTTGTTATGATAGGGTAGTATGATATTGACATATGAGTTGATGACGGTATTAAGAAGGTAACATAAAAAGTCAAATTAATTATGCATGTAATGCATTAATCGTTTACTTCAATTAATTAATTTGTGGAAATTTTGATAGCTAGCTAGATAGTTTTGGAACTTCGTATTCACACTGCATGTGGTGTGTATCCTGATTTTGGCAGTTTTAGCAAAATAAAAAAATAAAGAATCCCGGCCTTTTAATGAACCACATTAATTGGTGTTGTACTTCGAGAATTTTTATTTATAAGAAAAAGATCCGAAAGTACAAGACTAGTATAATCAAAACATCAATAATGAACTACAAAAGTACAACATAACAAATAACTAAACGTACATAATCCTTGTGATTAATTATTCCCTCGAATAATACTTACTAATTGACAAGAAATATGAGGTTATATATATGTGTGTGTTTGTTACTAAAAATTATCAATAGAGGGCGTTCTATTTGATTGTAAATTTATCATGAAAAAATGAAGGATAAACAAAATTTCACTCTCCTTCCTTTTTTCATGATAAATTTACAACCAAAGAGAACGCATCCTAAGAAAATTCGTGATAAAATGAAAGTCGCTCTAAATTTAAAAAAAAATTGCAATTTTTTGAAATTTAACATAATTTTTATTTTCTACTGACAAATACATGAACTTAACGGCTCTTATGATTTTTTAAACTGACAAGAAAAAATTCTAATTTATTGATTTTTGTTTACACAATTTACTATATTTTGAGCATTGTCTAGTTATTTCACAATTTTTAACTGTTTCAGATTGAACTTATCTAGAGTTAAACATGTATTCTAGCCTTCACGCAAACAATATATTAGAGTTTTTTTTCTTGTCGGTATAAAAAAAATCAGAAAATGCGTTAAGTTCATGTATTTGTGAGCAGAAAATAAAAATCAAGTTTCAGAAAGTGCAAAAAGTTTGTGTATTTATAGGCGAATATCCCTTATTATTATTGTTGTTGTTGTTTGCTTGTAAATACATGAACTTTAGAAGATTTCTGAAATTACACATGATATTTTTTTCTGAATATAAATATATACTCGACCTTCCAATTTTTTTAATTGTGCACACAATTTTAAAATTTACCCAAATCATAGCTGAATTAGTAGTTGGAAATGTCAATGAGGCCAAATCGACATTAAGAAAAAATGACACAATGTTAGAACACACCAAAACATGGTTGTTAATTACTAATTATGAGTTTTAAATCTATAAATAATGCGATTGAATGGAATTAGGGTAGATTGAGAGAACTCGTAGATAATATACGAAGCCGTTTCTTGAATCTGAAACTTGTATTTAGGGGGGTGTATTGATTGTGGAATTTGTTTTTATTGTCGATTTGATCACGTTGATCTTTTCTACTGCTTAACTCAATTTTAATTTGAGGAACTTTAAAATTATGAGTGAAATCAGAAAATATAAAAGGTCGAGTATTTATATTAAAAAAAAGTGCGTATGCAATTTTACAAAACCTCCAAAAATTTATGTATGTATAAGATAATATGTCTATTATTATTATTATTATTATTATTACTCCCTCCGTCCCGCTAAGCATGACACACTTTCCATTTTGGGTTGTCCCACGAAGCATGACACACTTCTATAAATGGCAAAAATTAGAAATAATTAGAGGTAATAACTATACTTAAGTAATGGGCTAACCCATCTCAATTACTAACCCAATTGGATAAAAAAATCCCGAACCCTAATTTCAGCCCATTTTACTTCCTCTCTCTTACGGTGTCTTCTCTCTCGCCCCAAGCGCCGCTCCCCCTGAAATTCTGATCTAGGGTTTTCTTTTGCCGCTCTCCGTCGTCTTCTGCCGCCGTTCTCTCCTACGTTTAATGGCAGACGACGATGGGTGGGTTAACCCTCGCCTCACCCTCACCCTTGTCTCGCCCCATCGTCGGCCTTATGCAGTTCGCTCTTCCCCTCGCCGCCCCCCCCACCGCGATTGTCTCTGCAAGTGGTGGGCTCGCCGGCGGCGAGGCAAACGAGCATCCCTCGGCCCCCCTCCCCCTCCCCAAGTGGAGGTATGGTCAGTTACGACGACCTCCTCCCTCTTCCTCCGTCCCACTCATTCCTCAGCCACCTCATCCTTCCTCCTCCGTCCCACTCCATCGCCACCCCCCTCGTCTACCGATTCGTGTTGGATTCACGAGGGTCTTCAACTCTTCGACCTAGAAGCTGAATTCGGCAGGGATCCCGATGGGCTTGGGGTCGCCGGCGGCATGGAGAAAGAACGGTGCAAAACTGGAGTGGAGGTGATGTCGCCCATGGATTTTGCCCCCTGTCTATTTTCCTTGGAAGCCGAGCACGGAGGAGTGGGCCGAGTGTGTTGCCATAGCCGATAAACAGTGCAAAGAAGAGGGTTTTTTATCCCTTGATGAGGTGATGTCGTTCTAACTGTTGGTGCTTTGAATTTGGTGGTCTGATTGACCTATATGCTATGATTTTGCCTTTGAATGTGGTGGATTTTGCCTCTGCATTGGTGCTTTGAATTTGGTGGTCTGATTGACCTATGTGCTCTGATGTTGCCTTTGAATGTGGTGGATTTTGCCTCTGAATTGTTGCTTTGAATTTGGTGGTCTGATTTACAAAAAAATGATTAAATCATTGTTTAAGCAACTATATCTGTGCTCTGATTTACAAAAAAAGGTTAAACCATTGTTTGAGCAACTACATATGTGCTCTGATTTACAAAAAAAGGTAAAACCATTGTTTATGCACAACTACATATGTGCTCTGATTTACAAAATGAAACCCAAAAACTAATATGCTAATCAGTATCCTTCAATCTCATCTAAACCAAGGCTTTGCACTATCTCTGTGATTCCATCTTGGCTGCCCATCTCATTTAGGTAGTCTATGCACCCTTGAATTAACTCCACTGGGACTTCCAAGTTCTGTGGCAGTTGGTTTGACCTTCTAAGTGCTTCTTTTCCCATGTGTGGAATCTTGTAATAATTCTGTCCCTTAAACTTCATGATCTCCATCATGCATCCCTGTAAACTAAGGAAAACATTATTAAGGGTATGAGGTGATAGCTTCTCAAAAGAATCCACAACTGCTTGCAGTAGTTCATCTGAGACAACACTAGATACTAAACATGTCGATGATGATATTATAATCTGAGACAACACTAGATACTACAAAAGGTTAAACCTTTAAGGAACTGCATAAATAATTTAAGTGAGACAGCCTTACCTTGTTGATTAAACAATCTTTGATCACTTCCTTTGTGATTGACTCGATTGCCTTAGTCTCTAGGGTGCCGGCTTGTCTGTTTCTACTGTTTTTCTTAGCTGGAACTTGGATGGTTAATGGAAATATGCCTATTTTACCATCAAATAAAACTGTGCCATCATCTGCTATCAATGGCCTTGTTACAGCACACATAAACATGATCTTGGTAATGAATTTCTTGCTTTTACATGTTCGATGTGGCTCGGGCTCTCCGGGTGCTAAGTAGTACCTGTGTGAACCTCGAGTAATGTAGAACCACTTCTCGTCTATATGAACGGTGTTATGCATATCTCTGGATTTGATTTTTTTAAGAATCCTATCCAATTCTAAGGATTCAAGTGAGATTCGCAACCTCAAAAGCTTGTTGGGGGCTGTCAAATCTGGTTTTAGAGCACTTGTGTGTGCTCTGATTTTTCCAGATTTCACCCACCTACCTATGGTGCTCCTACTGATTACTAAACCAACTGCAAGCCTCCTAATTGTGCCTCGTTTGGTGTATTCCAGATTTGAAAGAATACTCAAATCTAGGTGAACTTTAGTTCTACGCTTTGTAGTAATCTTTCGACTTACACTGTTGATAACTTCGCCTTCTTCATGTTGCTGTTTTGCAGACCTCCACAACCGAGCAATAGTGGAACGAGAGGTACAGAATTTCTGCCGAGCTTCCTCTAATCTGCCATATTGCGCCTTTCCATTGATGCTGCCTTGAAGGATGAATTGCACCACTTGATTTCTTTGTGTTGTTGTTAGATCTTTTCTCATTTTAGCTTGTTAGGTTTCTTATTGTTGTGTGGCAGCTTGTAGTTAAATAGAGTTGTAACTTAGGTGTTGGTGGGAAATTGCCGGGCTGTTTTGGCACACTTTTTCTGCCGCCACTTTTTCAAGTGAAATTTGAACTTATTTCAGATTTATGAAGTTTTAATCTGCCAGCTTTTGATTATACTAATGCGGCTGCCACTTTTATTTAATTCATCTACTGTTTTATTTTGATTACTTTTGCTTTTGCACACTTTTGATTATTTAAATAATTAAAGAAATTAAAAATTTTCAGTATTTTGATTATTTAAATAATTAATTAATTAATTAATCATACTTAAATAATCATAATAAAATGAAAATAAAATATGAAGTTGGAATCATCAAAATAAAAGGAATAACAAAAGTAATCCTTAAACACTTATTCACTTTATTAGTAAAGCCATTTAAATCACTAAACACACTCTCCTTAATTCCCGTGCGAAATGAAGTGTGTCTTGCTTCGCGGGAGGGAGTATTATTTGGCTTAACTGCCAATTCACGAGGAGAGAAGAGCAAAGCATAAATCTTGTTATGATACCTTTTTGTATTTTGGCTGGTTGTGAGTTGTGAATATGTGATGCATGAGAGAGAAGAACAAATCATAAATCCTATTCTGATCCCTCACTAGGAATAGGCTAAGCGAAGATGGTGGCGCTGCCGATGACATGGTCTTTCTCCGCCGCCACACCTCGCCGAGTCAGCCGGTGAGTTCATTTCGCGTCATCATTGCCTCGTTTGATTGACACCTGCTATTTGATTGTCTTTTTTTTTTTTTTTTCTTTGCTTGAGAGAGAGAGAGAGTGAGAGAGAGAGAAAAAAGCCTTAAAAATTTTTGTCTTGATTTGCAGATTTTCTGGTGTAGCAATGGCTTCTGCAGGCGCGAAGGTTGAAAATGTGAAAGTTGATAAGGGATTAGGTGATTTGCCCAAAGTTATTTTGACTTCTGCCCACGGAAGGTATTTTAATGGCTCCCTCCCCCAATTTATAGAATTGTGATAATTTCTTGCTTGATTAAAATTTTGATTCTTTTTGTTAAAAATTAATCTTGATATAAACCAATGCCAAATTGTATAAAGACTATTCTGTTTGCATATGTTGATCCTATGCTAAAAGTTAATTATTTTTTCTGTAAAGGAGGTGAATTGAGCTGGTTGTTAAAAATGAAGGTTGAAGTTGCAAATGCTGGTAGAGTTTGGTCAGTTAAGATTAGAGATAAAGTTACACTTTGTTCAGTCAATATCTAGAAAGAGTAGCTAATGTGTTGGTTGAAACTTGAAATGGTTTCTTCTTAAAAGTTGCAGCGTTGGTCCCAGTTGAATTCCTGAAAAACTTGTCCTTTCTATACTTTGATGGATTTTTATTTTGGTGGATTTATAGTTTAGTGGATAGATGATAGGATATGATAAAAATAATTATGCTATCCTTTGTTTACTTTGATAAATTGTGAAGAAAGAGAAGAATAAGACATATGCTTCCTCTTTAGGTGGGATTTACATCCTTCATTTAATCACACAAAACCAAAATAATCAAGGGCCTTAGTAGAGTTTCCACCCATTTGAAATCAAGGAAAGTAAACATTCGACAAAGATGGATAACTTTTACTCCCTCCATCCCTCAAACATCTTTCTAAGGGAGCGTGACACGGGTTTTAGTAAAAGTTAGTTGTGTATTTAATGAGTGGAGAATGAGTCCCACAAAAAGTTAAGATTGTAAGGGTAATAGTTAGTGGAATTGTTTCCAAAAATAGATTAGGAAGATGTTTTGGGGACAGACCAAAATAGAAAGAAAGGAAGTTGGTTGAGGGACGGAGGGAGTATTTTTGAGTAATCCACTGTTATCCATCCTCGTCAACTAAAGTTAACAACTAAATCATTAGTTTTATGGTGGCGGTCATGAGGGATTGTTCAAATAACTCTTATCTAGCCATTTTACTATATGCTGAAGTTGCTTACCCACAGTTTTACTGAAACTACAGTAGCAGTACCTTGTTCATTCCAAATGAATGTCACGTTGAAATGCATCTCTTCTTATGTTTCTGTGACGCTTGTCTTCTGACTGCACTAATGACTTCCTTTGTAAATAAAAGCTTGATGTTCGAGCCACTCTTGTGTCCTTCCTGAAAATGTCCATTCAGTATTTTAGAATTTCTAGAATTTGCTAACTTTAATGATTTGTGTGCATTCTTTTTCAGTGAGGCGGAGCTGTACCTCTATGGAGGTTGTGTGACATCATGGAAAGTAGCAAGTAAGGACCTCCTCTTCGTTCGGCCAGATGCCGTGTTTACCGGGCAGAAGCCCATCAGGTATACACTATGGTGGTAAATAATGAGTACTCAAAATTTTTAAAAATGTTGAAAAAAATAATTCCTTATCTGATATTAGTTTCACCATTACTTGATATTCCATTCTGGCTAATGCCCTAGTCAAGCTATGTATTCTTGCCATTTGTCCAATGGGATGGTTTTCATTGTTGTAGGGTTAATGATTTTGTTCTCCTTTCAAGCATAAATTTGAGAATAACAAGTTAAAGTATGCTTTTGTACTTTCTTTGGAAATAGTGGAGGAATACCACACTGTTTTCCGCAGTTTGGACCTGGCGCAATTCAGCAGGTAATTCCTTCAATAAAAGTTTTTATCTGCTGTTAACTTAATTGTGTATAATCCAAGAATTTGCTGAAGCTCCAACGTCTTATTCCTCGGCCAATAGCTATTAACAGTCTAAAGTTAACACGGAAGTTAATCCTGTCTTATAAAGCTGTCATACTTGGTGTTTCAATGCTGAACTACTTTCTCTACATGTTCGCAGCATGGATTTGCAAGAAATATGAATTGGTCCATTGTTAGTTCTGAAACTGTGGAGGGGAATCCTTCTATTACCCTGGAGCTGAAAGATGGTCCATACAGCCGTTCCATGTGGGATTACAGTTTCCAAGCTCTATATAAGGTTATAAAATTTTACTACGTTGTTCATGGTACTACAATTTCATTTTTGCATCTGTCAACTTTCTGCTCTACCTTCTCTACTTTTATTATTTAACAACACTGAATATGCTTCGGCTCATCTTTATTCTTCTGGTCACTCTTTTGCAGGTTACTCTTGACAGTAATGCTCTCTCAACGGAGTTAAAAGTAATCAATACTGATGAAAAGCCCTTTTCATTTACTACTGCCCTGCACACATACTTCAGGGTAATTAAAATTGTGTTGGGATTTCATTATTTCAAATAGCAATGATTACTGAGTATTTTGGAAGACCTTGTAAATAATAGTAGTATATTAATTAGTTGGAGATATACAGAAATGTTTCTTATCTATAACTTTCGACCACAATTTTATCCCTAGTTAAGATCTTTTAGTAAATTCTGAAATTGTCATTGTTAAATTTCTTATGTGTAGGCTTCAGTAACAGGGGCATCTGTAAAGGGTTTGAAAGGCTGCAAAACATTGAACAAAGATCCCGATCCAAAAAATCCAGTGGAGGGCAAGGAGGGAAGGTATTTACTTGATATAATATGACAATAATTTATTGTAGTGATCTTAGAGTTAGTAGTGATGATTAATTTTGGAGACGTTTACTTTTGAGGATTAGCCTATATAGATAAAAATAGTATCGACTAATCCCCTATTTAGTAAGATGGATTGAAACTTTAGGATATCCAAGACCCTAGATAATTTCTATCATTTGAGCCAAAAATTTATTTTTTTCGAGTGCAGCAAATTTCAGGGGGCAAAAACATTTTTTTTCCTGACCTTCACATTGTTGTCCTAGGGAGCTTGTCACGTTTCCTGGATTTGTGGATTGTGTTTATCTTGAAGCACCTACGGAGCTGCAGCTGGAAAATGGTTTGGGTGGTGTTATTACCATTAAGAATACGAAGTAACTCAGATGCTTTGTTTCATCATTTCTTTGATTCCATCCCTAAGCTTGCACTATCTTGATAGTCGATTTATGTTTACAGTTGGTCGGATGCTGTTTTGTGGAACCCGCACCTAACTATGGAGTCGTGCTACAAAGATTTTGTATGCGTTGAAAATGCCAAGGTACGGCAGAAACCTCAACTTTTATCTTCATCAGTCACTACCGACTTCCCTCAGTCTATTGTTTACGGCACATATTGTCTCTCTAAATCTTTATGCATCTTTGAAGTTTTGAAGCAGAAAATCCTCTTATGCATTCTCATTGTTGCTTAATAATCAGAATCCTTTAATTTTTCATACAGAAGAACAATTATGTGATTAAACTGACCTAAGATACTTGCATTTAAACTAGAAGAGCTGATTTTTAGTTCTATTCCCCTTCTTCTCTTCAAGTAAAAATACAGATTTCTGATCACTGCACATTCGTTTTCTACTTTTCATGCCTCAGATTGGAGAGGTTGAGCTAAAGCCTAATGAATCTTGGACTGCGTTGCAACATTTAAGCATCGTTTGAACTGCTGATAAAGCATCCACTAAAGCAGAGGTTTCTCTGTGTTATTGTATCATTTTCATCATCATAATTTATCTTCTTTACACATTCACATGTCTCTCCGGGTGTTGAATCAAACATTTTTTCGAGCATGACACCAAATTAATAAAAAAGATGTATACTTAAGTGAGACCAGATGTTGACACATTTTCATGTTCTGCAATCTTTTTTCACTTGTTGTTGCCACCCATTCAGATGGCACTTATTATTATTATTATTATTATTTGATGAAAGAACAAATAATTTTAAAGATTGTAGTCTCTATATTACTACTTTTTATTTTATATGAGAAACAAGTATTTTAAGAGGCTCATGATGACGCACACGTACCCGAGACTTTTGGCTTGAGGCATTGAGTCATTGACAAATCTATTATTAGGTCAACACACTTTTGATGTCTCACTTTGTATTTTATTTTTTAATCAGTTTTATTCATTAATTTTAATTTCTTATATTTAGTTTAAATTTAAGATTATTAAGTAGGGACAATAATCAAATTAAGGTTTATAATGATTTTTATGTATTTTTTAATTTTAATTAATAATTGATTCTTATGATTAATTAATACTCTTGGGGTATATATTTTTAAAAAAATAAATAAATTTTAATGATAAATATTCATTAGGATTCATTATATACTAATACTCTTTATTTTTTTAAATATTTTTTTATTAAAATAATAGTGATGGAACACGATTATACGATCTAATGTAAAAAATTATTTCTCCCGTCCCCCAAATAACTTCCTATCTTTCCTATTTGATTCGTCTCCAGAAAAACTTCTGTTTTATTTTTGAACTATATTCTACCACTAACAATATTTCATTTATTCCTTACTTTCACATTTTCACCACTCTCAATATCTCATTTATTCATAGTTTTCATATTTTCGTTTTAAAATCCGTGTCCCTCTCTTTTAGGAAGTTATTTGAGGGACGAAGGTAGCATGCGATAGACTATCTCATCACTGAGCATACCAAATGTATATATGTTTAAAAGTACTAACACTTGGAACATATTTAAAGCTCTAATTTGTAAACATTGCAACCAAGCAAACCAACATTATGACAAATCCAACACCCCAAAGCCAACACATCCACTTCCCCCTCCCCTTCTTCATCTGCTTGGCATAGAACAGGCTGCCGGTTCCGCCGCCGACGAAGCTGGCCGCAGCGGCGACGTTGCGTTCTATGTCGTCAACCCGGTGGCCCTGACCCTCCACCAACACAGCCATGTCAAGAAACACCTCATGAAGCTTGTTCAAACTCCTCCAAATATCCATCACTGCCTCTGCCTCTGCCTCAGCCTCCTCTTCTCCGATCTTCCCCGACACCATCGCCTCGATCACCTCCTCGCTCGGGTGCTCCCCCGTCGCGTTGTAGCACCTCCTCCTCAGGCCATCCTTGTAATCCGCCATGATCTTCTCCCTCAGAGCTCGGAAGCCGCTCACGATCTCACCGAGCTTCACTCGCAATCCGCTCGTGGTCGAGCTCCTCATTCGATCAACTGCACTGCCCGAGGCAGCCTCGTTGGATGCGTCGAGCTCATCGAGCCTCGCCTTGACGATCTTGGTTTTGCTTAGGACGGCGGCCGCGTCGGAATCCATCCGATCCCTCAGCCCGCGGAGGATTTTGGCAGTATGAGTGGATTTGGTCTCGTCGTGGAGAGCTTGAAGATCGAGCAAGAGATGGGTGATCTCTTGCATACCGCTCTTGATGTGTTCGACTTGGTCGAAGAAGTTTGTGAGATTTTCATTTTCTTCATCGCTTTGGCTGATTTCCCCCATTTCTAAGTCGCTCTGCGCTTGCTTCTTCAACTCCACGTAACTTAGAAACGATTTCGTCATGAGATCGTTCATCCTATCAAGAGCCCTAAATTCGAAAACAAATCGAATTCGACTTATACAGAACGTGATATTAAGTGGAAAAATCTCTGAATATGGTTGTAACTTGAAGAAGTATTACACCAAGGAATTGAGAACTGAAAAGTGTGATATGGTCAAACCTCTAAGATTTTGACAGAGCAATCCCCAGACAATGTGATGATGATCTTCTTCTTCTTCTTCTTCTTCTTCTTAATGTGTGCGTGCGTGAGAGAGAGAGGGAGAGAGAGAGAATGCTATGAGGAATAACAGAGGAAATTATGGAGAAGGAAATTGCGAGGATTTAATACAAAGATTAAAATGATTGAGATCAAAATATTTGAAGAAGATGGTGATAGCCGTTGGATTATCAAATCCCGCCATTGTCGCTCTGAGTCAGTTGCTAATTGCGTAGTGTTGGTTCCCAAACATTTGTATCTGGTTAATTTCTTGATTTTCCATAAAGAAAAAACAATAAAAATCTCAAGGCTTTTAGTAGGTCTTTTTTTTTTTTGGGTCTCTCTCTCTTTTTATATTATCGCCTTGATTTTCCAAATTATACTCGTTTTATTAAAAATATTTTAAACTATAACAAATATATTTTTTAAACCCCAAATCATTAAATTTGTATCTAAAATATCCTATGTATATTTTTCGATCTCCAAAATTATTTTTTTTAAAACCCCAAACTCGATTTGTTTTTTTTTTTTCTATAACTTCAAATAAATTAATGATGTTAATAATAATTTTTGAGATACTATAATTAAAATACTAAATAATACTCCCTCTGTTTCATCTATCTTGAGACAACTTTTGCCACGAGATTTAAGAAATCAATATTTAGTATGTTAAGTGTAGTAGGTGAAAAAGTGAAAAAAGTGAAAAAATAAAAAGGTGAATAAAAGGTAAATTTTTTGTAGAAAATGTCTCAAGATAGATGAAACGGCTCAAAAAGAAAAATATCTCAAGATAGGTGGAACGGAGTGAGTATATACCAAAAAAAATAATGCTACCGTGGAAAAAAATAATGCTAACATGGATCATTCCTCAAAAAACAGAAACATACATGTATGTGTAGACATTTATGGTGGCAAAACATATATATACCGTTGAGAAAGCCGTTTAAAACATGAGTAAATAAATTCATTTCCCTATGGATTTGAAAAGCATTTTCTTAGTCAGCTGAAGGTTCAAGCAGTCTTTGGTTTCTACAATTTCCCTACCATACTCAAACATTCTTTCAAAAAATTGTCGAGCTGTGAAGCATACATATCAGGAAACGTCCGATAATGGTCCACATGAGGAGATGATCCAAAATTAAAAGAGAAGACATGTTTCCCAGTCTTACCCTGCTCCTCCATGAACGACTCGACTCTTCGAAATGGGATCACCTTATCTCCGGTACTATACAGATAAAGCTGTGGACACGGAGGCTGATTAGTCGAGAGGATGGATATGATCTTTCGCAACCTCCTGTTACACAAAAGCAATACTCAGTCACTTCACTACTCACGAGAAACCGAACCTAAAGGCTACATACTACCTGTGTTTTGAATTGAGCTATTGAGAGTGCACGAGCTTTTACCTGTTTACATCGGGCAAGAAAAGAAGATAGGAGAAGAGCTTCTCAAATGCACCTAACAGCAAGAATTCAATAGAAAAGGACTTCTTCTCTTCTATCTGTGATCCGTTCTTCCCACTTCCCGATTGAGTTCCTCCAACTGGTTCCGTGGAAGGATAAGTAGCTGAGCTGCTTTTCTTTAGCAAAGCCGTGGAAAATCCAGCTGCCCAAACCTGAAACACTCAAAGAATCATTTTCTTGCCAGGCATATTTTGCCAGACCAGTCAATAAGGTATCCATTAAGATACAATTTGTCATAGACCTCAATACGAAGTATAGTGCATTAAGATACAATTTGTCATAAACGTCACATGCTAAAAGCCTTAAGTGTTATGATGAAAATTGAAGGGATCTTTGTTTGATTAAACAATCATGCTTTGCATTTTATCCTTCAGTTGTTTCTAACCCACAAGACGAGAATTAGAATTACTTAACCACTAAAGTTTACATATAATTAGTAACATGCGAACCCGAAAATCCACGGCATATGTGTCCAGTTATAAAGAGGAAAAGATAGGCACGGTTAGCAACTAAATTCCATTAAGTTTTCCTCAAGCATGAACCATTTTCTAGAGCATGTTACATGTCATGGAAAAAAAAGAACATGCAAACTCACAATTAACCACATCTTTATATGCATATCTTCTAAACCTAAAAGGATGATTATTCCTCAATTTCCAAGTTCCAAGTTGTAGTCAAAGATAGTAGAAAGATAGAGAATATCTTATTCTAGCAAATGTTTACTTTGAGTAATAGGATAGATTGATAAAGCATATGATCGAGTATCTAAAGGATAAGATGGTCGATCAAGCTCAAAATTAATCAATCCATCAAGGTAAGTGGAAAATTAGCTTCGATTATTTTTACGATCCATCCTATCACTACAAGTAAACACCCCCACATAGTGCAACAGCTACAAATATGGACACTAAACACTAAAAACTGATGAAAATTGTTTTCCACCAAAGCTAAAATCAAGAAATACATAGCAATGTAAAAGGGAGAAAATAATGGGGAATATGCACTATGTATGAGGTTTTATTCACAAGGTTTTAACGAGGCCGAAAGGTTCCCTTTTCCCGAGTTCGCTGGGTTTCCCCCACCCAGCTCTTTGAGGTGTTCTCCCTGGGGTATGCCCTATGCCTAGTTCTGTGTATTTGTTTGTATTTCATTCATATTGTTTACCCATAAAAACAATTCTACTACCAAAACAAGGCAAAAACAATCAGTTAAGTCATCCAACATCAAGCAACCAGTAAATACAAAATAAAACCACATTTTTACTGAGAAATAGCATAAACCTCAAGCACCAAAAACAATCAGCAGCACAAACCTTGGGATCGATTTCGGGGTCTCCTCCTGAATCCACTACACATCCTTTAATCCTCTCCAACAAATCCTGCATATCCTTCAAATTATCAAGAATGGCACCATACCTGCATTCAAAAACCAAAATAATAATAATAATAATAATAATAAATCCGAAAGCATGAAATTTCAAACACCAACGCCAACTAAAGAGTCGACCTACGCAAGCCAGCCGGTGTTGCTGAAGGTATGGAAGACCAAGAAGCGATCGCGGCCGCCCCGATCGAGCCACGCCGCGAGCTCATCGGCCAGACTCCGCACCCTCTCCTCCAGCTTCTTCCCCAAATCGAACGACAGCACATCCATGACAGAAGCAACAAACGTAACGGCGTGAATGCCCTTCGCGTTGTACATCTCGACGTACCGCCTCAGGTGCTTGGGCTTCGCCCCCAGCCACCCCAGCATCACCACCGCAACCTCCGGGTCGTTAACCCTAACGCCGATCCTGTTACTCTGATCAATAGATGTTGGCACAGGAGCGAAATTCCAGCTGAATGGGGAGTTTCCGGGGCCGAATAGGAGGCGGCCGAGGTAACCGCCGGAGATGGAGAAATTGGGCGGCGCGAAAACGGGGAATGAATTGAAAGAGTGGAATTTGGGGGAGTGGTTGTGGGAGAGGATGAGAGAGGGAGAGGGGGATCGGTGTGGGGAGGGGACGTATTGGCGTGAGCGGCGAGGGAGGTGGAAAGGGTGGAGTGAAGTGGGAGGACGGCGGTAGGAGGAGTGGAGAATGCGAGCGGAAGCCGCCATTGGTGGGAGCTTCGCCGACGACCCTCAAATTTCTTCCATCTATTTTGTTGCCTGCGAAGCATATACCAATTTGTTTTTTTTTTTTGGGGGTTATTTTTCTGTAAATTCACCAAATTTCATTTTTTCTTGAATGTTTCTCACGATTTTTTTTTAATTTTACATAATAATTCATCACCTAAATATTCGTTCTTAATATTTTCACAGTGATATATTTTGATCAAATTATTTAACAATCACTTTATGATGTGTTAATTAAAAGAAAAAAAAAATCTTTGAGAATGGGAAGGGACAAATTGTGTTTGTACAAGCTATAAAAGAAAACGGTGTCGTTTCTCTAGTTGGTCGATCTCGCCACGCTGGATATTCTGATGGTATCCATCACAGACGGTGAATTACTATGCAAAATTAAAAATTTCAAATACGGGTTAATTGCCCATAAAATACTAAACTTTCATCTAATTCTGGTTTTGCATACAAACTTTAAATTGTGGCATGATAATTACTAAACTTATGATTTTATCTGATTTTGCTACTAAGCTAAATTCCGGTCAAATTTCGTCCAAATTCCATGCTAATATTTGACGTGTCGTATTTATTTTTGTGTGCCAAGTAGTTCGACTCCTTTGCTTTCTTTAAATATTTTATTGCAAATAACATGTACAAATCAAATTAGTCGAATATTGGTACGAAATTTGGACGAAATTTGGCCGAAATTTAGATTAGTAGCAAAATCAGATAAAATCAAAAGTTTATAGTAATTATCTCGCCACAGTTTAAAGTTTGTATGCAAAATCAGAATTGGACAAAAGTTCGATATTTTATTGACAATTAATCCTTCCGAATATCATGTTTTCGTATTCGAATCTGAATATTAATCTAATCTAATCGAATCGAATACAAATCGAATAATTTCGAATACGAATATCAAACTTTCCAATCAAGCAAAAATATTTAATTTGTTTACAACCCTAGTCGCAATTTGTTTACAACATTACTAATTTAGACACTATAAAACACCTATTCATCTGGGGATCCGGATGAGGCAGAAAAAAGGGAAATGTAACATACAATTATGTAAACACAGCACTCCAACACCGCAAAATGCCAGATGACATCAATAAATTTAGGAATTTTGGAGCCAGAAATAATTTAACCCCTGACTTATCAATCTCCATGAAAGAATATGTATCACACAGTACTGATTTTTTTACCTTGGTAAGTAATGACTCAGGGCAACTCACTAGAAAATTCTATTTCATTTTTGCAAATTACAAAGAACATAAAACTATAGCTGCAAAGATACCGAAACCTTTTCGTACCCATTCGACATCACGGCTAACGGAAACTTCACCCATTTTCTGACTGATCCTTTGCCGAAAGCAGAAACAATGCCCAACTATTTTCTTTTCTCAATTCAAGTTTCAATATTAACCAGGTGAGTTGTTGCTCCATTTCAGACAATTCACTGAAATACTCACGTTACATGCTTTGGGTCGCGAGCTGCAGCCAGATGATCCTGCAACATGAACAAAAGTTTACCCCGTATTAATCTAATCTGAACAAGTTTCCCAGGACGTAGGTCTTCGTAAATTGAATAGGACCTAGAGTCGGATAACCCAGCTCCATGAGGTCATAGCTGATTGGGCCAGCTCAAAATACCTTGTATACTGCTTGAGCTGGATGTGAGTAGAGTTTCAAAAAATGAGCTACCTCAAGTAAGTTGATTAGTTTCTATGATGTCATCAAGGTCATGTCTAATTACACTAGCCTTCATTTTACGAGCAGTCCTGACATGTTCTTAAGTCAGTTTCTTAACAAAACTATTAGATTGCGACCTATGTGGCTCGTATGTTGCAAAAAAGTATGATATTTAACAAAAAAGCATAAAAACTACGGAAGAAGAGTTATGCTACTGCATGTAGCAAAGCAGAAAACGCCATCCTAGGTCAAGCCACTAAATAACCCCATCTCTATCAGTAATTGGCAATCCAAGATCAGATATTTCCAGAACAAGCTTGTACACATCTCCAAGCGTAACATTCAAAACAAAATAAACAAGTCACAGAAGCTCACTCACACCAAGGTCAAAGATTTGAAGTACTCAACTGAAAACCAATATATTGTAATGATAGATAGTGAAGCTCAAACTTACTGAGATAAAATCGAATGCTCTAGTGTCGTCTCTTTTCGAGTCATTCATTAGTGAAGTTGGAGGTTGAGTAGCGATGGTAGAATTGAAAACATCTGGAAAGGCTGAAGAATTTCCTATATCAGATCCAGCAGCGCTAAAACCTGTACTTGATTGCAGATGCCCTTGTTGCTGAAAGTTGGACATTGCAGCAAGGAACTGGGGTTGAGCCAAGATATTCTCCATGGCAATATTATTCATCGCATGAGAAGCTAATGCAGGATTGAACATCAACCCTGCTGGAAAATTATAACCCATGGCACCCAAAGGGAACATGGGAGCTACATTGATCCCTGCAGTTTGAGAAGTGAATTCCCTACTCAAGATGCTGTTATGAATGTTATTTTCTTGGGGAATACTGGACGCTGAATGAACATGTTCTGGGATTTTCTTAGTAGTGCTTCCGTTTTGCTTTTCAAATGGTTCGTTCTATTTATTGACAAACTGCTCATCAAGTCATTAACATCTTTTCCAGCATTTTCAAGCTCCTGGGATGTCGAGTTGTAAAAGTCAAAAGATGCGGATTCAGTTCTATTAGCTGCTACATGGGCATCCTTAATTACCGACTTGTTAACTGCCATACCAGAAAAGACATCGGTTTCATGGTCCTTATCAAGGTTGGAATGGAAGGAGACATCTGCAAATGGGTCATCGTCGACCTTCTGCCAGTTGGTGTTGTCACCACCACCAAAACTGTCCCCCAATAAGTCATCAATCAGTGGAGCATTAGAAGGTCCTACGGTTGAAGTACTTGGCTGAACATCAGCTATTTGAATATCTTCCACTCCCATAAGATCGTGTGAATCACTGGTGTCTAGCAAGTCTGGTATCATCAAAGGCTGAGCTGATCTTTCGACTTGATTGATTCCTCCTCCACCTTTTTCACCACTCAGAAGACCC
Organism: Salvia miltiorrhiza; assembly: GCF_028751815.1. NCBI lineage: Eukaryota > Viridiplantae > Streptophyta > Magnoliopsida > Lamiales > Lamiaceae > Salvia > Salvia miltiorrhiza. The sequence continues at coordinate 44,883,860 of NC_080392.1, forward strand.
AATACCTACACGGACAATGATCATATGTTTATTGTACCTGAAAACTAAACAAAAAAGAGCAAATTGTAGGATACAGAAAAGAAGTTTGCATCCCGTCTTATCAGACAACTACTACAGCGTTCATTCAGAACCTAAAATTCTTAATTCATGAAGCAGCAAAGATCAACCAGCTATGCTGCTGCATTACATGCATCCTCCTAAGGTTTTTATGCAGGATTAAGATAGACCCAATCTGCCCCCTCAAAAAAAAAAAAAGACAGATCCAATCTGCACGTTACTGCTACCTTTCTGAAGTGGCCCCCATTCCTAAGAAGTTGCCATGTGGATAAATTAAAATAAAGAGGGTGTTTGGCTGACCTGATGAAATTTTCATATCAACTTATGAGATGTACGAGAGCTCGTAAGCTCCTGATATTTGCTTGACTTTTGGAATGTGTCTTTAAAATTTTCGCAATAGGAAATTAGGAGCTTATAAGATGAATTTGGAATGTAAGGGAGTCCAAAGTTCTTTCAGGAAAAAAGATCTTATTTCGGAAACACCTTTAAACTGTCATTTCAACTAAAAATATTTGCCATCACGTTTGAAAAGCTTCAGCATCCACAGACTTTAAACAAGCTCAGCCATATACAACCTATGAGGACTTAACAAGAAACAGACTGGTTCTTGAATCTTTATATATTTTTTTATGACAATTATTGCTTTTCATCTTTACTTTTGCTTCAACGTAATATCCTAGATTAGTTGCACTGAAAATAGCACCTCTAAAAGAAAGAGATGATGCAAAACTGTGATTCTATTAACTATTCTCTAAGAGGTGACTGGTGAGAAGGAATAAGCTACAAATTTAGGTACGAAATGGTGATAAGAACTGAATGACATTTCTATGTATGTCTGCATAGTGAAGAATGAAAAGAGATACCAGTTTTGATTTTTTATCGCTGAAATTGAATAACTGTATAAGGTCAAATTTTCAAATAAAATAAACTGCAGTGAGTAAATATCATCAATATGACGTGAATATTTTGTGATGTGTCTAAACTATGATGTACTTTTTTCTTAAATACTCCCTCCATCCCCAAAGTCCTAGAAGGGGAAGGCACGGATTTTAATAAAAGTGGTTGGGTGTACTGTGAGTGAAGAAAAGGTCCCACCTAAAAGATAGTACTAATAATGATAATTAATTGTATTATGAGTGGAGAAAGGGGCCCACCATGTGGCATAATAGGTAAATAAGTTGATATATTGAGGGGTATTATGTTGTTGGCTAGTATCTATAAATGGAAAATAACTATTTTTTGTGGACGTACAGAAATGGTAAAACTGAACTATTTTTCAGGGACAAAGGAAGTATCTATTAATTTCCATAAAAATTCATAGAAGCGGTAATAATTATAATTTTTTCTTATCTAAGTAATGTATAAAATGAATTAAAGTTACTTAACATGATTTCATACACCACAGCTAATGATTTCATACACCATCGTTAATTTACAATGATGTCAATACTTATATCACATACATAATTATTTCTAACCTTTTAGCAACATCTATATTTTATATTCATTTTGGTACTATTTTCATTTTCTTCAATAAAAGTTTTTTTTTTAAATAAGTTTTGATTTTAATCTATATATATAAATTATTTAGAGAACAAAATAAGAGGAAATTAAATACCAAAAATAACAATAAATTATTTAACCTAATTGTCAAACTATTTTGTTCAATATGATAAGACACTACTATAAAGCATAATAATATCTAAAAGTATTGTACTCCCTCCGTCCGCCAAAATTATGTAAAATTGCTTGGGCACGAGATTTAATAAAATTGGTGATGATTTTGATGTAGTGGAGAAAGGGTCCCACCACTTTATGAGATGTGTGGTTGAGATTGAATTTTTAGTGGGTTTTTTGTAAATAAAGAGTGTTAGTAAGGATAAAATATTAAAGAGGATGGTGGGACCATTGCCATAAAAGGAAAGTGACATAATCTTGGCGGACGCCAAATATAGTAATTTTTACATAATCTTGGCGGACGGAGGGAGTATATTACTAGTATTTTTGGTTCAAGGGAAAAAGAACCACCCATGGGGAGCAGAGAATTATTATCCTTTATGCTTTAAGAATATGGATTCCTCTCCCCCAATTAAAAAAGAAAAGAATATGGATACCAATCACCTCCTAAGACTTTGACATATTCTTGCCTTACCAATAAAATATTACCTTATTTGCCTTCTCCCTCAGAGATGCTTGGGGGGATTCAGAACATTGGATCACTGCATCACTGTTGTCACTAAAATAAGAAGATATGACAGAAAACTTCCCATCATCTTTCTTCCTCAGCACTGCCTCAAGGACGCAAATGGCTTTCATGCGAACCTGGATGAATAGTTCCAATAATTCAGTTGAGGTTTGGATGCAAATTGCTTGGGAAAGAACATGATATATGCAATTCACACAGAAACAAAGGCTTTAAACGTCTTTAATGATGTTATTGCATACAACGTTTTTAGGAAAATAACATGCTCGGCATTTCTGCGCCTATAAAAACATCAGACCTGCATGCCATGTAAGGAAACATAAGGAACATACCTGCCACATAGGTAAATTCAGCTTTGTTTCGATTGCATGTGCTAAAGACAAAGCATCTAATTTTGAAGCCTCTATCAGGAAGCTATGAAGTGCATCTCGAGGAGGCTGTAAACGCACACCACCAGATGTTACAATTGTCTCTAACAGTTTCTCCTCACGAGTCTTCGTGCCATAAGTTGATTCATAGACTCCATCACTTGTTTCTGCCTGGGACGCACTGAGATCTTGGCCCCAACTTCCAGAACCAGCATTTTTGGAGAACCGAGAAGAGCTTTGCATGTCAGTATTATAATTAACTGCTTCATATCTTTCAGAGTGATCTCTTTCAGGAGCCAAAGATCGCTGAAGATTTGGGCTTCTGTAACTCCCAGTGTCATTGTTTTTTCTCAGAGATGGGGACTGTGCCAAATTACTCAGTCCCTGTTTGATTGTGGCACTTCCAATGTCAACAATCTCATTAATGAAGGACCTTTTATCTTCTGAAGGCAATTCATAGTTAGTATTCCCAAATCCTTGAATTCGACTACCAAGTTTACTTTCTGTAGGTGCAGCTTTGCTCTCATCCGATGTGAATAAAACAGAGAGTGTCTCCTGTGCTGTTTCACGGACAGCCTTGTTCAGTGCATTACCCTTCAAAGGATCTGGCTGGCCCCTGTAGTGGATTAATTGGCGTACGGCAACAGAATTCCTTTGCATCTCCCTTCTGAACTCAGCACCTGACTTTCCCACTGCATATTTGATGACTCTTAAGGCCTGAAAACACAATATGCATAAAGAAAACAGAGATAATTTACATGTTTTAGCCTAAAAGTAATGCAGGCAAATCACATAACATCTACCAACGAAGCTGCAGCTAAGGTTCACATGAACTTCAATGGGTCGACCATACCTATTAATCTAACATTCATACAATATGGTAATCTAAAATGGCACCAAGAACTTCATTTAGGTTAAAAAACAACACTTGTATTAATCATAAAACCCATTTGAAGAAGGAGAATTCCACAAGATTGAATCAAAGTTTTTACAAGGGATCATGCACAAACAGTCATCACAGTTTCAGTTCTCAAAATCATAATTACATTTGGTTTGATCATCAGAAGCACCAATTGCGGGAGAAAGAGAGAAAGTGGGAGAAAAGGGGGATAATGAATGAAAGACCTTCTGCTTAACAATAGACGATTTGTGGTCGAGACGCTTGAGAATAAACTCGGAGACTTCCTTAACGATGGAGGGGTGCGACGACCTCAGCAAATCGCAAATTTCTTCCAATTTGTAAACCGGAGTCACCTTATCCTCATCGGACGTGGCGCCGTCCACCATTCTTGACCTCCAATACGACTCTACCGCTCTCCTGCTCTGCTCCATTCCTCCTCACGATCAGAACGCAACCGCTCCAATTACTGATCAAATTAATTCAATAATTAATCAATTCAAACTGAAAGGACAAACTTGGAACCGTAGAAGAGGCGAATTTGGGTGGAATTTGGTCTTCCTGCGCAAAATTGAACGAATCCAACCAAAAAATTGAACAAATCAATGATCGGAAAGGGATGATGTTTCTCAAGGGTTTTTGTTTTGTTTTTTTTTTGTAAGAGAAATGTACAAAAAAATAATAATTTAATAATAATAATAATTTTAAAAAAAATTGTGAGTTCTGGTGGCGGCGGCTAGCTGGACCAATTTTGACATGAGTATTTAGAAGAATAAAATTATAGTGTAAAAGTATATAAAAATATGTGAAATCACATTATTTTAATATAAAATTATTACAAAAAATAAAATCAGGTCAATATTAATGAGACACTAAAAAATAGGCCAATAATTATAAGATGAAGAGAGTATATTAAAAATTAGTCAAATTTTAAAAACAATCATAGGATTCATAGCGGTGCTCGTTCGGCGGCTCGAACCGCACTCCAACGAGCCCCACCCCAATACCGAGCCTTCCAACTTGAGTGGGGGCGTGCTGAAGTGAGTCGGGGCATGATGGATGTATGTAGGGCACGTGATATACACACGCCTATATTAGTAATAAAATTTAAATATTAGTATGATTTTTCATCATTTTTTTCTAAAAAAACCTAGAGTTGTTGCTTGCAACTTCTTTCATTATTTTTCTTTACACTGCATTTCAGTCTATTCTTTTCCATTTATTCGTCTCTTTAAATTTAAGTTTTGTTTCTTGCTTTATTTCTTCAAAAGATGAAAAATAACTTCAACAATTGATTCACCAACCAATCAAATTTGTCATTGATCCCAACTTTTTCTCTTATAAATTTTTTTAGTTTTCTCAATCCTTCAATGTATTTAATGCTACAGCTCTTGAAGCTATCAATTTGAACGAAATCGAATTCATTCAAGATGATGAAGTGGTCGAGGTTCATTCGTTCAAGTTTTCTTTCTTGTTCTTTAAATTTAAACTAAGACATTAAATTAGTGATGACACCTACTTAACTCACAAATAAAGCGTTTCTTAGTTTGGGTGCCGAAAAATAAGTTTTTTTTTTAATTATATATATATATATCAGAAAAGGAGTGATCATGTTAAATGAATCGATGAATATACAAGTATATCTCTTTGTATAGAACTTTGGAATTATTTACATCAATCGCACGTGGCAAGCAAATCCACTCAATTCACTACAATTTACAAATCCAATCTTCTTCGACTGATTGGAGTTTAACTCCAAAATCAAAACTTCTTTGAGCGTATTTATCTATCTCTCTCAGTTCTCGTCTCCGGTGAAACCAATGGCCCTCTACCTATCAAAATCAGGCAAATTTTTGCCCCATTTCATAACAAAAATGTCTTCTTTAGGAATGATCAACCTCAGCTCATTGGGTTCTTGTCTCTCCCAAAATCCTCCACTTTTAACTGAAGATGGAAGAACCTCATACGCAGCTCCGGGTAACGACCCGACCCATTTCGTATGTCGTCGTTTTGGGTCTGTTAAAGCTGATAAATTGGCTTCTATCAGCACTAATGCCGATTCTCAGGTTTCTTCTTTAAATATAGTTTTATTTATCATCGCCTCATTCCTGAATATGCAACTGTAAATCAAGGATAATATGCTGCCATCATGAATGATGTGACAAGTATTTTGCTTTTCTTGAGAGTTCATGTGAAAGAAGACATGCGATTAGAATAGAATATAATAGAGTAGTGTAGAATTTCCTTGGATGAGAACTGAAAAAAATAATCCAATGTGAGTATTATGCTTAGTTATGATGTGGGTCATGACATTTAAAAATTTCGCTATTTTAGATTCTGGCGATTGTGACCATTTACGGATACTTTTAGATTTATTACTCCCTCCGTCTCAATCTAATAGGCTCGTTTTCCTTTTTGGGACGTCCCACTGGAATAGAATAGGCTCGTTTTCCATTTTGAGTAAAAAACTATACTTAATTGATGTGGACCACACCACTTTTTAGGAGAAAAGTAAGTTTCTTAAATCTTAATCTCCGTGCTAAAAAACGAAGTGAGCCTATTAGAGTGGGACGGAGGGAGTATTTATTAGGCCGTCATGTTGTTGAGGTGAGTTTCTTGCAGGTTTAATAGATACTCCCTCCTTCCATCATTGTTCTATATGGAAATGAAATTTGTTCTCGAATAAGTGTACCATTTCAAAAGTCCATGGTAAACTGATGCAAAACTTTTCATTTTGCCCTTGATACTTTTTCTATTTTACATGCAATAAAAAGGGGTAAAAAGAGTAAACTTGGCTTCCTTAGCATGTGTGTTTTGACAGCATGCTCTATTGGAAAAATTGGCAGTTCATTTTTTCAGCTTCTTGATTTACTGTTCTTGACTTGGTCTTGTTGAATGCTTTGCCACTTGTATATGTATATTGATAAATTTTCCATTATTTGACAAAAATTATTAGCTACTGAATTTCCCTGGAGGAGTAGTTAAGTTCACCCCTGAACTGAAATTCCTATCGGATGCCCCCGAAGAGAGAATCCATTGCTACCGAGTCCTTGATGAGAGCGGACACTTACTAACCAGCGATTTTGTAGAGGTCTACCATCTGACTATATGAATCTTGCTTTTGATTTCTAACCTCGTTGCCAATAAATGCATCCGGGAACTATTTTTTCTGATGTTTTTGTAACCAGATAGACAAGGACATTGCTGTGAGGATGTATAAAGAGATGGTTATGCTTCAAACTGTCGATACCATCTTCTACGAAGCCCAAAGACAGGGAAGGATATCGTTCTATGTTACAGCCATGGGAGAAGAAGCCATAAACATTGCATCCGCAGCTGCACTCAGCATGGATGATTTCGTCTTTCCTCAGGTTAGAACTTAGAAGTAGTCCCAAGTCACACAATTTTATGTCATCGTCTTCCCCAAATCATATGTATGCTCCATGCAGGAAACATGTGTGTGTGAGTGTGTGTGGAGAGGGAGAGAGAGAGAGAGAGGTTCTGCTTCTAAAATATTCAACTTTTGCTGTTGTTTATGCTTACTTGTTGTGCAATATGGTTTGTTGTTACGGCCTGTGCAGTATAGGGAGGCCGGAGTTTTACTTTGGAGGGGATTCGGGCTTCAAGACCTTGCGAACCAATGTTTTGGAAACATAGGCGACAATTGTAAAGGGCGGCAGATGCCGGCACATTATGGATCTAAGAAGCACAATTATTTCACAGTGGCTTCAACAGTTGCGTAAGACATAATATCTGTCTACTGTCGATTTTGATTACATTGTGTTGCGGATAGAGTTTATGCGGGAAGTCGAAAGCGTGTGTGTAGCCTCTGTGTTTATTATTTCAAAAGATGTTATCTTAATAATTGTCTTTCATTGTTGGGCTGTTGGTTTCTTTGTAGGGTTAGCAAGCTCTTTTATCCTTAAGATTCCTTAGTAATCTACTCGTGGCTTCCCTTGTAGGGGAAGTCAAGCTGTGAAAATAAAGAAGTGCCTATCCTTCATAAAGACTTATTTAAGATTTTGGCTGCAAATTTGGAGAGAGAGAGTTCCTCTTCTGTTGTAGTTTGTCTTTTGATTAATCAATATAATTCCTCTTTGGTTTGGTATTTGTGTTCGTGTTCTCTTTACTTCTATCCGTTGCTATCTTTATTCAGCTCATCAATCAACGTGGTAATTGTTTCGTAGTACTCAAATACCCCATGCCGTTGGTGCTGCTTATTCTTTAAAGATGGAAGGCAGAGACGCCTGTACAATCACTTATTTCGGTGATGGAGGCACTAGCACGGTAAATATATGCTCACGTCTCTTTAGCACGCGATAGAGATTAGTTGAAACTATGATAGGCGTGGATATGATATACTGCATTTTGTCATTGTTATGACTGCATTTCAAAAATTTGAAGCTCGTCTATTTTAAATTATTCGGCAGTGGATGGTAATATTGGTTGTTTTGTTGATAATCTGTAGGGCGATTTTCACGCTGCAATGAATTTTGCTGCTGTCTTGGAGGCGCCTGTTATTCTTTTCTGCCGAAACAATGGATGGGCAATCAGCACCCCAGTTAGTGATCAGTTCCGAAGTATGCATCGTTAAATAGCTCAGGAATATACAAAATAATCGAGAAATTTCATTAGTCATTGTCACTCTTCAACACTACTCTCAGAAAAACGAAATCTTCAATTCTTGGGCAGGTGATGGTATCGTTGTTAGAGGCCAAGCCTATGGAATTCGTGGCATTCGTGTCGATGGTAATGATGCCCTAGCTGTGTTCAGTGCAGTTCATACGGCCCGCAAAATGGCAATTTCTGAATCTAGACCAGTTCTGATTGAGGTTTCACAGTACCTTATTATAAACTGTAATGTCTTATTTCCTTTCCCTTTTTGCGTTCTTTCGAGTTGAGTTGGCCGTTTATCCGCAGGCCCTCACGTACCGAGCAGGACACCACTCTACATCCGATGACTCTTCCAAATATCGTCCAATTGAAGAGATAGAATGGTGGAGAGCAGCTCAAGATCCCGTGGGTAGATTTAGGAAATGGCTCGAGATGCAAGGTTGGTGGAGCTGTGAGTCGGACACAGAGCTCCGGGGCTGGGCTCGTCAGGAGGTAAGGTTTACTCGAGCTGGCGAAGCGAAAGATTAGTCTGATGCTCTCTCTAGTCATTACATATCCAGTGCAAGTGTTGTAAGGTAGTTTTTGAACATGTGAATGTCACACAGGTGCTGAATGCAATTCAAGTTGCGGAGAAGGCGGAGAAGCCGGGTCTACGAGAAATTTTCACGGACGTATACGACGTTCCGCCTTCCAACCTCCGCGATCAAGAGAAGTCGCTTCGACAGACAGTTCAAAGGCATCAGCGGGACTATCCTCACTTTCAGTTTTAGTGCTCGTTTGGTTTGATAATCCCCCTAGAAAAAGATGGTTTAATAATTCATATATATAAGGTTGTGTATATTTATTTATTTTGACATAAGATAAAAATCATATTCTATCTTATTCTTTCTTTCAAAATTGTGATAATTTATTCATCATTAATAAATTCATAACATGTACATATTTTTTACTCCCCTCATCTCAATTCAATACATCACAAGGTTTGAAGACAAATGTTAAAAATAAATACTTTATAATAATATAAAAGATATTGTAATTTTTTTTGAATGTATATTTGTCAAAAGACTCAAAATTAGAAAGAGAGAAAGGCAAGTATTTCTTTTAAGTGAAAAAGAAACAATTATTTGTGTATCACAATAACATTTGACGTAAATAATAAGTTATGTTAAAATGTTTGTTATGCATAGTTTTTCAGGTGACCTATTGAAATATAACATTCAATTAATGAAATGTGGCCTATTAAATTAGGACCGAGGGAGTAACATTTAAGTAGTTCATTCGGGCTAGTGAATGAAAGACTTATCAAACATCGAGCTAAAAGGATTAATAATGAAAACAAATCACACAATTCGAATTCTAGCACTCCGCCGCTCAATGCCGTTTGCTTGCTCTGCGGATTCGGTTGCTGAAAAACGATTTAGAATTATTAGTATTGAAGAATCAATTGTAAGTTTACACATATAAAATAATGAACTTACGCATAGATATCTAAGTCAAAATCTAAATCACATTAGAAAGCATTGCTTCCTTCAACATGTTTTCAAAAACTAAGGATTCCAAACTCAAGTAGTAAATAATTTTATTGAGTAAAAAGCACCCTTTCTTTTCAACCTAAGCAATTGCTTACTTTATTGCAGCCTGATCTCTAAAACCAAACTAATATGAGTCCATATGATAATTCCAAGTTGAAGCTCAAAGCATACAAGAATTCTAAAGGAAACGGGAAGACGAAGCGAGCACAGGACGTATGTTAACAGCACCTGAACATACTCGAAAACCTGCTCCCAAATCTACACAACACAAGTACGACTTAAACTAACACGTATTTTCATCTTACCACGTGAGAGAAACCTGCAACTGGACACTACATATGTGCAATCTCGATATATGCTGGTTGGCAGATAAATGCTTAAAGTGTTATATTTGTGCGTAGACGAGAAGCGTGATTAACTAAATGCTGTCATGATGGCCAGCTACAACTTAGAAGCTAAGTTTCTTTTTTTTTTTATGTAGCTATATTCAACTTGTGAAAGATTATTCACACAAATTTATAATAGACAGTTTGAGATTATATATGTCAGAATAGAGTAACATCTTGAAACTTGAAACTCGAAACTCTGCGGTAAATTTCTACAAGATTGCAACAGGGAGAAGCACTCTTACCATCTATTAAGCCTGATAAACTTCGGGCAGCTGGAGACCTACACTGGCAGCAGATTTTCCTAGTACTTTTTTCATCTCAGCAGACCTATCCACTGCGATATTGTACGAGAAGAGCAGTTCCTGTACCTCACCCATGATATTTTAAACTAAAAGTTTCAAATACTATAATAAGTTGCACTACTCCAAAGTACAACGGTAAGAAGAATTTCAACATTACTCAATAATCATCATAGGTAGTATTCAAGGTCAAGCCAAACCAAATCCATCTAATGCTACTAAAACTAAGTTGAGTCTTCCTATTATTAGACCAATCATTTTAAAAGCCAATGCATCAACAATAAAGAGTGCATTTTTTAAAAAGAAACATAACCGAAAGGATCAAAACCACTTCCTACGATACTCGCCACTTATACATATTCTTGCACGTAGAATACATGTTAGAACATACGTCTGAACGAACATTTCGAACGAAGACAAAATGGCAGATATATAGATTCTGCTTAGAACAATGAGAACCCCAGCCAACACACAAAAAACTTAAATCAGAATTCGAGCTAACCATATAAATTCCATGGGAGGCGCTTGGTTTGAGTGATAAGACATGATTGATAAAATAATCCAACATACTCAAGTGTTTGGTTTGCATGATTCAGCCCATGATGGATAACTCAACCCGCACTCTAATCATCCAATTGGATGATTATATCACCCCAAAGTTGGTGGATTATTCAGTCATCCTGCAATCCTATCACTCTTATCTATTACATCCACCAAACCAAACGCCCCCATACAATTACAATATTTTTGCACTATTACTTGGATCATGCCCCAAAAACAAGGATGTAAAATGAGCCAAGTAATTCCCGAGTTACTCAAATCTCCATTCTTACAAGTTTGTTCGAGCTCAATTGATAAGGTAATTAAAATAATCAAGTCATGCTCGAGTTTCACAATATTTGGCTCACTAGCTTGTGAACAAACTTGTTATAGTCTCGTGAGCTAACTCGTGAATATAAAACTATAAGTTTCACATTAACCTTATAATTTTACACTTAGGGTGTGTTCACTTTGATGGATGGGAAAAGGAGGGATAACAAAAATTTATACCTTTAAATGTCTCATTTCTTTTCCCACATTTTACACAAAAGAGAAGTTAACCATTTTTCCTTTTCCCATCCATCAAAGTGAACGCACCCTTATACTAATAGTGAAGTACATGATTTCAAATTAAACTAAATCTACTATAAGAAAAACATAGATTTTTTAGCATATATATTAACAAGAAATGAAGAATGTATAGATTTGCAAAGCTCGCTTATGCTCGCTCAAGCTTTAGTAAGCTTGTGAATCTTCAATATTTTCCGTAAATTAAGCTCGAGCTCCACACAATAAATAATAGAGCTAAACTCAAAATTTTCAATATTAAGCTCGACTTGATTCGATTATACCCCTATCCAAGCAAATTATTTTAGTCCAGTCAACTATTTTTCGAATACCTAATCTTAAAATTGCTCAAATCCTAACCGAGAACGTGTAGTATCATTACCAAAGCCTAATTTAAGCACTCACTCTTCGCATCAAAAGACTGCACCTTTCTGCACAAACATTTAAAGCAGAAAACTAGCATCCATAACAATGAAAAATTAAACAGGAAAAAAAATCCCAAATTAGAATTCACGATCATAATATTGATAATGGAGCAAATGAAAAATAAAGCAGTACCTTCTGATGGTGTACGCTGTTGAGATAGACAGTGTAATCCTGCGCGAGCTTCAGATTTTGTGGGTCTTGGGAGCTAAGATTTCTTCTGAATTCGTGTTTGATGAAATCCGTGAAATGGGATTTGTGGTTTTCTTTCCCGACGTGTTTCCTCACCGCTCGAAGAAGACTTCGGTACGCCGCTTTTGCTGCTGTATTCGCGACTTCCATTGATGAACTCATTTTGTTTTCTCACTCTTCTTCTTCTTTCTCTCTCGCCAAAATTTCTAAGTTGCAGAAATTCAGAAATGGATTTGTTTATTCTTACTTGCAGTTAGACGGGTGTACATCGGGTCCGGGTTGGATATCCAACCTGATTTTGTCGGATCTCGACCCGATATTTAGCTAATTGTACTAACCTACCCGACACCGATCTTTAATTTCGAAAATTCTACTAATATTCAACAAATTTTATTCTACCATTTTCGCAAACATCATGAACCAACAAGGATTGCAACTTGCAAGCTATGGGGAGGAAGAGATTGGCACCAATTTTCTTATTTTTAACAGAAGAAACAATGATTTTCGACAAAGCCTATGGAAAATACTTTCAACAATCAATATGTATCATGTCCCAACTGGAACTGGAAGTCTAGAAGAAAGGGCTAATATTAAAGCTTACGGTGGATTGGCGAGGCCGCAACCCGCGAGGGTGGAGACTGGAGAATCTGGACTGGGCGAGGTTGGCGCTGCGCGGCTACGCCGACTGGCCTAGGCTTCGGAGTGGGGCCACGAGGCGGCGGTGCGTTGGATTATTCGGTAGGGAAGGTTTCAATTTTCAATTTTTGGGAATGGGGGGACTGAATTGGGGATGCCCGGATGGCATGGGAATCTATATACTATATAAAAGACCAGTTAAACGGTAACTTATTCCCGCTAAAACACAAATTTTTTCCGCTAAAATTGAATATGATAGTTGTAAAAACTGAAACGCTTACAAAAACTGTGGCAGTTGTCGAGAGTTCTTCAAAATTTTCTCAATTTTTCAGAAACCAAACCCATCATCCCTGCAAAAGAAAACCATTCAACCTTTCTCCAAAACTTTGAACGAACTTAAGTTTTCAAATCGGATTATACCAAGAAACCTCCTTTTAAACAAAATAAAAAAAGAAAAATTCAAGATTCACCTACCCATAAATAGGTACAATTTGAATAGCAGATAAATACAACAAAATTCAAAAATCGTGGATAGAGAAGAACGAGAAGAAAAAAGGGGAAATTCGAAGCCCTAATTGAGTTATTTGGCTGTAGTTGTGAAAGTCGGACGAAGGCACTCACACAGAGCCGCGGAGGTCAGAGAGGCGGACTGATGCAACTGTAGAGGCAAACTTCTCGACGCTTGCAACGCTACTGCTGATTTCCCCTTTTGCGGCTGTTAGCGGAGAAGACTGTGGCGGCGAGTGAGAGGCGAGGCGGATGGGGCGATGAAAAAAGGAGACGTACCGTACTACAGCTGTTGCCGGAGAAGGCGAGGTGGGAAGATCTGTGCGGCACGACGAGTGAGTGTGAGAGAGATGCAAGACTACAGAAAGGCAGAAAGAGGAAAAGGGTTTTCTGGTGTGAGAGAGAGGCGGAAATAACAAGAGATAAAATTTGTGGAGTATAGTATTTCAAGAAAAGAAATACTTAATTGCTATTTTTATTAATGAGTTTTATTAGATTGATTTTTAACATAACGTGCTTTAATTACTTAATCTAGCCAATTTCAAATTTTCATGTTGTCGAAACTCTTGCGCCAAACAAAAATATTTTATAGTACCTTTAAAAAAAAATTTATAGTAATGCCCATCTTTCCATTTCTTTCTGCATTTTAATATATAATTTAGTTAAATACGCTAAAACATTCAAACTCTAATTTTTATTTAGGACTAATATATATATAATGTTCGATAATTATTCTATATGCTTCCTTGAATTTTAAAATTAATAATTTTTTATATTTTATTGTTATTATATTTAATTCATGCATAAATAAAGATACAATAAAAATTAAAATTTACATACAAATAAACGTGGAGTTTTTTTCCTCCAAAATTTCTCTCTCTTCACTTCTCCCACCAAAATTTCTCTCTTCTTTTTTCTTTTTTCTATTTTTTTTTTCAAAAAATCATTAACTTCGATTAATGAAAAAGTATTCAATTTGGATGTTAAACTAAAGATCACGAAAAGATATTTAATTCGATGTAAAAATTATAAAAAATAATTTTGAAACGAATAAGTTATGATTGTTTAAAGTATCAAAATTAATTTTTGTTGCTCTCATTTATCTATAATGTTCAACATCATACTTTTTTTTTCATTTTTTTTTTCGTTTGTTGGTGAAAAAATAAGTAGATGCCATTTTTTTTCTTTCAAAAAAATTTATATGATTGTTTAATTATAATTATTTTAAATTTAATACAATTAAGGAGCAAGAAATTTGTATTACATTTTCTCTCTCCTCTCATTTCTTCCCTCCAAAATTTTGTTATATTGATAGTTTAGTATTATTTGCTCAAAATGAGATTGACTGAAATGATTTATTTTATAATCTATAAATTTAATTATATTATTATTATACAATGCTCATTAAGTTGATTTACCGTTATATACATTATTTTAAATCAAATACTTATATTTAAATTAACACTCCATCCGCCTACGATATCGTTTTCCACTTTGTGGATGATACAAGTTATAAAAAGTGGTGAATAATAGTCCATAATAGTGGGTATTGTTGTTAGTGGAGTTTGGGTCTCACTATTGTGTTTTTTAGGGGTGGGTCCCACTATTGTTGTGAGTGGAGTTTGTGAACCTCACTGCTATAAATGAAAGTGAAAATGATATTGTGGACATACCAAAATGACAAAAGTGAAATTGATATCGTGGACGAAGAGCGTATAATTTTTTCGTTACCAATTAATCTAATTCATAAATAATGACACTTTGATATTTTAACATAATTTTAAATTTTAAAAAATAAGTAAATATATCGTGGCCCGTGCATCGCACGGGAGGCCGTACTAGTTTGGGAATAATAATCAATTTTCATATTTTAATAAATTTAAATATATATATATATATATATGGGGGAAATTTATATTTAGCCTATAAAATAAATAATATATTCAATAGAGCCACAAGTATAAAATTATAGTAAAAGTAGCCATTTTGTAGTAAAAAGACAAGCATATCCTTAGTGGGGACCACAAATAATATAACTATAATATATTAAATAAAATCAACAAAAATCCCTCTCTCTCTCTTCTCTCTCTCGATTTTTTTTTTAAAACCTAACTCTCAATTTAGTATCTCTAAATTCAGCAAAAAATCACTCTCTCTCTCATCTCTCCTAAAGGAACAATGAAAATAAAAGAGCAAAAAATAATTATTAAGCCAAGAATAATCTATTTTCTGTTATGTTATCATACTTCAATTTATTTATAAAATCACCAGAATAATAATAATAATAATAATAATAATAATAATAATAATAATAATAATAATAATAATAATAATAATATGCATGTTGCAAGATGGTTTAATAGCAAAATCACAAACTCACACCACCATTAACTACAATTTAGTAATTGTTAATCCTTTCAAAAGAAAATGTTAATTACTTAAATTGCAAGATTTTGACTGTATCAAGAAATGCAGATAGATATATGTAAACTAACTCCATTTTTTTTGCTTTACAATTTAATTATAAGAGAATAGATTCTTGAAAGCATTGATACTCCCATGTATATTGGTCAAATAAATGTCCCATTTGCAATATTTTAATTGTGACTGGAAAAATTAATTCCACAAAATTCTCATATCCTGCATTTTATTAATTAATGTACCTATAGTGGGAAGGGAGCAATTCCACAAACTTCTAAAGTGTAGCATTGTGCAGATGTGCAGATTATTTAGTAAAAAAAAAGACACCCGTAGTAATTTCTATAAATTTAATTTATTTTCACAAATGTGCAGATTATAAATCTATACATCTTGGTGATACACCGGTTGGTGGGTGAGAATTCGAATATCCAAATAGGCTTAAAGCCTAGTGTGGATCCAACAAAACCATTGGGGTAAAGTCTACCCTGGACATATGTCCAGCTGCACACCTGCATTAAGATTCGA
Organism: Salvia miltiorrhiza; assembly: GCF_028751815.1. Lineage (NCBI taxonomy): Eukaryota > Viridiplantae > Streptophyta > Magnoliopsida > Lamiales > Lamiaceae > Salvia > Salvia miltiorrhiza. Next base: position 44,900,031 of record NC_080392.1, read on the forward strand.
ACACGTGGCCCTCAGCTAAAACCCACTCGGTACAGTACTTTCTCTCTCTGCTCCGGTTTGCTTTTTTAATAGCACCGGTTCAATTAAACCCCGGTCTCATTTAATAGTCAACCATGGTTTTTTAATATGCTTTGGTGTGGCAAAAAAATGATGCCACGTGTTTTTTCCCTACAAGATCTGTAGGCCCGAGCCATAGAGGACACGTTTCGACTGTGTATTCGTTTGAAGAAGAACGTTGGAAAAATTGTTTTGTTTTGGCTTCTTCAGAATTACTTTTCATTTGAGTGAGGATGAGTTCAAAAATTGTTTGAGAGAGGCCAGTGGACATTTGAGATTGGATATTTTTTTCGTTTCGTCCGCCGAGAAGATGGAGACGAACTCATGCGAAGAAAATGGTATATCGCTGTTTTGCTATTTATTTGAATCAGATATTTTTTTTTTGGGTACTTCTTACTTATTTCGTGTTATTTATTGCATGTTATTATTTGATGCTTTCCTCAACTGAACCATGAAATATTAATGTTAATTGGTGATTGCTTGTGTTTGTTTATGCTTTGTATGCTTTAGTTTAATTTTGTGATTATTAATAAGGGTTTATTCCTGCCATCTAAGGTATATAATTATTTTGTATCATTTAATTTCACTTTTATTAACTAATGAAGGTTGATAAATTCAAAATCATGGTATATAGTTATGCTTGTATCATTTATTTTTGTATGATTATAGTTATTGAAACCGTGTGTGATAAATTATAACTACTCAATGTCTGTAGTAATGATTTAGTGATAATGAATGAAGTATGAATTTTTGTATAATATCTCTTGCAGATTGTGGTTGACTATTCAATAGGTAAATGAACATCGATTTGAACACGCCGTGTGGCAGTGAGTCAGTGACAGAGCTGCGAAAACATTTAGTGGTAATATCAACATGGAGTCGTTTGACGCTAGCGAATCCGAAGGTGAGACTGATGACATGAATTACAGCAATCCAACTATCGATACTCATGTTGCTGATGATGACTGTGAGGAAGATGGTAGTACTGAGATTGGCGGCAAGAGTACTGATTGTGATACGAATGTTGATGTTGATTCACTCGAAGCATTGAAAAGAAGATATGAAAGCAGTCTTGCTGTAGGTTCTACTATAGACACTTTACATGAGGTGCACGAATTATACTGTGATTATGCAAGTGTGATGGGCTTTTCAGTGAGGAAAGGGAGGCAAGGTTATATCAAACCTACACGCGACGTCCGTATGAAAATGTATCATTGTTCTTGCGAAGGAGCTACGGATAACAAGGCATCTGTTGGGAGAGTTGCCGCTTTCAAAAAACAGAGTTATCGTAGTCACTGCAAGGCAATGCTTCGTGTTGTGCGTGCCGATATTGAGTCTCCGTGGAGAGTTACTTCATTTGTGAAGCAACATAGCCACGAATTGGTAAACCCTAGAGAGAGTTATTTGTTGCAATCAGCCCGTAACATGTCACGACAAAAGAAGAGTTTGGTTATTTCTATGCGGGCAAGTGGTATTGGTGTTAGTCGGGCGTATCGATTTTTGGAGAAGGAAGCTGGTAGTCGAGAGAATATAGGATTCATACGAAAGGATATATACAATGAACTACAGAAGGAATCCCGTAAGGTGTCGAAGATTAATGATGGGGATGCAAATAAGTTGCTCGAGATGCTCACTGATAGAGGAATGAGTGATCCTTCATTTTTTTGGAAGGTAAAGCTTAGCGACGATGGTAGGCTCAAAAATCTATTCTTTCGGGATACTCGTTGTCTTGTAGACTACCAGCATTTTGGCGATGTATTATCCGTTGACGCCACCTACAAGACTAACAAGTATGACTTGATATGTGTTCCTATGATTGGCATAAACCATCATCGGACAAATGTGATGTTTGGACTTGGTTTCTTGTCAAATGAGAAGGCCGAGTCGTATGAGTGGTTATTTAGTACATTTCTTCAAGCTATGTACCACAAAGAGCCCTCCACCATATTCTCGGACCAAGACATGGCTATAATGAATGCGATCGATTCGACTTTTCGTGAATCGTCACATCGGCTTTGCCAATGGCATATCAACAAGAATGCAGTGAAGCATTTTGGGAAATTAAATCATGATAAAGATTTTAAAAATTTGTGGCATAGGTGTATGAACGGGTGCGAGTCCGGGGAACAATTTGATATTGTTTGGAGAAGAATGATAGACGAGCACAATTTGTCGGAGCACAAATGGTTTCTTAGCATGCATAAGTTGAGGAAGCGGTGGTCTTCGGCTTTCACCCGTGATAAATTTTCGGGAGGTTTGCATGCCACATCTCGTAGTGAGGTTACCAATAAAGTCTTGAAAGAGTTGTGCTCGACTACTTCCACATTGCATGAATTTGTTGTTGGATTTGAGAAGATGCAGAAATCGTGGCGAACAAGAGAGTTTGAAGAGGACGCACTTTGTCGAGGCATGCCCGGTATGTTCGTTCAACGAACAAGGATTTTAATCCAGGTGGGTGAAGTATGTACGAGGAGTGTTTTCAAAATGTTTGAGTACGAAGCTTTGAATTGCATTTCTGTGGATTTGACCGAATCACCCCCTGATTTGAATGAGGTGCTACTGGAGTTCAAGTTGTCATCAAGTTCGTCGGGGACAGGCTATCGTTTAGTGAAGTATAATCAGAATTCTAAATTTGCCTCATGTTGTTGTCATCTCTGGGAGACTGAAGGCATTATTTGTCGGCACCTTTTTAGAGTTTATCTTCACTTTAACCAACATAGCGTGCCTGATGAGATGTTACTGAATAGATGGAGGAAAGATTCCAAGCAGCGGATAGGATTATCAGATCGCTTATCGGAGTCTGCGGGGGTAAACAAGTTGAATAGTATGGTTTTTGTTAACCACAACACAAAGATAGTGTACGACTTGCTAACAGAATGCAAGGATGACAGGAGTTGTAGAGATTTCATTGATGATTCTATTGGGAGGATGGTAGATGGTGTGAAAAGCATGAGACTTCACACAATGCATGATACCACAGATAATGCAACTCAGGAAGGCTTCAAAGAGCCGTTGGTTCGGCCTATAAAGAATCCTGTGTTTGAGAAAAAACGTCCATATCGGCGGATGCGATTCAGCAAAGATCGGGAAGCTCCTGGATATTACTCCGCTCACACATCAACTACCTCTCAAGATGATGATGGTAAGTGTGGTGACATTTGTTAATAATATTCAGTTCTATTCGATTTGTTAATAGCATTTTATTTTACCTGTTACAGAAAATGATGTACGAACAAGGAGAACTAACTTTGGAGATGAAGAAGGCTTGTTTCGAAGTTTAGACGATATTTCAGATCGCTTTTCGATGGAGTAGACTCGTTCCACATTAATTCTTAGAAAATGTGAACTTCTGTTTGAGTTTTAAGTTGTCATCTAATTTCTTTTTTCACGTTATTTTGAGGTTGGTGCACTTGTTTACTTGGCAGCTGCGTTTGTTTATTTGAAGTATGGTCAATGTATAGCATCATTGTTTTTATATATATCTTTAAATGAGTGAGGTTCATGAGTTCCAGTTAAAAATTTGGACATGTGATATGTTATGCAAATAATTAATAACCTCACCTATTTAGTAAAAAAATTGAAATCGAAATCGTGTATTTTAATAGTTTACTTGGCATTTGAAATTCCCCAGATGTTTATAAGCTTCGAGTAATTTAGAAAAGAAAAAAAAAAAGCAAACCCACCTTACTGTAGTCAGTATTCATAAATTTCTTGGAATCTTAAATTTTATTCCTACTCATTCTATAACTAATATCATAGCCAAACCCAGTTGTGGAGATATTCATGTAGCTTGTTTAAATCGAACCGGTTTTTTATTTTAAATCGTGTCGGTTGTGTATAGAAAAAAGGCGGATGACATAATAACCGTTAGTACTACCATTCATGCGATGCACGACGAATCGGAATTAAAAGACATATTATTAAATAAATAAATATAAAAAAATACAAAGTAAAAAATATATATTATATTTATTTTCACCTTTATACTTTGAATCCGAAGATATGTTATTTTCACATTTATATAAAGTCCAATGATAATATAGTTAGTAAATAATTTAAACGTATTATATATAAAATTAAGATAAATGCAAAGTAAAAAATATATATTTAACAGTAAAAAAAATAGTACTTATGTATTGTATTTATATTTATATTTATGTACGCGACTTAAAATCTCATAGCTTCACTGGAAATATGTACTTTAATTAAATAAATAAAAAGTTACTCATTTTATATTTTCTCTCCATTTACTTTTTTTATGTTTCCAATCATATCTATATATATTTTCTAAATTATAAATTGGATCACAAAAAATTCATGTCATTATTTTTATATGATTATGTTATATCAGATATTTTTATAACATACTGTTGATCTAATCAAGCCTATGCTAAATTTTCAAATATCTCATGTAATTTCATTTATTATTGTGCTAAAGTCATTGTTATATTTTAATCATTAGCTCATGCTTAATTTTACAATTTTGGATCTACAATCACGTTAAATAAAATTAATAATCCACACTTAATATAAAGAGTTTAGGCTCTTAAAAGTGCAAAATAGTTTATTGTTAAAAGTCTCTAGCGAGGTACTAGCGAGGTCCTTCGTCCTTTAAGCAACACGGTCGTCGTCGGCCGAATTACCACCAAAAATTACAATGTTTGAGACATGCACGTATATGTAAATTATAAACGGGTCCGGTCATTGATTTACATGTTTGCATAATAAGGCACAAATTCTATAAACTGATTACTTTAAAACAAAATCTTATTTAAAACAAAATTCTATAAATGAAAAATTTAGATAAAGAACAATAGAGGATATGATGTTAAAATATATTAGAAATCTTTAATCATGTATCAAATTTATAATAATCTCAATCGAGTGAAGAATTCATATAAATCACCTCATTTCACATTGAGTATTTTTATAAGATTTCACCAAAATAAAACTTATACAAGAATAAGCTCTTGCTCTCCAAATTAAAAATTTACATTTAATTGGCGGAATGATTGAGATGATGCTCAGATGAAATAAAATTTTCAATATCAATACATTTTTCAAAATATTATTAAATAAAAATCTACATAAAAAGAATATTTATTATTCTAACAAAATTTGACCACAAAATAAGCGAGTATGCAAAATAAATAATATATATTTCATAATTTTAATATATATTTTGTAGTAGAGAAGGAGAGAGGTATTCTCAATTACCCGACGGTATTTCCAATTTTCTCGGCGGTATTCTCAATTTCCCCGACGGTATTCTCAACTTAGTCGGCGGTATTCTCAATTACCCGACGGTATTTTCAATTTTCTCGGCGGTATTCTCAATTTCCCCGACAGTATTCTCAACTTAGTCGACGGTATTCTCAATTACCCGACGATATTTCCAATTTTCTCGGCGGTATTCTCAATTTCCCCGACGGTATTCTCAACTTAGTCGGCGGTATTCTCAATTACCCGACGGTATTTTCAATTTTCTCGGCGGTATTCTCAATTTCCCCGACGGTATTCTCAACTTAGTCGACGGTATTCTCAATTACCCGACGGTATTTCCAATTTTCTCGGCGGTATTCTCAATTTCCCCGACGGTATTCTCAACTTAGTCGGCGGTATTCTCAATTTACCCGTAGGGATTCTCAATTTAACGCGGCGGTATTTTTAATTTACTCGGAGGAATTAGCAAATTTCCACTTCAATATCCAATTGCACTTACAAATGGGGTTACCACTACCAAAATAAAAAAACAAATAATGCAAGCACAACATACGACTAGATCATCGAAACCAAGAACGACCTAATTGTTGCCGTCTGGAGATCTTTCGCGCTCACTCCTTGGGGGCATCGATGGCGTTTTGAAAATATCTAACAGTAGATTTTCGAGGCCCTCAGTCGTCAATCCCTTCAAAAATAAAAAATACTATAAAAATTGTATATGAATATTAGTAGGCTTGCCCAAAAAAAAAAAAAAAACCATTACTACCTGCATCACATACTCCATATGTCTGGGATCAAAATTGTAATCAGGTGGATTTTGAAGAGAAAAACGTGGCGGATTCTGATGAGAAGTAGATGTGTTGCCATACTCATGCACAGAATGTCGATGTGCCATGGACATTGTCGCTTCAGCATGATGTGACACATCATCGGCCACTGGACCACCATCGTCGAGTTGGACATCATCACAATCTCTAGTCTCTGGTGTAGGCGTGCGACGAGGGGCAGGAGAATGTACACCCTTACGATGTACAACACTACAGCTGAAAAACCCCTTCAAATCATCCAAAAAACCCTTCAATGTCCTCTTCATTCGACTCTCCAAATCCTCGTTATGCCTTCTCATTCGAATCTCTTGTTCTTCTGCCATCCTTCTCAGTCTGATATCCTGCTCTTCTGCCATCCTTCTCATTCTTATCTCCTGCTCTTCTGACATCCTTCTAATTCGAAGATCATGCTCCTCGCCCATAATTTTGACCACGCCTGCTATATAGTCACGGTCTCGTCCTCGGATAACGTGATCGCCACTACTAGATGATGATGTGGTAGGTGGTGGTCGACTACGCTTCCCCTTATCTCGAGACCTCGCCAACCTGTCTTCTCGTCTCCTCGGCAATTCATGCTCGGCAACACGTATATCCTGTGTAGGTCGCGGGGAAAACTGCCTACCCTCCCTCAATGGGTTCACTGGTCGCTCATAGTGAACACCAATGGGCATGGACATGACTGACGTAGCGTAATAATGGCTTGTCGTCTCATAATCGTCGGGCTGAATCTCAAATAGATGATGCGCCTACAATTTAAAAAGAAGAATTCAAAAAAAATATTTGTACAAGATAATAAATATAAAGATAATGATATGAAGAAGTAACTACCTCTTGCTCAAATAGGGGGCGTAAATCCGACACATTGGGCCTACTTCGAAACTTCCACCTCAAACATCTGGGATGTGCACAGCCCTCGACGTACGTACCAACTGTAGAACCCAACTCAGGTATAATCTCAAGGGACCATACATGTAAAGCCCATACCGGCCCGTATAATTTATATTGGTTGTTTGTAGAACAGTTATACGCATACTGACATAATATCTGATACGTATAAGCTCCCCACGGAAATTGGTTAAATGCATCAACATGATCCACCAAAGCCCAAACCCAGTCAGCCACCTTCTTATCACGCTCGTACCCTAGTAGCATGCCATATAGTACTATCACATGAGCCACACGTAATAGTAAACTCCCATCAGGATCACCAATTAGGTCATAATTCTCAAAAATGTCAATGACATTATCCACATTTAAAGTCCTCCGGCCACAACAAATTTTTATAAACACTTCGACATTCCGAAGATCGTGCTCTGCCCTCACATCAAAGTCACTTTGTCCGAAATTCAACCCTGTTACAAGAGCATAATGCATCTCCGAGAAGTGTAACTTGCTCCCGTTAATGTAAAACCACAATCCATTATCATTTGACTGGATTTGGCGCGAAACAACATGGTGAAGAGCCATACCACACTTTGCCCCCGGATTCCAATCTAATAAGTGTCCAAAACAACCACCTAAAAATCTATCTACCAACGCTTGACCGCCTTTCCTATACAATACCTTTTTAACCAATTTCAAGTATTTAGTCCGATAATATGTCCCAACATGTGAAGTGACATTAATTGTACTTGGCCTCAAATAAATCGGATCATCCTATAATTGTAAATTTTTTTATTAAAACACATATTGTTTTTAGGTGTCCGACAACTAGTGAAACACAAATTTAAAACACATAACCATGAAATCATGAAGGAAAATACCTGTGTTGATGAAGAACAATAAGCCATATTCTATCCAAGCAAAGCCCACGCCGACACTGCTGTGAATTCACCAATTCTCACATATGAGCACAGATCTATCCCCCACGTCTAAGACAATTGTATATGATATATATGTAAAAGATGAAGAATTTTTTTGTTTTTGTTACTTCAATGATTACCACGTCTAAAAATACACGCCTCATTGCTACAAATTCTTCCATTCAACTTAATAACAATTAGCCATTCCACTATTTTTCTAAAAAAACAAAAATAGCTATACCACTATTTCGGCAAAAATCACGTTATTTGGTTTCACATAATTAATATAAATAAACATTTTAACAGATGATAGATCGAAATCCTATATGCTCAGAATACACATTACCCATTAATTGCATAAGAAATAAAAGGTTATAAAATATTCATCCATATAATTAGATTCCAGGCTGGCAATTAATTAATAAAAATATTTCAAAATTATTACAAAAGGTATAAAGGTGAATATGATTTAAATGTTCTTATTTAATCCATGGTCCACATACATAGTAACATACGCTCTAACATGTAACAAGTGCGAACATAAAGAAATTTCTAATTCTTAAATAAGGATAACGTACATAAAACTCAAAGAAAATGAAAAATAAATTAATACAATGATATAATCTAACTAATCAAAGTGAGATTCCACTAATCAAATCTAAGAATCAAAGTGAGATTCCACTTATCAAAGTGAGATTCCACTAATTAGTTCTAATAATTGAAGCGTTGCTTATAATTTTATTTAATATTTTTTCACATCAAAAACTTTATACTTTGAGTTACATGATTCACTCGTTAGAATCATAGAATGTCAAGAAGGAATATAAGATTAAAACTAAGCATCCAAAAATTGAAGTTAAGAGTCCAAGTGGAATACCTCCACCGAATGCCTTGTCCAATATTGCACAACCAAAAGTGATTTTTGGAGTCTGCATCGCGGTCGAATACCTCCGCCGAATGGTTTTATAACATGCAATTGATAGAAGAAGGTCATGGATTCATTGAATATTTCAACAACCATAATATTAATGCATGTTAATACTTAATGTTGCGGTAGTTGCCTGACCAAGTTGCCATTAATATTCAATTGAATTTCATGAATCCTGCCTACCCATTTAAGCGTATATATATATTTTTTTTAAGTCCATCTAATTTTACAAACTTAAACTAATCCAATCTTTTCCACAAAAAAATAGTTGATATAATTAAAATATCTGATGAATATCGTATGTGGACTATAATACTACATAGATGGTGTGTTATAGATAACTGACATGGGCGATTTTTTTAACAATAAATATATGCAGCCACGTTGTGGCCACCCACATTCTAGTTTAATAGATAAAATTTGAATATATATATTTTTAAAAATAATAATAGGCTTTAGTTATTTTATTGTATTCTCTTTGCCACTAGTCATTTTTTAATGATTTTTTTGCATCTTCTATTTTTTATTTATTTTTTAATAAAAATAAATAAATTACTAAAAATTATAAAAAAAATAACAAATCTATAGAGAGTAAAATAAAATCACTAATCTACATTAATTTTTAAATCTAAAGTTAATATACTCAAATTTTCTCTATTATACTAGAATGTCCACTGGCCTCTCTCAAACAATTTTTGAACTCATCCTCACTCAAATGAAAAGTAATTCTGAAGAAGCCAAAACAAAACAATTTTTCCAACGTTCTTCTTCAAACAAATACACAGTCGAAACGTGTCCTCTATGGCTCGGGCCTACAGATCTTGTAGGGAACAAACACGTGGCATCATTTTTTTGCCACACCAAAGCATATTAAAAAACCATAGTTGACTATTAAATGAGACCGGGGTTTAATTGAACCGGTGCTATTAAAAAAAACAAACCGGAGCAGAGAGAGAAAGTACTGTACCGAGTGGGTTTTAGCTGAGGGCCACGTGTTCGAATCTTAATGCAGGTGTGCAGCTGGACATATGTCCAGGGTAGACTTTACCCCAATTCAGTCCCCCCATTCCCAAAAATTGAAAATTGAAACCTTCCCTACCGAATAATCCAACGCACCGCCGCCTCGTGGCCCCACTCCGAAGCCTAGGCCAGTCGGCGTAGCCGCGCAGCGCCAACCTCGCCCAGTCCAGATTCTCCAGTCTCCACCCTCGCGGGTTGCGGCCTCGCCAATCCACCGTAAGCTTTAATATTAGCCCTTTCTTCTAGACTTCCAGTTCCAGTTGGGACATGATACATATTGATTGTTGAAAGTATTTTCCATAGGCTTTGTCGAAAATCATTGTTTCTTCTGTTAAAAATAAGAAAATTGGTGCCAATCTCTTCCTCCCCATAGCTTGCAAGTTGCAATCCTTGTTGGTTCATGATGTTTGCGAAAATGGTAGAATAAAATTTGTTGAATATTAGTAGAATTTTTTTTTTTTTTTTTTTTTTTTTTTTTTTTTTTTTTGATCGGACAAAGTCATGTTAGATGTTAGTTCCCCATCCACTCCAAGAACCACCTTATCTCTCCATTCACCAAAATCCACCTTATATCTCCCCAATCTCCAATTCGCTCCCAAGAGGGATCGAACCCGGGTCACTTCACTAAAGTGAGGACCCGGTGGCCAGTGGGCTCTGCAAGTAAGAATAAACAAATCCATTTCTGAATTTCTGCAACTTAGAAATTTTGGCGAGAGAGAAAGAAGAAGAAGAGTGAGAAAACAAAATGAGTTCATCAATGGAAGTCGCGAATACAGCAGCAAAAGCGGCGTACCGAAGTCTTCTTCGAGCGGTGAGGAAACACGTCGGGAAAGAAAACCACAAATCCCATTTCACGGATTTCATCAAACACGAATTCAGAAGAAATCTTAGCTCCCAAGACCCACAAAATCTGAAGCTCGCGCAGGATTACACTGTCTATCTCAACAGCGTACACCATCAGAAGGTACTGCTTTATTTTTCATTTGCTCCATTATCAATATTATGATCGTGAATTCTAATTTGGGATTTTTTTTCCTGTTTAATTTTTCATTGTTATGGATGCTAGTTTTCTGCTTTAAATGTTTGTGCAGAAAGGTGCAGTCTTTTGATGCGAGGAGTGAGTGCTTAAATTAGGCTTTGGTAATGATACTACACGTTCTCGGTTAGGATTTGAGCAATTTTAAGATTAGGTATTCGAAAAATAGTTGACTGGACTAAAATAATTTGCTTGGATAGGGGTATAATCGAATCAAGTCGAGCTTAATATTGAAAATTTTGAGTTTAGCTCTATTATTTATTGTGTGGAGCTCGAGCTTAATTTACGGAAAATATTGAAGATTCACAAGCTTACTAAAGCTTGAGCGAGCATAAGCGAGCTTTGCAAATCTATACATTCTTCATTTCTTGTTAATATATATGCTAAAAAATCTATGTTTTTCTTATAGTAGATTTAGTTTAATTTGAAATCATGTACTTCACTATTAGTATAAGGGTGCGTTCACTTTGATGGATGGGAAAAGGAAAAATGGTTAACTTCTCTTTTGTGTAAAATGTGGGAAAAGAAATGAGACATTTAAAGGTATAAATTTTTGTTATCCCTCCTTTTCCCATCCATCAAAGTGAACACACCCTAAGTGTAAAATTATCTATACATCCAGGTGGAGAATTAATAAAATGGAAAAGGTTCACTGCCACACATTCAGGATGGCAACAAAGAGGATATAATATATAAAGGAAATTAACGTAGAAAGTAAAACTTTAGTGAACACGGTTGCTAGTGAGAGCAGAGAGTTAGAAAACCAGAAATTTTTAGAACACACGTGGAATCAATTCTCTGCAGATAAAACTTAGCTACAAGTTCTAGATTCAAGAGGCTCATCTCATCACAATTCATGATAAAACATACGAGCTACTTCTATTCCAAAACAATTCATGAAGATGGGAGAAATTCTGAGTGCCATAGAAATGAAGGAGAGTGAAGGGAAGGGAAAGGAAGAGAGGTACCCCAAAACATACCTTACGTTCTTTCATGTCAGTAATTTCACCAGTATGATAATTAATATAACACATGTTAAACACAAAATCTATAAATCAAACACAAAAGCACATACGCGGCTCCAAGCCATCACCACAGCAACAAAATGGGATGGAACACAGCCATCCCCCAACCTAATATCCATTTACTACCTAGATACATGCTCATCTAAAATATATATAAAAAAAGAATAAATACACTTAGATACATGCTCATCTAAAATTTTAAAATCTCACAATGGCTACCATTTGAGCCATACTAACATTTCAAAAGATAATGTAATGAAAACTTACTTGTTTTGTTACTAGCTTTTCTTTTCGATCACCTTGACTTCTTTTTTTCTTCCTCAAGAAGCAATGGTGGACCCAAATTTTGAGTATCTTGTTTTCCAAACAAAGAAATAAGCCCAATTAGATACGAAAAAGAGGCACCTATATATCTCCAAAAATACATAAATTTCAATCAATTACTTTAAATATTGCACCATACTCTTGCATATTAATTTAAAAATCAAAATCATGAAAAACTCGTTGATTATCAATACATGAGATTCAAAATCCTAACGGACTCACAGTCACAGATGAACATTTTCATTCTCTATTCTTTCGTGAGTTCTTCCCCATAGTCAAAATCGAGTTCAAATCAAAACCACAATTCGTCGATTGATTGAGATCGATCACTAATGATGAACCTATGGAGGAATATTAATACAAAATTTACAATAAAACATAATAGGATTTTTCAAATAATTAATGGAAATTAAAAAAAATTACAAACCTATGGAGGAATCCGACGGACGCAGGCAGCGGAGGAAGAGGACCGGTGGCCGCGGAGGAGGAGGACCGGTGGCGGCGGAGGAATCCGGCGCTGGCAGCAGAGGACACGGCGCCAGGGAGGGGCGGGGCGAGCAGCGGCGCGGCGCGTGGGACGGGCAGCGGCGCAGGGCGGGGCGAGCAGCGGCGCAGGGCGGCAGCGGCGCCAGGCGGGGCGACCAGCGGCGAGGCGTGGGGCGGGCAGCAGTGCAGGGCGCGGAGCGGCGCGAGGAGGGCAGCAGCGCAGGGCGAGGATCGGCGAAAGGCGGCAACGGAGCGAGGCGGGGCGAGCAGGGGCGGGGCGGAAACGGCGGCGTGGACGAGTCGCCGGAGGGGAGCACTCAGCGGGAGTCGCCGGAAATGGGGAATCGGAGGGAGGAAATTTGGGAATTTTGAGAAATAGAAGTGAAAGTTGTGTTGAAAAAATGAAGGAGGAGGCGCGGTGAAGTCATCTTTTTTTTAGGGCGCAGCAACGGAAACTTCCGTTGCTATTTAGCAACGGACGTGAATTCCGTTGTTATTTTTAAAATAAATATTTTCGGTTATTTGAATTAATTATTATCAACGGAATAGCAACGGAAACTTCCGTTGCTATTTAGCAACGGACGTGAATTCCGTTGTTATTTTTAAAATAAATATTTTCGGTTATTTGAATTAATTATTAGCAACGGAAACTTCCGTTGCTATTTAGCAACGGACGTGAATTCCGTTGTTATTTTTAAAATAAATATTTTCGGTTATTTAAAATAATTATTAGCAACGGAATAGAAACGGAAAATTCCGTTGCTATTTAGCAACGGACGTGAATTCCGTTGTTATTTTTAAAATAAATATTTTCGGTTATTTAAAATAATTATTAGCAACGGAATATCGTCCGTCGCTAAATAGCAACGGAATTTTCCATCGCTATCTGCAATTTTTAAAATCGCGGAAATTAAAAAAAAGAAATAACAACGGAAAATTTTCCATCGGTAATTTTTCATCGGGGATCCGTCGGTAATTCCGTCGGTAATTTCGCGGGAAATATTCCGTCGGTAAATCCGTCGGTAAATCCATCGCTATGTATGAAAGAGTATTTCCGTCGTTAATCCGTCGTTATTCGGTCGTTATTTTGTGACGGAATTAATTCCGTCGGTAATTCCGTCGGTGTCCGATAGCTTTTCTTGTAGTGAGAGGTTGGACAGGTCCGACCAGCAGATGAGGGCATTCACCGCCCAGTACCAGCGGAGGAACGATATCAGGGAGAGGGAGCTCGATATGCAGCTCCTGAACGCGGATACGACGCACATGACGGACGCACAAAGGGCATTGCACGCGTCCATGGTCGCCGACGTGCTCAGGCGTCGTGGTCTAGACTAGGATTTTAATTATGTGATTTTAACGATGGGGTAATATGATGTTTTAGGTGTTTTTAATTATGTAATTTTTTTTAAATGTTTTAGGTGTTTTAAAATTTTTATGTATTTTTTTTTTATGTTTTAGGTGTTTTTAAATTTTATGTTTAATGGTGTATTTAACTAATGTTATTACAAAAATATGTTATTTAAATTGTGCAATAAAATTTAAATGAAAAACATAAAATCAAAACTAATGTTATCAAGTAGGCTATCAAGGAACCCCAATGCAGCACTACCTACTCAATAACACAACCACTATCAAGTAGGTTATCAAGGAACCCCATTGCGGATGCTCTTACACTGACAAGAAATATGAGGTAATTATATATATATATATATATATATATATATATATATATATATATATATATATAAGGTTAGGTTAGGTTAAAATAAAAACCACCCTTAAGATAAGAATGTAGAACTAATCTACACCTCTAATCAACCATAATTTAATGGCCACGATGATTTGTTTAAATATGTGATTAAATATTAAACAAATCATTAATTAAATGAAAAGGGTAAAAAAGTGATCAAACGTGGCGTGAATCTAGGTTCATTTAAAATAAAATGTGCCTTCATCCATGAACTACATTCATTCCACCGACTGCTTCATTTCTCTTTTCCAAAAAAATACATGCCTTTCTTCAGTAAATATCACCAAGAAAAAACGAAATGAACAAAGTCCACTTCGAAAAAAATCAAAAAATTGAAAAAGATTTATCCGTGCTGTTCGATTTCCTTGTGCGTGCAGTTCGATAGTTCTTTGTGTGTTAGTGTATTCCTGGTTTTTTTTTTTTTGATCTAAAACAATGCACGATTTTTTCAAAGTGCATGTATAAAAGAAAAACATGCAGTTCAATTTTTTGGGGCAAAATTAAAAGATACTCCCTCCGTCCCGCCCAAGATGCTACATATTCCTTTTTGGGCCGTCCCAACGAAGATGCTACATTTCTATATTTGGCAAAAATAAGAAATTTAAACACTTAATTAACACTAATTAAGTATTTCTTTATTACATTCTCTCTCCTACTTTATCACTTTATTACATTCTCTTACTTACTTTATATTACTTTCTCTCTCCTACTTTATCACTTTATTACTACACACTTAAAACATTAATCTACAACTCCTTAAATCCCGTGCCGAAGAGCAAATGTAGCGTCTTGGCCGGGACGGAGGGAGTATAATTTAGTGAAAATTAAAATATATAAAAGTGCATGTACTAAAAGATAAAATGTAGTTCAATTT
Source organism: Salvia miltiorrhiza (assembly GCF_028751815.1). Lineage (NCBI taxonomy): Eukaryota > Viridiplantae > Streptophyta > Magnoliopsida > Lamiales > Lamiaceae > Salvia > Salvia miltiorrhiza. Next base: position 44,915,383 of record NC_080392.1, read on the forward strand.
TTTTCAAACATAGATATGCATATAGTACTCCGAGAAAATTGTAGTTTGATGCAGATTAAAATCAATCGAAGTGCATGTACGAAAAGTGAATCCATTTTTTTAAAGATAAGAGTGCATGCACTTGGAAAAAAAAATATGTACAAATTAAAATGTATAGAAATATTTGCATGTACAAAACAATTCAAAATTCAATAATTGACATAAGAAACTAACCCATCTCCATCATTTTGAATGCTAATGGAAGAATAATCAATTAAAATGAAAACATAAAGAATGAAGAAGACGTTGATGTAAAAACCGTAGTCGAAATGACGAATATTTTTTTCCATCAAAACCGGCACTAACATAACAGTTAATAAGTAATTGACATATTTAACCCCACGTTAATTATAAGAAAATAAATAATGCAAAAAAAAAACAATTAATATCAGCCATTAACTTTACAAAAATAAATGGACAAGATTGGTTTTGCGTTCTTACGATAAGAATGGTTTTTATTTGAACCCTTCTCTCTCTCTCTCTCTCTATATATATATATATGTATGTTACTGAAAATTATCAATCCAGTGCATTCTCTTTGGTTGTTTATCATAGAAAAAGAAAGGATAAACAAAATTTCACAATTTAAATCATTCATTTCGTTTTCCACATATCCTACTTGACCCTTACTCAATTCCTCATTTACACTACAAAGGAGAATTCGTGATAAAATGAAAGTCGCTCTAAATTCACAAAATTTTTGCATTTTTTTTTAAATTTAACATAATTTTTATTTTCTACTCACAAATACATGAACTAATTAACGACTCTTCTGATTTTTGAAACTGACAAGAAAAAACTCTAATTTATTGATTTTTGTTCACACAATTTACTATATTTTGAGCATTGTCTAGTTATTTCACCTTTTTTAACTATTTCATATTGAACTTATCTAGAGTGAAACATGTATTCCAGCCTCCATGCAAACAAATATATTAGTTTTTTTTCTTGTCGGTATAAAAAAAATCAAAAAATGTGTTAAGTTCATGTATTTGTGAGCAGAAAATAAAAATCATGTTAAATTTTAGAAAGTGCAAAAAGTTTGTGTATTTACAAGCGAATATCCCTTATTATTATTGTTGTTGTTGTTGTTTGCTTGTAAATACACGAACTTTAAAAAAATTCTGAAATTACACATGATAATTTTTTATGAATATAAATATATACTCGACCTTCCAATTTTTTTTAATTGTGAACACAATTTTAAATTTTCCCCAAATCATAGCTGAATTAGTAGTTGGAAATTTCAATGAGGCCAAATCGACATTAAGAAAAAATGACACAATGTTAGAACACACCAAAACATGGTTGTTAATTACTAATTATGAGTTTTAAATCTATAAATAATGCGATTGAATGGAATTAGGGTAGATTGAGAGAACTCGTAGATAATACACGAAGCCGTTTCTTGAATCTGAAACTTGTACTCCCTCCGTCCCGCGAGTCTTGACACGTTTGGGTTCGGCACGGGAATTAAGGAGTTGTAGATTAGTGTTTTAAGTGTGTAATTAATAAAGTATAAAATTGATAAAGTATGAGAGAGAAAGTAATAAAAGTGATAAAGTAGGAGAGATAATATAATAAAGATGATAAAGTAGGAGAGAGAAGGTAATAATTATTACCAAAAAAGGAAACGTGTCAAGATTCGTGGGACGGCCCAAAAAGGAAAACGTGTCAAGACTCGTGGGACGGAGGGAGTATTTAGTTACAAACAATAATATTTTGGTGTGTTTCAATAGTGTATCATTTTTTTTAGGGTTAAGTAGCAAATACACCCCTAACGTTTATTGCAAAAAGCAAATAGGTCCTTAACGTTATGTTTTGTGCAACTAAATCCCTAACGTTCATAAATTGGGGCAAATAGATCCCTCAACTTAACTTCTGTTAACCTACTGTTAGTGAATTCAATTTTTATCATTTTTTGGGAATTTTTATCATTTTCTGCTGAGCTATATTAATCTACGCAGGAACAAAACAAGATATTCTTCTAACTCATAATAAAGAGAACCAGACAAGATAAGCAAGCAACAGAACTTGCATGCCTAATGCTTAGTATTTTATTCTACCAGGGCAACCATTTAAAAAATGATGTTAAAAGCATTATAAAAGATTACCAAGCCATAATCAGACCTATAAACGCAATAATCTAAAGAGACACAAAAATGATAAGCTAAATAAAAGAACAACATCAGAATTAAGTCAGGATAAGATACTTCATTTTAAAGAAGAAAAATATCATTCGTGTAGTCCAATAACATACAAAAAAACCAAGATAGCATATAACCACATGTTTATATATGCTAACTTATAAATAAGACTCCATCAGCAAGAAAAAAAGTTACTTGCTCAGAAGCTACAGAAGTTAACGTTTAAAAGTCTAATTTGTAGTAGAAGCATTTTCCCTACCAATCTCTCCATGTTTTCCTATTTTCGATCTCATTGTTTCTTGTTTCTCCAACAACTGTCTTGTGGTTATAGATAATCCCCCATTCCATTGCAAGCCTGGAGGTTTGAAGGGTAGTGATGCTGCTTGTCTCACTTTTGATCCATCCTCACTAAAACTTATAGATCTAAGTTTTCTTTTGGTTCGATTGATCTCTCTCTCGTTTGGTATTGGACCTCTAACAATAGGATCGCTATTGTGTATAAAAGATTGCTCACCCTCCCTGATTACTCTTTCAGAAGACAATCCAGGCTGCAAGAATACAATAAGTTATAAACATTCATTTAAAGAATTACGTTGTAATGGAACTCAACAAATATCAAATATATTTTTACATCAATAGTGATTTGGCCTGAGCTTAAGTCCACATGACAACCAACTCCAACACTTTGTTTTGAGGCCTCATACTGCCTTCGTGGTACCATTTTTTCTGGCCTACTCGTAGTTGAAGAGTTTGAGTTTCCAGCTAACTAGTACAAACTCAAAAAATAAGACAACGAAGTTATCATATACTCATTCAAATATAGCTAAAATATGACAAAGAAGTTAGCATCCATTATTACCTCACTTATTTCTTGGGGACAACTTCTTTTATTGTGACTCGTGCTCTTGCAAATACTGCAACGTTGAATTTGACCTTTCCTAGAGAGAGTGTTACCTGATGATTTGGGTTCATTGGATGCTCGCACTCTCTTCTTCCTAGGTCTGCCCGGTAGCTTTTCACCAGGGGGAGGCTCAATTGATGCATGACCTCCAAAGCAGCAGTTTTCACAACCATACCACCTTTCTCGCCATCCTTAGATATGAAAAGCTTAAACGGACAGTTTAGCTCATTTCCACAATGCACTCTTACTCTAGTAGTATCATTCTTTACAAACTTTAGCTTGTATCCAAATTTCACCCCATACTCGTGTATTGCTTCACGTGCCTCTTTTACATCAGCAAATGTCCTCCCCAACATAAAATATCCACTATCATTTGCCAAATTCTCAATATCATCATCTACATTTGTATCATCCTCGGTTTCAGTACCATTGTCTTCACTAACAAATTCGCCATCATCATAAGCATCATCTTCTTCACTAATGTAACCCACAGGGTTGACATATTCACTTTCTTGCCAATTATATTGTGAAACAACTCTTACGTCCACCAATTCCTGTACTCTTTCACTCTCTATATTGTTACCATCACTACACATAGTAGGAACTAACAATATACTCGGAGTAATGTCATCTGGTAATGGCATATTATCATCATCAATAAAGAACTCAACTTTTTCCACATTAAGTACCTCAATATATTGTAGAGATTTCCTACAAGACTCTTCATCCTCAATTAGATACAAACCCTCTTTGAAATTTTTATCAGGGTCACGAACACATATAGCTTTAGGATTCGGATACCCCAAGTCAGAAAAATGTTTCTTGATACGATCAAAAGTCATTTTGCTCACTTTATCACTCACAATATCTGCATCCCAACATTTATAAACCCAAGTTCCAATTTTTTCCCAATAGCCATCAAAATTAAACCAAAAATCTCTATTCTCGGACAAGCTGTAAGAAGTATACAACAATATTTTCTTTTAAAGTTCATGCATCATAATGCTTGGTCGGCTCTAAAATAAAAATCATGTGTAAGAAACAATCACATTACTAACCTTTTGTTGACGGAACAATCTTGAGTCATTGCAATGTCAGGGACAGAAATACAAGATACACTGCAACAAAAATACTAGAAGAAAGGTCTGATAAGACATGAGATACCAGATCTGGAAATATGTATTTTAGCAGGTGCAATCAAAGCAAATTGATTTATTTCTTGGATGAATCCGTAAAGAATGAAAAAAGAAAAGTGATTCTATTGTGTGCCCTGAAACTATGAGCATGAGAGTTTAGTACTATTTTTTCTTTAATTCAAATGAGTCATATTCATGTCCAAATGACTCTTACGAGTAGCTACTATCAAGTCCACCCTTCAATGTAAGAATATTTGTTCAATATGCTACGACTTTGTCTACTCAAGTTGAGGACTCTCAAGTGCTTAACATCTTCTATATTTTCCATGTATGACATTTTTTTCTCTTTCGATTTTTGGTCATAGGTTGTGTCAGATTTTATGGAACAGCCTGCTGTTGGCCTTGCGATTCAAGGCCTTCTCAGACATGCTTTTATTGAATAAGAAAGGTATCTGAAACTACAATAAAAAATCGGATGAGAAAGATAAACTAAAATTTGCGACTTACCTCGGATAGGCCAGAGAACGCTGGTGCTCGACAGAGGATGAGAAGACACCAGAGTTGGCAGGAGACGGACGGCGCGGAGAAGGCGAAGGATGTTGTAGTCAGTTGCAGGCTGAAGATGGAGCAGATGAGAGAACGATGGTGGAGAGTGATTGAGAATTTTGGAGAAAAAACCCTTTGTTTGATAAGTTTGTTAGAAGAACTTTTGAAGTCTCTCCAACTTCTCTTCTAATCCCGCGTAGGATGGTGTGGCTCTCCAGAAAATGATAAAAATTGAATTCAGTAACGGTAGGTTAACAGAAGTTAGACTGAGGGATCTATTTGCCCCAATTTATGAACATTAGGGATTTAGTTGCACAAAACATAACGTTAAGGACCTATTTGCTTTTTGCGATAAACGTTAGGGGTGTATTTGCTATTTAACCCTTTTTTTTATTGTCGATTTGATCACGTTGATCTTTTCTACTGCTTAACTCAATTTTAATTTGAGGAACTTTAAAATTATGAGTGAAATCAGAAAATATAAAAGGTCGAGTATTTATATTTTAAAAAAAGTGCGTATGCAATTTTACAAAACCTCCAAAAATTTATGTATGTATATAAGATAATATTATTATTATTATTATTATTATTATTATTATTATTATTTGGCTTAAGCTTAACTGCCAATTCACGAGGAGAGAAGAGCAAAGCATAAATCTTGTTATGATACCTTTTTGTATTTTGGCTGGTTGTGAGTTGTGAATATGTGATGCATGAGAGAGAAGAACAAATCATATATCCTATTCTGATCCCTCACTAGGAATAGTCTAAGCGAAGATGGTGGCGCTGCCGATGACATGGTCTTTCTCCGCCGCCACAACTCGCCGAGTCAGCCGGTGAGTTCATTTCGCGTCATCATTGCCTCGTTTGATTGACACCTGCTATTTGATTGTCTTTTTTATTATTTTTTCTTTGCTTGAAAGAGAGAGAGAGTGAGAGAGAGAGAAAAAAAGCCTTCAAAATTTTTGTCTTGATTTGCAGATTTTCTGGTGTAGCAATGGCTTCTGCAGGCGCGAAGGTCGAAAATGTGAAAGTTGATAAGGGATTAGGTGATTTGCCCAAAGTTATTTTGACTTCTGCCCACGGAAGGTATTTTAATGGCTTCCTCCCCCAATTTATAGAATTGTGATAATTTATTGCTTGATTAAAATTTTGATTGTTTTTGTTAAAAATTAATCTTGATATAAACCAATGCCAAATTGTATAAAGACTATTCTGTTTGCATATGTTGAACCGATGCTAAAAGTTAATTATTTTTTCTGTAAATGACATGAATTGAGCTGGTTGTTAAAAATAAAGGTTGAAGTTGCAAATGCTAGTAGAGTTTGGTCAGTTAAGATTAGAGATAAAGTTACACTTTGTTCAGTCAATATCTACGAAAGAGTAGCTAATGTGTTGGTTGAAACTCGAAATGGTTTCTTCTTAAAAGTTGCAGCGTTGGTCCCAGTTAACTTCCTGAAAAACTTGTCCTTTATATAATTTGATGGATTTTTATTTTGGTGGATTTATAGTTTAGTGGATAGATGATAGGATATGATAAAAATAATTATGCTATCCTTTGTTTACTTTGATATATTGTGAAGAAAGAGAAGAATAAGTCATATGCATCTCACTTTTGGTGGGATTTATATCCTTCTTTTAATCACACAAAACCAAAATAATCAAGGGCCTTCGTAGAGTTTCCACCCATTTGAAATCAAGGAAAGTAAACATTCGACAAAGATGGATAACTTTTACTCCCTCCATCCCTCAAACATCTTTCTAAGGGAGGGTGACACGGGTTTTAATAAAAGTTAGTTGTGTATTTAATGAGTGGAGAATGAGTCCCACAAAAAGTTAAGATTGTAAGGGTAATAGTTAGTGGAATTGTTTCCAAAAATAGGTTAGGAAGATGTTTTGGGGACAGACCAAAATAGAAAGAAATGAAGTTGGTTGAGGGACGGAGGGAGTATTTTTGAGTAATCCACTGTTATCCATCCTCGTCAACTAAAGTTAGCAACTAAATCATTAGTTTTATGGTGGCGGTCATGAGGGATTGTTCAAATAACTCTATCTAGCCATTTTACTATATGCTGAAACTACAGTAGCAGTACCTTGTTCATTCCACAGTTTTACTGAAACTACAGTAGCAGTACCTTGTTCATTCCAAATGAATGTCACGTTGAAATGCATCTCTTCTTATGTTTCTGGGACGCTTGTCTTCTGACTGCACTGATGACTTCCTTTGTAATAAATGCTTGATGTTCGAGCCACTCCTGAGTCCTTCCTGAAAATGTCCATTCAGTATTTTAGAATTTGCTAACTTTAATGATTTGTGTGCATCCTTTTTCAGTGAGGCGGAGCTGTACCTCTATGGAGGTTGTGTGACATCATGGAAAGTAGCAAGTAAGGACCTCCTCTTCGTTCGGCCAGATGCCGTGTTTACCGGGCAGAAGCCCATCAGGTATACACTATGGTGTTAAATAATGAGTACTCAATTTTTTTTAAAATGCTGAAAAAATAAATTCCTTATCTGATATTAGTTTCACCATTACTAGATATTCCATTCTGGCTAAGGCCCTAGTCAAGCTATGTATTCTTGCCATTTGTCCAATGGGATGGTTTTCATTGTTGTAGGGTTAATGATTTTGTTCTCCTTTCAAGCATAAATTTGAGAATAACAAGTTAAAGTATGCTTTTGTACTTTCTTTGGAAATAGTGGAGGAATACCACACTGTTTTCCGCAGTTTGGACCTGGCGCAATTCAGCAGGTAATTCCTTCAATAAAAGTTTTTTATCTGCTGTTAACTTAATTGTGTATAATCCAAGAATTTTCTGAAGCTCCAACGTCTTATTCCTCAACCAATAGCTATTAACAGTCTAAAGTTAACACGGAAGTTAGTCCTGTCTTATAAAGCTGTCATACTTGGTGTTTCAATGCTGAACTACTTTCTCTACATGTTCGCAGCATGGATTTGCAAGAAATATGAATTGGTCCATTGTTAGTTCTGAAACTGTGGAGGGGAATCCTTCTATTACCCTGGAGCTGAAAGATGGTCCATACAGCCGTTCTATGTGGGATTACAGTTTCCAAGCTCTATATAAGGTTATAAAATTTTACTACGTTGTTCATGGTACTACAATTTCATTTTTGCATCTGTCAACTTTCTGCTCTACCTTCTCTACTTTTATTATTTAACAACACTGAATATGCTTCGGCTCATCTTTATTCTTCTGGTCACTCTTTTGCAGGTTACTCTTGACAGTAATGCTCTCTCAACGGAGTTAAAAGTAATAAACACTGATGAAAAGCCCTTTTCATTTACTACTGCCCTGCATACATACTTCAGGGTAATTAAAATTGTGTTGGGATTTCATTATTTCAAATAGCAATGATTACTGAGTATTTTGTAAATAATAATTAGTTGGAGACATACAGAAATGTTTCTTATCTATAACTTTCCACCACAAGTTTATCCCTAGTTAAGATCTTTTAGTAAATTCTGAAATTGTCATTGTTAAATTTCTTATGCGTAGGCTTCGGTAACAGGGGCATCTGTAAAGGGTTTGAAAGGCTGCAAAACATTGAACAAAGATCCCGATCCAAAAAATCCAGTGGAGGGCAAGGAGGGAAGGTATTTACTTAATATAACATGACAGTAATTTATTGTAGTGATCTTAGAGTTAGTAGTGAAGATAAAAATAGTATCGACTAATCCCTTATTTAGTAAGATGGATTGAAACTTTAGGATATCCAAGGCCCTAGATAATTTCAATCATTTGAGCAATTTTTTGTTTTTCAAGTGCAGCAAATTTCGTGGGGCAAAAACATTTTTTTTCCTGACCTTTACATTGTTGTCCTAGGGAGCTTGTCACGTTTCCTGGATTTGTGGATTGTGTTTATCTTGAAGCACCTACGGAGCTGCAGCTGGAAAATGGTTTGGGTGGTGTTATTACCATTAAGAATACGAAGTAACTCAGATGCTTTGTCTCATCATTTCTTTGATTCCATCCCTAAGCTTGCACTACCTTGATAGTCGATTTATGTTTGCAGTTGGTCGGATGCTGTTTTGTGGAACCCGCACCTAACTATGGAGTCGTGTTACAAAGATTTTGTATGCGTTGAAAATGCCAAGGTACGGCAGAACCTCAACTTTTATCTTCATCAGTCACTACCGACTTCCCTCAGTCTATTGTTGACAACACATTGTCTCTCTAAATCTTTATGCATCTTTGAAGTTTTGAAGCAGAAAATCCTCTTATGCATTCTCATTGTTGCTTAATAATCAGAATTAGATTTTCATACAGAAGAACAATTATGTGATTTTTTGTTCTTCTTCTCTTCAAGTAAAAAATACAGATTTCTGATCACTGCACATTTGTTTTCTACTTTTCATGCCTAAGATTGGAGAGGTTCAGCTAAAGCCTAATGAATCTTGGACTGCGTTGCAACATTTAAGCATCGTTTGAACTGCTGATAAAGCATCCACTAAAGAAGATGTTTCTCTGTGTTTAATTTGTATCATTTTCATCATCATAATTTATCTTCTTTATACATTCACATGTCTCTCCGGGTGTTGAATCAAACATTTTTTGGAGCATCACACCAAATTAATAAATAAAATGTATACGTAAGTGAGAGCATATGTTGACAAATTAATTTTCATGTTTTGCAATCTTTTTTCACTTGCTCCAAGTGTTTTTTTATTATTTGATGAAAGAACAAATAATTTTAAAGATTGTGGTCTCTATATATCTTTTTTTTATAGGAGAAACAAGTATTTTAAGAGGCTCATGAATCATGATGATGCACACAAACTCGAGACTTTTGGCTTGAGATACAGTAATTGAATTAAGGTTTATAATTGTTTTTATATATTTTTTTAATTTTAATTAATATTTGATTCTTAGGATTAATTAATAATTGGGGTATATATATTTTTTAAAAATTTAAATTTTAGTGATAAATATTCATTAGGAATTTAGGATTCATTATATACTAGTAATACTCTTTATTTTTTAAATAAAATTTTATTAAAATAATAGTGATGGAACACAATTATACGATCTAATATAAAAAATAATTTCTCCCGTCCCTCAAATAACTTTCTAATTTTCCTATTTGATTCGTCTCCAGAAAAACTTCTCTTTTATTTTTAACTATATTATACTATTAATCATATTTCATTTATCCTTATTTTCACATTTTGACCACTCTTAATATCTCATTTACTCATAGTTTTCACATTTTCGTTTTAAAATCTGTGTCCCTCTCTTTTAGGAAGTTATTTGAGGGACGAAGGTAGCATACTATAGACTATCTCATCACTTTAAATAGAGCATACCAAATGTAAATATGTTATAAAAGTACCAACACTTGGATCATATTTAAAGCTCTAATTTGTAAACATTGCAACCAAGCAAACCAACATTATGACAAATCCAACACCCCAAAGCCAACACATCCACTTCCCCCTCCCCTTCTTCATCTGCTTGGCATAGAACAGGCTGCCGGTTCCGCCGCCGACGAAGCTGGCCGCGGCGGCGACGTTGCGCTCTATGTCGTCAACCCGGTGACCTTGCCCCTCCACCAACACAGCCATGTCAAGAAACACCTCATGAAGCTTGTTCAAACTCCTCCAAATATCCATCACTGCCTCTGCCTCCGCCTCCTCTTCTCCGATCTTCCCCGACACCATCGCCTCGATCACCTCCTCGCTCGGGTGCTCCCCCGTCGCGTTGTAGCACCTCCTCCTCAGGCCGTCCTTGTAATCCGCAATGATCTTCTCCCTCAGAGCTCGGAAGCCGCTCACGATCTCACCAAGCTTCACTCGCAATCCGCTCGTGGTCGAGCTCCTCATTCGATCAACTGCACTGCCCGAGGCAGCCTCGTTGGATGCGTCGAGCTCATCGAGCCTCGCCTTGACGATCTTGGTTTTGCCTAGGACGGCGGCCGCATCGGAATCCATCCGATCCCTCAGCCCGCGGAGGATTTTGGCAGTATGAGTGGATTTTGTCTCGTCGTGGAGAGCTTGAAGATCGAGCAAGAGATGGGTGATCTCTTGCATACCGATCTTGATGCGTTCGACTTGGTCGAAGAAGTTTGTGAGATTTTCATTTTCTTCATCGCTTTGGCTGATTTCCCCCATTTCTAAGTCGCTCTGCGCTTGCTTCTTCAACTCCGCGTAACTTAGAAACGATTTCGTCATGAGATCATTCATCCTATCAAGAGCCCTAAATTCGACTTACACAGAACGTGATATTAAGTGGAAAAATCTCTGAATATGGTTGTAACCTGGAGAAGAATTACACCAAGGAATTGAGAACTGAAAAGTGTGATATGATCGAACCTCTAAAATTTTGACAGAGCAATCCCCAGACAATGTGATGATGATCTTCTTCTTCTTCTTAGTGTGTGCGTGCGTGAGAGAGAGAGAGAATGCTGTGGGGAATAACAGAGGAAATTATGGAGAAGGAAATTGCGAGGATTTAATACAAAGATTAAAATGATTGAGATCAAAATATTTGAAGTATCTGGTGATAGCCGTTGGATTATCAAATCCCGCCATTGTCGCTCTGAATCAGTTGCTAATTGCGTAGTGTTGGTTCCCAAACATAAAGAAAAAAAAAAGTCAGTTGTATCTGGTTAATTTCTTGATTTTCCATAAAGAAAAAAAAAAGTCTTAAGGCTTTAGAAGGTCTTTTTTTTTTTTTTTTTTGGTCTCTCTCTCTTTTTATATTATCGCCTTGATTTTCCAAACTATACTCGTTTTATTAAAAATATTTTAAACTATAAAAAATATTTTTTTAAACCTCAAACTATTAAATTTGTATCTAAAATAGTATTTTTCCGAAATTATTTTTTTTTAAACCCCAAACTCGATTTGTTATTTTTTTTTCTATAACTTCAAATAAATTAATGATGTCAATAATAAATTTTGAGATACTATAATCAAAATACTAAATAATACTCCATCCGTTTCATCTATCTTGAGACAACTTTTAGCACGAGATTTAAGAAATTAGTATTTAGTATGTTAAAGTGTAGTAGATGAAAAAGTGAATAAAAAGTAAAATTTTGGTCAAATAAGGAAATGTCTCAAGATAGATGAGACGGTTCGAAAAGGAAAATATCTCAAGATAGGTGGAACAGAGTGGCTGAGTGAGTATATATGGAAAAAAAATAATGCTAATATGGATTATACGTGAATTGTGCTCATAAAAGGTGCTCGCCGCGTATCATTCCTCGAAAAACAGAAACATACATGTATGTGTAGACATTTATGGTGGCAAAACATATATATACCGTTGAGAAAGCCGTTTAAAACATGAGTAAATAAATTCATTTCCCTATGGATTTGAAAAGCCTTTTCTTAGTCAGCCGAAGGTTCAAGCAGTCTTGGTTTCTACAATTTCCCTACCATACTCAAACATTCTTTCAAAAAATTGTCGAGTTGTGAAGCATACATATCAGGAAACGTCCGATAATGGTCCACATGTGGAGATGATCCAAAATTAAAAGAGAAGACATGTTTCCCAGTCTTACCCTGCTCCTCCATGAACGACTCGACTCTTCGAAATGGGATCACCTTATCTCCGGTACTATACAGATAAAGCTGTGGACACGGAGGCTGATTAGTCGAGAGGATGGATATGATCTTTCGCAGCCTCCTGTTACACAAAAGCAACAGTCCTTCATGTTTCACCTTTTTCAGTCGCTTCACTATTCACGAGAGAAACCAAACCTAAAGGCTATATGCTACCCGTGTTTTGAATTGAGCTATTGAGAGAGCACGAGCTTTTACCTGTTTACATCGGGCAAGAAAAGAAGATAGGAGAAGAGCTTCTCAAATGCACCTAACAGCAAGATTTCAATAGAAAAGGACTTCTTCTCTTCTATCTGTGATCCGTTCTTCCCACTTCCCGATTGAGTTCCTCCAACTGGTTCCGTGGAAGGATAAGTAGCTGAGCTGCTTTTCTTTAGCAAAGCCGTGGAAAATCCAGCTGCCCAAACCTGAAACACTCAAAGAATCATTTTCTTGCCAGGCATATTTTGCCAGACCAGTCAATAAGGTATCCATTAAGATACAATTTGTCATAGACCTCAATACGAAGTATAATGCATTAAGATACAATTTGTCATAAACGGCATATGCTAAAAGCCTCAAGTGTTATGATGAAAATTGAAGGGATCTTTGTTTGATTAAACAATCACGCTTTGCATTTTATCCTTCAGTTGTTTCTAACCCACAAGACGAGAATTAGAATTACTTAACCACTAAAGTTTACATATAATTAGTAACATGCGAACCCGAAAATCCACGGCCTATGTGTCCAGTTATAAAGAGGAAAAGAAAGGCACAGTTAGCAACTAAATTCCATTAAGATTTCCTCAAGCATGAACCATTTTCTAGAGCATGTTACATGTCATGGAAAAAAAAGAACATGCAAACTCACAATTAACCACATCTTTATATGCATATCTTCTAAACCTAAAAGGATGATTATTCCTCAATTTCCAAGTTCCAAGTTGTAGTCAAAGATAGTAGTAGAAAGATAGAGAATATCTTATTCTAGCAAATGTTACTTTGAGTAATAGGATAGATTGATAAAGCATATGATCGAGTATCTAAAGGATAAGATGGTCAATCAAGTTCAAAATTAATCAATCCATCAAGGTAAGTGGAAAATTAGCTTAGATTATTTTTACGATCCATCCTATCGCTACAAGTAAACACCCCCACATAGTGCAACAGCTACAAATATGGACACTAAACACTAAAAACTGATGAAAATTGTTTTCCACCAAAGCTAAAATCAAGAAATACATAGCAATGTAAAAGGGAGAAAATAATGGGGAATATGCACTATGTATGAGGTTTTATTCAGAAGGTTTTAACGAGGCGAAAGGTTCCCTTTTCCTGAGTTCGCTGGGTTTCCCGCACCCAGCTCTTTGAGGTATTCTCCCTGGGGTATGCCCTATGCCTAGTACTATGTATTTGTTTGTATTTCATTAATATTGTTTACCCACAACAACAAAAAATTCTACTACCAAAACAAGGCAAAAACAATCAGTTAAGTCATCCAACATCAAGCAACCAGTAAATACAAAATAAAATCACATTTTTACTGAGAAATAGCATAAACCTCAAGCACCAAAAACAATCAGCAGCACAAACCTTGGGATCGATTTCAGGGTCTCCTCCTGAATCCACTACACATCCTTTAATCCTCTCCAACAAATCCTGCCTATCCTTCAAATTATCAAGAATGGCACCATACCTGCATTCAAAAACCAAAATAATACTAATAATAATAAATCCGAAAGCATGAAATTTCAAACACCGACGCCAACTAAAGAGTCGACCTACGCAAGCCAGCCGGTGTTGCTGAAGGTATGGAAGACCAAGAAGCGATCGCGGACGCCCCGATCGAGCCACGCCGCGAGCTCATCGGCCAGACTCCGCACCCTCTCCTCCAGCTTCTTCCCCAAATCAAACGACAGCACATCCATGACAGAAGCAACAAACGTAACGGCGTGAATGCCCCTTGCGTTGTACATCTCGACGTACCGCCTCAGGTGCTTGGGCTTCGCCCCCAGCCACCCCAGCATCACCACCGCAACCTCCGGTTCGTTAACCCTAACGCCGATCCTGTTTCTCTGATCAATAGATGTTGGCACAGGGGCGAAATTCCAGCTGAATGGGGAGTTTCCGGGGCCGAATAGGAGGCGGTCGAGGTAACCGCCGGCGATGGAGAAATTGGGCGGCGCGAAAACGGGGAATGAATTGAAAGAGTGGAATTTGGGGGAGTGGTTGTGGGAGAGGATGAGAGAGGGAGAGGGGGATCGGTGTGGGGAGGGGACGTATTGGCGTGAGCGGCGAGGGAGGTGGAAAGGGTGGAGTGAAGTGGGAGGACGGCGGTAGGAGGAGTGGAGAATGCGAGCGGAAGCCGCCATTGGTGGGAGCTTCGGTTGGATGGCCGACGCCCTCAAATTTCTTCCATCTATTTTGTTGCCTGCGAAGCATATACCAATTTGTTTTTTTTTTTGGTTATTTTTCTGTAAATTCACCAAATTTCAATTTTTCTTGAATGTTTCTCACGATTTTTTTTTTTAATTTTACATAATAATTCATCACCTAAATATTCGTTCTTAATATTTTCACAGTGATATATTTTGATCAAATTATTTAACAATCACTTTATGATATGTTAATTAAAAGAAAAAAAAAATCTTTGAGAATGGGAAGGGACAAATTGTGTTTCATGAAAGAAACGACGTCGTATAAGCTAAAAGAAAACGATGTCGTTTCTCTAGTTGGTCGATCTCGCCACGCTGGATATTCTAATGGTGCAACTGGTGAATTACTATGCAAAATTAAAAATTCCGAATATCATGTTTTCGTATTCGAATCTGAATATTAATCTAATCGAATACAAATCGAATAATTTCGAATACGAATATCAAACTTTCCAATCAAGCAAGAATATTTAATTTGTTTACAACCCTAGTCGCAATTTGTTTACAACATTACTAATTTAGACACTATAAAAGTTAAAACACCTATTCATCTGGATCCGGATGCGGCAGAAAAAAAGGGAAATGTAACATACAATTATGTAAACACAGCCCTCCAACACCGCAAAATGCCAGATGACATCAATAAATTTAGGAATTTTGGAGCCAGAAATAATTTAACCCCCGACTTATCAATCTCCATGAAAGAATATGTATCACACAGTAATGATTTTTTTACCTTGGTAAGTAATGACTCAGGGCAACTCACTAGAAAATTCTAATTCATTTTTTTTTCAAATGACAAAGAACATAAAACTATAGCTGCAAAGATACCGAAACCTTTTCGTACCCATTCAACATCACGGCTAACGGAAACTTCACCCATTTTCTGACTGATCCTTTGCCGAAAGCAGAAACAATGCCCAACTATTTTCTTTTCTCAATTCAAGTTTCAATATTAACCAGGTGAGTTGTTGCTCCATTTCAGACAATTCACTGAAATACTCACGTTACATGCTTTGGGTCGCGAGCTGCAGCCAGATGATCCTGCAACATGAACAAAAGTTTACCCCGTATTAATCTAATCTGAACAAGTTTCCCAGGACGTAGGTCTTCGTAAATTTGAATAGGACCTAGAGTCGGATAACCCAGCTCCATGAGGTCATAGCTGACTGAGCCAGCTCAAAATACCTTGTATACTGCTTGAGCTGGATGTGAGTAGAGTTTCAAAAAATGAGCTACCTCAAGTAAGTTGATTAGTTTCTATGATATCATCAAGGTCATGTCTAATTACACTAGCCTTCATTTTACGAGCACTCCTGACATGTTCTTAAGTCAGTCTCTTAACGTAACTATTAGATTGTGACCTATGTGGCTCGTATGTTGCCAAAAAGTATGATATTTAACAAAAAAGTTTGAAAACTACGGAAGAAGAGTTATGCTACTGCATGTAGCAAAGCAGAAAACGTCATCCTAGGTCAAGCCACTAAATAACCCCATCTCTATCAGTAATTGGCAATCCAAGATCAGATATTTCCAGAACAAGCTTGTACACATCTCCAAGCGTAACATTCAAAACAAAATAAATAAGTCACAGAAGCTCACTCACACCAAAAATGAAACATGTGTGCACCCAAGACTTCCTCTAGAGGATGGAAAGTTTTTCATAGAATTCCAGCAGCTATTTATTTAGTATCTAAATCCTGCAAACATGCTACAAATGAAGGTATGTCATTTGAAGACGTGTGGGAACTTAAAAGGCATACACTTGGCAAAGGATAGAATATACTGCTAAGATTGAATGACATTAACTAAAACCTAAGCATTTATAAACCCACCAAGGTCAAAGATTTGAAGTGCTCAACTGAAAAGCAATATAATGTAATGATAGATAGTGAAGCTCAAACTTACCGAGATAAAATCGAATGCTCTAGTGTCCTCTCTTTTTGAGTCATTCATTAGTGAAGTCGGAGGTTGGGTAGCGATGGTAGAATTAAAAACATCTGGAAAGGCCGAAGAATTTCCTATATCAGATCCAGCAGCGCTAAAACCTGTACTTGATTGCAGATACCCTTGTTGCTGAAAGTTGGACATTGCAGCAAGGAACTGGGGTTGAGCCAAGATATTCTCCATGGCAATATTATTCATCGCATGAGAAGCTAATGCGGGATTGAACATCAACCCTGATGGAAAATTATAACCCATGGCCCCCAAAGGGAACATGGGAGCTACATTGATCCCTGCAGTTTGAGAAGTGAATTCCCTACTCAAGATGCTGTTATGAATGTTATTTTCTTGGGGAATACTGGACGCTGAATGAACATGTTCTGGGCTTTTCTTAGTAGTGCTTCCGTTTTGCTTTTCAAATGGTTCGTTTCTATTTATTGACAAACTGCTCATCAAGTCATTAACATCTTTTCCAGCATTTTCAAGCTCCTGGGATGTCGAGTTGTAAAAGTCAAAAGATGCGGATTCAGTTCTATTAGCTGCTACATGGGCATCCTTAATTACCGACTTGTTAACTGCCATGCCAGAAAAGACATCGGTTTCATGGTCCTTATCAAGACTGGAATGGAAGGAGACATCTGCAAATGGGTCATCGTCGACCTTCTGCCAGTTGGTGTTGTCACCACCACCAAAACTGTCCCCCAATAAGTCATCAATCAGTGGAGCATTAGAAGGTCCTACAGTTGAAGTACTTGGCTGAACATCAGCTTTTTGAGAATCTTCCACGCCCATAAGATCGTGTGAATCACTGGTGTCTAGCAAGTCTGGCATCATCAAAGGCTGAGCTGATCTTTCGACTTGATTGATTCCTCCACCACCTTTTTCACCACTCAGAAGACTCAATACCTACACGGACAACGATCATATGTTTATTGTACCTGAAAACTAAACAAAAAAGACCAAACTGTAGGATACAGAAAAGAAGTTTGCATCCCGTCTTATCAGACAACTACTACAGCGTTCATTCAGAACCTAAAATTCTTAATTCATGAAGCAGCAAAGATCAACCAGCTATGCTGCTGCATTACATGCATCCTCCTAAGGCTTTTATGCAGGATTAAGATAGACCCAATCTGCCCCCTCAAAAAAAAAAAAAAGACAGATCCAATCTGCACGTTACTGCTACCTTTCTGAAGTGGCCCCCATTCCTAAGAAGCTGCCATGTGGATAAATTAAAATAAAGAGGGTGTTTGGCTGACCTGATGAAATTTTCATATCAACTTATGAGATGTACGAGAGCTCGTAAGCTCCTGATATTTGCTTGACTTTTGGAATGTATCTTTAAAATTCTCGCAATAGGAAATTAGGAGCTTATAAGATGAATTTGGAATGTAAGGGAGTCCAAAGTTCTTTCAGGAAAAAAGATCTTATTTCGGAAACACCTTTAAACTGTCATTTCAACTAAAAATATTTGCCATCACGTTTAAAAAGCTTCAGCATCCACAGACTTTAAACAAGCTCAGCCATATACAACCTATGAGGACTTAACAAGAAACAGACTGGTTCTTGAATCTTTATATATTTTTTTATGACAATTATTGCTTTTCATCTTTACTTTTGCTTCAACATAATATCCTAGATTAGTTGCGCTGAAATAGCACCTCTAAAAGAAAGAGATGATGCAAAACTGTGATTCTATTAACTATTCTCTAAGAGGTGACTGGTGAGAAGGAATAAGCTACAAATTTAGGAATGAAATGGTGATAAGAACTGAATGCTATGTATGTCTGCATAGTGAAGAATGAAAAGAGATACCAGTTTTGATTTTTTATCGCTGAAATTGAATAACTGTATAAGGTCAAATTTTCAAATAAAATAAACTGCAGTGAGTAAATATCATCAATATGACGTGAATATTTTGTGATGTGTCTAAACTATGATGTACTTTTTTCTTAAATACTCCCTCCGTCCCCAAAGTCCTAGAAGGGGAAGGCACGAATTTTAATAAAAGTGGTTGGGTGTACTGTGAGTGAAGAAAAGGTCCCACCTAAAAGATAGTACTAATAATGATAATTAATTGTATTATGAGTGGAGAAAGGGGCCCACCATGTGGCATAATAGGTAAATAAGTTGATATATTGAGGGGTATTATGTTGTTGGCTAGTATCTATAAATGGAAAATAACTATTTTTTGTGGACGTACAGAAATGGCAAAACTGAACTATTTTTCAGGGACAAAGGAAGTATCTATTAGTTTCCATAAAAATTCATAGAAGCGGTAATAATTATAAATTTTTCTTATCTAAGTAATGTATAAAATGAATTAAAGTTACTTAACATGATTTCATACACCACAGCTAATGATTTCATACACCACCGTTAATTTACAATGATGTCAATACTTATATCACATACATAATTATTTCTAACCCTTTACCAACATCGATATTTTATATTCATTTTGGTACTATTTTCATTTTCTTCAATAAATGTTTTTTTTTTAAATAAGTTTTGATTTTAATCTATATATATAAATTATTTAGAGAACAAAATAAGAGGAAATTAAATCCCAAAAAGAACAATAAATTATTTAACCTAATTGTCAAACTATTTTGTTCAATATGATAAGACACTACTATAAAGCATAATAATATCTAAAAGTATTGTATATTAATATTTTTGGTTCAAGGGAAAAAGAACCACCCATGGGGAGCAGAGAATTATTATCCTTTATGCTTTAAGAATATGGATTCCTCTCCCCCAATTAAAAAAAAAAAAGAATATGGATTCCTAAAAAATGGAGATTGCTGATCCTAAACAAACTAACCATATGAATGTGAAATACTACTTCTATCTCATTCTTTCATACCAATCACCTCCTAAGACTTTGACATATTCTTGCCTTCCAATAAAATATTACCTTATTTGCCTTCTCCCTCAGAGATGCTTGGGGGGATTCAGAACATTGGATCACTGCATCACTGTTGTCACTAAAATAAGAAGATATGACAGAAAACTTCCCATCATCTTTCTTCCTCAGCACTGCCTCAAGGACGCAAATGGCTTTCATGCGAACCTGGATGAATAGTTCCAATAATTCAGTTGAGGTTTGGATGCAAATTGCTTGGGAAAGAACATGATATATGCAATTCACACAGAAACAAAGGCTTTAAACGTCTTTAATGATGTTATTGCATACAACGTTTTTAGGAAAATAACATGCTCGGCATTTCTGCGCCTATAAAAACATCAGAACTGCATGCCATGTAAGGAAACATAAGGAACATACCTGCCACATAGGTAAATTCAGCTTTGTTTCGATTGCATGTGCTAAAGACAAAGCATCTAATTTTGAAGCCTCTATCAGGAAGCTATGAAGTGCATCTCGAGGAGGCTGTAAACGCACACCACCAGATGTTACAATTGTCTCTAACAGTTTCTCCTCACGAGTCTTCGTGCCATAAGTTGATTCATAGACTCCATCACTTGTTTCTGCCTGGGACGCACTGAGATCTTGGCCCCAACTTCCAGAACCAGCATTTTTGGAGAACCGAGAAGAGCTTTGCATGTCAGTATTATAATCAACTGCTTCATATCTTTCAGAGTGATCTCTTTCCGGAGCCAAAGATCGCTGAAGATTTGGGCTTCTGTAACTCCCAGTGTCATTGTTTTTTCTCAGAGATGGGGACTGTGCCAAACTACTCAGTCCCTGTTTGATTGTGGCACTTCCAATGTCAACAATCTCATTAATGAAGGACCTTTTATCTTCTGAAGGCAATTCATAGTTAGTATTCCCAAATCCTTGAATTCGACTACCAAGTTTACTTTCTTTAGGTGCAGCTTTGCTCTCATCCGATGTGAATAAAACAGAGAGTGTTTCCTGTGCTGTTTCACGGACAGCCTTGTTCAGTGCATCGCCCTTCAAAGGATCTGGCTGGCCCCTGTAGTGGATTAATTGGCGTACGGCAACAGAATTCCTTTGCATCTCCCTTCTGAACTCAGCACCTGACTTTCCCACTGCATATTTGATGACTCTTAAGGCCTGAAAACACAATATGCATAAAGAAAACAGAGATAATTTACATGTTTTAGCCTAAAAGTAATGCAGGCAAATCACATAACATCTATCCAACGAAGCTGCAGCTAAGGTTCACATGAACTTCAATGGGTCGACCATACCTATTAATCTAACATTCATACAATATGGTAATCTAAAATGGCACCAAGAACTTCATTTAGGTTAAAAAAACAACATTTGTATTAATCATAAAACCCGTTTGAAGAAGGAGAATTCCACAAGACTGAATGAAAGTTTTTACAAGGGATCATGCACAAACAGTTATCACAGTTTCAGTTCTCAAAATCATAATTACATTTGGTTTGATCATCAGAAGCACCAATTGCGGGAGAAAGAGAGAAAGTGGGAGAAAAGGGGGATAATGAATGAAAGACCTTCTGCTTAACAATAGACGATTTGTGGTCGAGACGCTTGAGAATAAACTCGGAGACTTCCTTAACGATGGAGGGGTGCGACGACCTCAGCAAATCGCAAATTTCTTCCAATTTGTAAACCGGAGTCACCTTATCCTCATCGGACGTGGCGCCGTCCACCATTCTTGACCTCCAATACGACTCTACCGCTCTCCTGCTCTGCTCCATTCCTCCTCACGATCAGAACGCAACCGCTCCAATTACTGATCAAATTAATTCAATAATTAATCAATTCAAACTGAAAGGACAAACTTGGAACCGTAGAAGAGGCGAATTTGGGTGGAATTTGGTCTTCCTGCGCAAAATTGAACGAATCCAACCAAAAAATTGAACAAATCAATGATCGGAAAGGGATGATGTTTCTCAAGGGTTTTTGTTTTGTTTTTTTTTTGTAAGAGAAATGTACAAAAAAATAATAATTTAATAATAATAATAATTTTAAAAAAAATTGTGAGTTCTGGTGGCGGCGGCTAGCTGGACCAATTTTGACATGAGTATTTAGAAGAATAAAATTATAGTGTAAAAGTATATAAAAATATGTGAAATCACATTATTTTAATATAAAATTATTACAAAAAATAAAATCAGGTCAATATTAATGAGACACTAAAAAATAGGCCAATAATTATAAGATGAAGAGAGTATATTAAAAATTAGTCAAATTTTAAAAACAATCATAGGATTCATAGCGGTGCTCGTTCGGCGGCTCGAACCGCACTCCAACGAGCCCCACCCCAATACCGAGCCTTCCAACTTGAGTGGGGGCGTGCTGAAGTGAGTCGGGGCATGATGGATGTATGTAGGGCACGTGATATACACACGCCTATATTAGTAATAAAATTTAAATATTAGTATGATTTTTCATCATTTTTTTCTAAAAAAACCTAGAGTTGTTGCTTGCAACTTCTTTCATTATTTTTCTTTACACTGCATTTCAGTCTATTCTTTTCCATTTATTCGTCTCTTTAAATTTAAGTTTTGTTTCTTGCTTTATTTCTTCAAAAGATGAAAAATAACTTCAACAATTGATTCACCAACCAATCAAATTTGTCATTGATCCCAACTTTTTCTCTTATAAATTTTTTTAGTTTTCTCAATCCTTCAATGTATTTAATGCTACAGCTCTTGAAGCTATCAATTTGAACGAAATCGAATTCATTCAAGATGATGAAGTGGTCGAGGTTCATTCGTTCAAGTTTTCTTTCTTGTTCTTTAAATTTAAACTAAGACATTAAATTAGTGATGACACCTACTTAACTCACAAATAAAGCGTTTCTTAGTTTGGGTGCCGAAAAATAAGTTTTTTTTTTAATTATATATATATATATATCAGAAAAGGAGTGATCATGTTAAATGAATCGATGAATATACAAGTATATCTCTTTGTATAGAACTTTGGAATTATTTACATCAATCGCACGTGGCAAGCAAATCCACTCAATTCACTACAATTTACAAATCCAATCTTCTTCGACTGATTGGAGTTTAACTCCAAAATCAAAACTTCTTTGAGCGTATTTATCTATCTCTCTCAGTTCTCGTCTCCGGTGAAACCAATGGCCCTCTACCTATCAAAATCAGGCAAATTTTTGCCCCATTTCATAACAAAAATGTCTTCTTTAGGAATGATCAACCTCAGCTCATTGGGTTCTTGTCTCTCCCAAAATCCTCCACTTTTAACTGAAGATGGAAGAACCTCATACGCAGCTCCGGGTAACGACCCGACCCATTTCGTATGTCGTCGTTTTGGGTCTGTTAAAGCTGATAAATTGGCTTCTATCAGCACTAATGCCGATTCTCAGGTTTCTTCTTTAAATATAGTTTTATTTATCATCGCCTCATTCCTGAATATGCAACTGTAAATCAAGGATAATATGCTGCCATCATGAATGATGTGACAAGTATTTTGCTTTTCTTGAGAGTTCATGTGAAAGAAGACATGCGATTAGAATAGAATATAATAGAGTAGTGTAGAATTTCCTTGGATGAGAACTGAAAAAAATAATCCAATGTGAGTATTATGCTTAGTTATGATGTGGGTCATGACATTTAAAAATTTCGCTATTTTAGATTCTGGCGATTGTGACCATTTACGGATACTTTTAGATTTATTACTCCCTCCGTCTCAATCTAATAGGCTCGTTTTCCTTTTTGGGACGTCCCACTGGAATAGAATAGGCTCGTTTTCCATTTTGAGTAAAAAACTATACTTAATTGATGTGGACCACACCACTTTTTAGGAGAAAAGTAAGTTTCTTAAATCTTAATCTCCGTGCTAAAAAACGAAGTGAGCCTATTAGAGTGGGACGGAGGGAGTATTTATTAGGCCGTCATGTTGTTGAGGTGAGTTTCTTGCAGGTTTAATAGATACTCCCTCCTTCCATCATTGTTCTATATGGAAATGAAATTTGTTCTCGAATAAGTGTACCATTTCAAAAGTCCATGGTAAACTGATGCAAAACTTTTCATTTTGCCCTTGATACTTTTTCTATTTTACATGCAATAAAAAGGGGTAAAAAGAGTAAACTTGGCTTCCTTAGCATGTGTGTTTTGACAGCATGCTCTATTGGAAAAATTGGCAGTTCATTTTTTCAGCTTCTTGATTTACTGTTCTTGACTTGGTCTTGTTGAATGCTTTGCCACTTGTATATGTATATTGATAAATTTTCCATTATTTGACAAAAATTATTAGCTACTGAATTTCCCTGGAGGAGTAGTTAAGTTCACCCCTGAACTGAAATTCCTATCGGATGCCCCCGAAGAGAGAATCCATTGCTACCGAGTCCTTGATGAGAGCGGACACTTACTAACCAGCGATTTTGTAGAGGTCTACCATCTGACTATATGAATCTTGCTTTTGATTTCTAACCTCGTTGCCAATAAATGCATCCGGGAACTATTTTTTCTGATGTTTTTGTAACCAGATAGACAAGGACATTGCTGTGAGGATGTATAAAGAGATGGTTATGCTTCAAACTGTCGATACCATCTTCTACGAAGCCCAAAGACAGGGAAGGATATCGTTCTATGTTACAGCCATGGGAGAAGAAGCCATAAACATTGCATCCGCAGCTGCACTCAGCATGGATGATTTCGTCTTTCCTCAGGTTAGAACTTAGAAGTAGTCCCAAGTCACACAATTTTATGTCATCGTCTTCCCCAAATCATATGTATGCTCCATGCAGGAAACATGTGTGTGTGAGTGTGTGTGGAGAGGGAGAGAGAGAGAGAGAGGTTCTGCTTCTAAAATATTCAACTTTTGCTGTTGTTTATGCTTACTTGTTGTGCAATATGGTTTGTTGTTACGGCCTGTGCAGTATAGGGAGGCCGGAGTTTTACTTTGGAGGGGATTCGGGCTTCAAGACCTTGCGAACCAATGTTTTGGAAACATAGGCGACAATTGTAAAGGGCGGCAGATGCCGGCACATTATGGATCTAAGAAGCACAATTATTTCACAGTGGCTTCAACAGTTGCGTAAGACATAATATCTGTCTACTGTCGATTTTGATTACATTGTGTTGCGGATAGAGTTTATGCGGGAAGTCGAAAGCGTGTGTGTAGCCTCTGTGTTTATTATTTCAAAAGATGTTATCTTAATAATTGTCTTTCATTGTTGGGCTGTTGGTTTCTTTGTAGGGTTAGCAAGCTCTTTTATCCTTAAGATTCCTTAGTAATCTACTCGTGGCTTCCCTTGTAGGGGAAGTCAAGCTGTGAAAATAAAGAAGTGCCTATCCTTCATAAAGACTTATTTAAGATTTTGGCTGCAAATTTGGAGAGAGAGAGTTCCTCTTCTGTTGTAGTTTGTCTTTTGATTAATCAATATAATTCCTCTTTGGTTTGGTATTTGTGTTCGTGTTCTCTTTACTTCTATCCGTTGCTATCTTTATTCAGCTCATCAATCAACGTGGTAATTGTTTCGTAGTACTCAAATACCCCATGCCGTTGGTGCTGCTTATTCTTTAAAGATGGAAGGCAGAGACGCCTGTACAATCACTTATTTCGGTGATGGAGGCACTAGCACGGTAAATATATGCTCACGTCTCTTTAGCACGCGATAGAGATTAGTTGAAACTATGATAGGCGTGGATATGATATACTGCATTTTGTCATTGTTATGACTGCATTTCAAAAATTTGAAGCTCGTCTATTTTAAATTATTCGGCAGTGGATGGTAATATTGGTTGTTTTGTTGATAATCTGTAGGGCGATTTTCACGCTGCAATGAATTTTGCTGCTGTCTTGGAGGCGCCTGTTATTCTTTTCTGCCGAAACAATGGATGGGCAATCAGCACCCCAGTTAGTGATCAGTTCCGAAGTATGCATCGTTAAATAGCTCAGGAATATACAAAATAATCGAGAAATTTCATTAGTCATTGTCACTCTTCAACACTACTCTCAGAAAAACGAAATCTTCAATTCTTGGGCAGGTGATGGTATCGTTGTTAGAGGCCAAGCCTATGGAATTCGTGGCATTCGTGTCGATGGTAATGATGCCCTAGCTGTGTTCAGTGCAGTTCATACGGCCCGCAAAATGGCAATTTCTGAATCTAGACCAGTTCTGATTGAGGTTTCACAGTACCTTATTATAAACTGTAATGTCTTATTTCCTTTCCCTTTTTGCGTTCTTTCGAGTTGAGTTGGCCGTTTATCCGCAGGCCCTCACGTACCGAGCAGGACACCACTCTACATCCGATGACTCTTCCAAATATCGTCCAATTGAAGAGATAGAATGGTGGAGAGCAGCTCAAGATCCCGTGGGTAGATTTAGGAAATGGCTCAAGATGCAAGGTTGGTGGAGCTGTGAGTCGGACACAGAGCTCCGGGGCTGGGCTCGTCAGGAGGTAAGGTTTACTCGAGCTGGCGAAGCGAAAGATTAGTCTGATGCTCTCTCTAGTCATTACATATCCAGTGCAAGTGTTGTAAGGTAGTTTTTGAACATGTGAATGTCACACAGGTGCTGAATGCAATTCAAGTTGCGGAGAAGGCGGAGAAGCCGGGTCTACGAGAAATTTTCACGGACGTATACGACGTTCCGCCTTCCAACCTCCGCGATCAAGAGAAGTCGCTTCGACAGACAGTTCAAAGGCATCAGCGGGACTATCCTCACTTTCAGTTTTAGTGCTCGTTTGGTTTGATAATCCCCCTAGAAAAAGATGGTTTAATAATTCATATATATAAGGTTGTGTATATTTATTTATTTTGACATAAGATAAAAATCATATTCTATCTTATTCTTTCTTTCAAAATTGTGATAATTTATTCATCATTAATAAATTCATAACATGTACATATTTTTTACTCCCCTCATCTCAATTCAATACATCACAAGGTTTGAAGACAAATGTTAAAAATAAATACTTTATAATAATATAAAAGATATTGTAATTTTTTTTGAATGTATATTTGTCAAAAGACTCAAAATTAGAAAGAGAGAAAGGCAAGTATTTCTTTTAAGTGAAAAAGAAACAATTATTTGTGTATCACAATAACATTTGACGTAAATAATAAGTTATGTTAAAATGTTTGTTATGCATAGTTTTTCAGGTGACCTATTGAAATATAACATTCAATTAATGAAATGTGGCCTATTAAATTAGGACCGAGGGAGTAACATTTAAGTAGTTCATTCGGGCTAGTGAATGAAAGACTTATCAAACATCGAGCTAAAAGGATTAATAATGAAAACAAATCACACAATTCGAATTCTAGCACTCCGCCGCTCAATGCCGTTTGCTTGCTCTGCGGATTCGGTTGCTGAAAAACGATTTAGAATTATTAGTATTGAAGAATCAATTGTAAGTTTACACATATAAAATAATGAACTTACGCATAGATATCTAAGTCAAAATCTAAATCACATTAGAAAGCATTGCTTCCTTCAACATGTTTTCAAAAACTAAGGATTCCAAACTCAAGTAGTAAATAATTTTATTGAGTAAAAAGCACCCTTTCTTTTCAACCTAAGCAATTGCTTACTTTATTGCAGCCTGATCTCTAAAACCAAACTAATATGAGTCCATATGATAATTCCAAGTTGAAGCTCAAAGCATACAAGAATTCTAAAGGAAACGGGAAGACGAAGCGAGCACAGGACGTATGTTAACAGCACCTGAACATACTCGAAAACCTGCTCCCAAATCTACACAACACAAGTACGACTTAAACTAACACGTATTTTCATCTTACCACGTGAGAGAAACCTGCAACTGGACACTACATATGTGCAATCTCGATATATGCTGGTTGGCAGATAAATGCTTAAAGTGTTATATTTGTGCGTAGACGAGAAGCGTGATTAACTAAATGCTGTCATGATGGCCAGCTACAACTTAGAAGCTAAGTTTCTTTTTTTTTTTATGTAGCTATATTCAACTTGTGAAAGATTATTCACACAAATTTATAATAGACAGTTTGAGATTATATATGTCAGAATAGAGTAACATCTTGAAACTTGAAACTCGAAACTCTGCGGTAAATTTCTACAAGATTGCAACAGGGAGAAGCACTCTTACCATCTATTAAGCCTGATAAACTTCGGGCAGCTGGAGACCTACACTGGCAGCAGATTTTCCTAGTACTTTTTTCATCTCAGCAGACCTATCCACTGCGATATTGTACGAGAAGAGCAGTTCCTGTACCTCACCCATGATATTTTAAACTAAAAGTTTCAAATACTATAATAAGTTGCACTACTCCAAAGTACAACGGTAAGAAGAATTTCAACATTACTCAATAATCATCATAGGTAGTATTCAAGGTCAAGCCAAACCAAATCCATCTAATGCTACTAAAACTAAGTTGAGTCTTCCTATTATTAGACCAATCATTTTAAAAGCCAATGCATCAACAATAAAGAGTGCATTTTTTAAAAAGAAACATAACCGAAAGGATCAAAACCACTTCCTACGATACTCGCCACTTATACATATTCTTGCACGTAGAATACATGTTAGAACATACGTCTGAACGAACATTTCGAACGAAGACAAAATGGCAGATATATAGATTCTGCTTAGAACAATGAGAACCCCAGCCAACACACAAAAAACTTAAATCAGAATTCGAGCTAACCATATAAATTCCATGGGAGGCGCTTGGTTTGAGTGATAAGACATGATTGATAAAATAATCCAACATACTCAAGTGTTTGGTTTGCATGATTCAGCCCATGATGGATAACTCAACCCGCACTCTAATCATCCAATTGGATGATTATATCACCCCAAAGTTGGTGGATTATTCAGTCATCCTGCAATCCTATCACTCTTATCTATTACATCCACCAAACCAAACGCCCCCATACAATTACAATATTTTTGCACTATTACTTGGATCATGCCCCAAAAACAAGGATGTAAAATGAGCCAAGTAATTCCCGAGTTACTCAAATCTCCATTCTTACAAGTTTGTTCGAGCTCAATTGATAAGGTAATTAAAATAATCAAGTCATGCTCGAGTTTCACAATATTTGGCTCACTAGCTTGTGAACAAACTTGTTATAGTCTCGTGAGCTAACTCGTGAATATAAAACTATAAGTTTCACATTAACCTTATAATTTTACACTTAGGGTGTGTTCACTTTGATGGATGGGAAAAGGAGGGATAACAAAAATTTATACCTTTAAATGTCTCATTTCTTTTCCCACATTTTACACAAAAGAGAAGTTAACCATTTTTCCTTTTCCCATCCATCAAAGTGAACGCACCCTTATACTAATAGTGAAGTACATGATTTCAAATTAAACTAAATCTACTATAAGAAAAACATAGATTTTTTAGCATATATATTAACAAGAAATGAAGAATGTATAGATTTGCAAAGCTCGCTTATGCTCGCTCAAGCTTTAGTAAGCTTGTGAATCTTCAATATTTTCCGTAAATTAAGCTCGAGCTCCACACAATAAATAATAGAGCTAAACTCAAAATTTTCAATATTAAGCTCGACTTGATTCGATTATACCCCTATCCAAGCAAATTATTTTAGTCCAGTCAACTATTTTTCGAATACCTAATCTTAAAATTGCTCAAATCCTAACCGAGAACGTGTAGTATCATTACCAAAGCCTAATTTAAGCACTCACTCCTCGCATCAAAAGACTGCACCTTTCTGCACAAACATTTAAAGCAGAAAACTAGCATCCATAACAATGAAAAATTAAACAGGAAAAAAAATCCCAAATTAGAATTCACGATCATAATATTGATAATGGAGCAAATGAAAAATAAAGCAGTACCTTCTGATGGTGTACGCTGTTGAGATAGACAGTGTAATCCTGCGCGAGCTTCAGATTTTGTGGGTCTTGGGAGCTAAGATTTCTTCTGAATTCGTGTTTGATGAAATCCGTGAAATGGGATTTGTGGTTTTCTTTCCCGACGTGTTTCCTCACCGCTCGAAGAAGACTTCGGTACGCCGCTTTTGCTGCTGTATTCGCGACTTCCATTGATGAACTCATTTTGTTTTCTCACTCTTCTTCTTTCTCTCTCGCCAAAATTTCTAAGTTGCAGAAATTCAGAAATGGATTTGTTTATTCTTACTTGCAGTTAGACGGGTGTACATCGGGTCCGGGTTGGATATCCAACCTGATTTTGTCGGATCTCGACCCGATATTTAGCTAATTGTACTAACCTACCCGACACCGATCTTTAATTTCGAAAATTCTACTAATATTCAACAAATTTTATTCTACCATTTTCGCAAACATCATGAACCAACAAGGATTGCAACTTGCAAGCTATGGGGAGGAAGAGATTGGCACCAATTTTCTTATTTTTAACAGAAGAAACAATGATTTTCGACAAAGCCTATGGAAAATACTTTCAACAATCAATATGTATCATGTCCCAACTGGAACTGGAAGTCTAGAAGAAAGGGCTAATATTAAAGCTTACGGTGGATTGGCGAGGCCGCAACCCGCGAGGGTGGAGACTGGAGAATCTGGACTGGGCGAGGTTGGCGCTGCGCGGCTACGCCGACTGGCCTAGGCTTCGGAGTGGGGCCACGAGGCGGCGGTGCGTTGGATTATTCGGTAGGGAAGGTTTCAATTTTCAATTTTTGGGAATGGGGGGACTGAATTGGGGATGCCCGGATGGCATGGGAATCTATATACTATATAAAAGACCAGTTAAACGGTAACTTATTCCCGCTAAAACACAAATTTTTTCCGCTAAAATTGAATATGATAGTTGTAAAAACTGAAACGCTTACAAAAACTGTGGCAGTTGTCGAGAGTTCTTCAAAATTTTCTCAATTTTTCAGAAACCAAACCCATCATCCCTGCAAAAGAAAACCATTCAACCTTTCTCCAAAACTTTGAACGAACTTAAGTTTTCAAATCGGATTATACCAAGAAACCTCCTTTTAAACAAAATAAAAAAAGAAAAATTCAAGATTCACCTACCCATAAATAGGTACAATTTGAATAGCAGATAAATACAACAAAATTCAAAAATCGTGGATAGAGAAGAACGAGAAGAAAAAAGGGGAAATTCGAAGCCCTAATTGAGTTATTTGGCTGTAGTTGTGAAAGTCGGACGAAGGCACTCACACAGAGCCGCGGAGGTCAGAGAGGCGGACTGATGCAACTGTAGAGGCAAACTTCTCGACGCTTGCAACGCTACTGCTGATTTCCCCTTTTGCGGCTGTTAGCGGAGAAGACTGTGGCGGCGAGTGAGAGGCGAGGCGGATGGGGCGATGAAAAAAGGAGACGTACCGTACTACAGCTGTTGCCGGAGAAGGCGAGGTGGGAAGATCTGTGCGGCACGACGAGTGAGTGTGAGAAAGATGCAAGACTACAGAAAGGCAGAAAGAGGAAAAGGGTTTTCTGGTGTGAGAGAGAGGCGGAAATAACAAGAGATAAAATTTGTGGAGTATAGTATTTCAAGAAAAGAAATATACTTAATTGCTATTTTTATTAATGAGTTTTATTAGATTGATTTTTAACATAACGTGCTTTAATTACTTAATCTAGCCAATTTCAAATTTTCATGTTGTCGAAACTCTTGCGCCAAACAAAAATATTTTATAGTACCTTTAAAAAAAAATTTATAGTAATGCCCATCTTTCCATTTCTTTCTGCATTTTAATATATAATTTAGTTAAATACGCTAAAACATTCAAACTCTAATTTTTATTTAGGACTAATATATATATAATGTTCGATAATTATTCTATATGCTTCCTTGAATTTTAAAATTAATAATTTTTTATATTTTATTGTTATTATATTTAATTCATGCATAAATAAAGATACAATAAAAATTAAAATTTATATACAAATAAACGTGGAGTTTTTTTCCTCCAAAATTTCTCTCTCTTCACTTCTCCCACCAAAATTTCTCTCTTCTTTTTTCTTTTTTCTATTTTTTTTTTCAAAAAATCATTAACTTCGATTAATGAAAAAGTATTCAATTTGGATGTTAAACTAAAGATCACGAAAAGATATTTAATTCGATGTAAAAATTATAAAAAATAATTTTGAAACGAATAAGTTATGATTGTTTAAAGTATCAAAATTAATTTTTGTTGCTCTCATTTATCTATAATGTTCAACATCATACTTTTTTTTTCATTTTTTTTTTCGTTTGTTGGTGAAAAAATAAGTAGATGCCATTTTTTTTCTTTCAAAAAAATTTATATGATTGTTTAATTATAATTATTTTAAATTTAATACAATTAAGGAGCAAGAAATTTGTATTACATTTTCTCTCTCCTCTCATTTCTTCCCTCCAAAATTTTGTTATATTGATAGTTTAGTATTATTTGCTCAAAATGAGATTGACTGAAATGATTTATTTTATAATCTATAAATTTAATTATATTATTATTATACAATGCTCATTAAGTTGATTTACCGTTATATACATTATTTTAAATCAAATACTTATATTTAAATTAACACTCCATCCGCCTACGATATCGTTTTCCACTTTGTGGATGATACAAGTTATAAAAAGTGGTGAATAATAGTCCATAATAGTGGGTATTGTTGTTAGTGGAGTTTGGGTCTCACTATTGTGTTTTTTAGGGGTGGGTCCCACTATTGTTGTGAGTGGAGTTTGTGAACCTCACTGCTATAAATGAAAGTGAAAATGATATTGTGGACATACCAAAATGACAAAAGTGAAATTGATATCGTGGACGAAGAGCGTATAATTTTTTCGTTACCAATTAATCTAATTCATAAATAATGACACTTTGATATTTTAACATAATTTTAAATTTTAAAAAATAAGTAAATATATCGTGGCCCGTGCATCGCACGGGAGGCCGTACTAGTTTGGGAATAATAATCAATTTTCATATTTTAATAAATTTAAATATATATATATATATATATATGGGGGAAATTTATATTTAGCCTATAAAATAAATAATATATTCAATAGAGCCACAAGTATAAAATTATAGTAAAAGTAGCCATTTTGTAGTAAAAAGACAAGCATATCCTTAGTGGGGACCACAAATAATATAACTATAATATATTAAATAAAATCAACAAAAATCCCTCTCTCTCTCTTCTCTCTCTCGATTTTTTTTTTAAAACCTAACTCTCAATTTAGTATCTCTAAATTCAGCAAAAAATCACTCTCTCTCTCATCTCTCATCTCTCATCTCTCCTGTGTCTATCAAATTCAGCAAAAAATCACTCTCTCTCTCATCTCTCCTAAAGGAACAATGAAAATAAAAGAGCAAAAAATAATTATTAAGCCAAGAATAATCTATTTTCTGTTATGTTATCATACTTCAATTTATTTATAAAATCACCAGAATAATAATAATAATAATAATAATAATAATAATAATAATAATAATAATAATAATAATAATAATAATAATAATAATAATAATAATAATAATAATAATAATAATAATAATAATAATAATAATAATAATAATAATAATATGCATGTTGCAAGATGGTTTAATAGCAAAATCACAAACTCACACCACCATTAACTACAATTTAGTAATTGTTAATCCTTTCAAAAGAAAATGTTAATTACTTAAATTGCAAGATTTTGACTGTATCAAGAAATGCAGATAGATATATGTAAACTAACTCCATTTTTTTTGCTTTACAATTTAATTATAAGAGAATAGATTCTTGAAAGCATTGATACTCCCATGTATATTGGTCAAATAAATGTCCCATTTGCAATATTTTAATTGTGACTGGAAAAATTAATTCCACAAAATTCTCATATCCTGCATTTTATTAATTAATGTACCTATAGTGGGAAGGGAGCAATTCCACAAACTTCTAAAGTGTAGCATTGTGCAGATGTGCAGATTATTTAGTAAAAAAAAAGACACCCGTAGTAATTTCTATAAATTTAATTTATTTTCACAAATGTGCAGATTATAAATCTATACATCTTGGTGATACACCGGTTGGTGGGTGAGAATTCGAATATCCAAATAGGCTTAAAGCCTAGTGTGGATCCAACAAAACCATTGGGGTAAAGTCTACCCTGGACATATGTCCAGCTGCACACCTGCATTAAGATTCGAACACGTGGCCCTCAGCTAAAACCCACTCGGTACAGTACTTTCTCTCTCTGCTCCGGTTTGCTTTTTTAATAGCACCGGTTCAATTAAACCCCGGTCTCATTTAATAGTCAACCATGGTTTTTTAATATGCTTTGGTGTGGCAAAAAAATGATGCCACGTGTTTTTTCCCTACAAGATCTGTAGGCCCGAGCCATAGAGGACACGTTTCGACTGTGTATTCGTTTGAAGAAGAACGTTGGAAAAATTGTTTTGTTTTGGCTTCTTCAGAATTACTTTTCATTTGAGTGAGGATGAGTTCAAAAATTGTTTGAGAGAGGCCAGTGGACATTTGAGATTGGATATTTTTTTCGTTTCGTCCGCCGAGAAGATGGAGACGAACTCATGCGAAGAAAATGGTATATCGCTGTTTTGCTATTTATTTGAATCAGATATTTTTTTTTTGGGTACTTCTTACTTATTTCGTGTTATTTATTGCATGTTATTATTTGATGCTTTCCTCAACTGAACCATGAAATATTAATGTTAATTGGTGATTGCTTGTGTTTGTTTATGCTTTGTATGCTTTAGTTTAATTTTGTGATTATTAATAAGGGTTTATTCCTGCCATCTAAGGTATATAATTATTTTGTATCATTTAATTTCACTTTTATTAACTAATGAAGGTTGATAAATTCAAAATCATGGTATATAGTTATGCTTGTATCATTTATTTTTGTATGATTATAGTTATTGAAACCGTGTGTGATAAATTATAACTACTCAATGTCTGTAGTAATGATTTAGTGATAATGAATGAAGTATGAATTTTTGTATAATATCTCTTGCAGATTGTGGTTGACTATTCAATAGGTAAATGAACATCGATTTGAACACGCCGTGTGGCAGTGAGTCAGTGACAGAGCTGCGAAAACATTTAGTGGTAATATCAACATGGAGTCGTTTGACGCTAGCGAATCCGAAGGTGAGACTGATGACATGAATTACAGCAATCCAACTATCGATACTCATGTTGCTGATGATGACTGTGAGGAAGATGGTAGTACTGAGATTGGCGGCAAGAGTACTGATTGTGATACGAATGTTGATGTTGATTCACTCGAAGCATTGAAAAGAAGATATGAAAGCAGTCTTGCTGTAGGTTCTACTATAGACACTTTACATGAGGTGCACGAATTATACTGTGATTATGCAAGTGTGATGGGCTTTTCAGTGAGGAAAGGGAGGCAAGGTTATATCAAACCTACACGCGACGTCCGTATGAAAATGTATCATTGTTCTTGCGAAGGAGCTACGGATAACAAGGCATCTGTTGGGAGAGTTGCCGCTTTCAAAAAACAGAGTTATCGTAGTCACTGCAAGGCAATGCTTCGTGTTGTGCGTGCCGATATTGAGTCTCCGTGGAGAGTTACTTCATTTGTGAAGCAACATAGCCACGAATTGGTAAACCCTAGAGAGAGTTATTTGTTGCGATCAGCCCGTAACATGTCACGACAAAAGAAGAGTTTGGTTATTTCTATGCGGGCAAGTGGTATTGGTGTTAGTCGGGCGTATCGATTTTTGGAGAAGGAAGCTGGTAGTCGAGAGAATATAGGATTCATACGAAAGGATATATACAATGAACTACAGAAGGAATCCCGTAAGGTGTCGAAGATTAATGATGGGGATGCAAATAAGTTGCTCGAGATGCTCACTGATAGAGGAATGAGTGATCCTTCATTTTTTTGGAAGGTAAAGCTTAGCGACGATGGTAGGCTCAAAAATCTATTCTTTCGGGATACTCGTTGTCTTGTAGACTACCAGCATTTTGGCGATGTATTATCCGTTGACGCCACCTACAAGACTAACAAGTATGACTTGATATGTGTTCCTATGATTGGCATAAACCATCATCGGACAAATGTGATGTTTGGACTTGGTTTCTTGTCAAATGAGAAGGCCGAGTCGTATGAGTGGTTATTTAGTACATTTCTTCAAGCTATGTACCACAAAGAGCCCTCCACCATATTCTCGGACCAAGACATGGCTATAATGAATGCGATCGATTCGACTTTTCGTGAATCGTCACATCGGCTTTGCCAATGGCATATCAACAAGAATGCAGTGAAGCATTTTGGGAAATTAAATCATGATAAAGATTTTAAAAATTTGTGGCATAGGTGTATGAACGGGTGCGAGTCCGGGGAACAATTTGATATTGTTTGGAGAAGAATGATAGACGAGCACAATTTGTCGGAGCACAAATGGTTTCTTAGCATGCATAAGTTGAGGAAGCGGTGGTCTTCGGCTTTCACCCGTGATAAATTTTCGGGAGGTTTGCATGCCACATCTCGTAGTGAGGTTACCAATAAAGTCTTGAAAGAGTTGTGCTCGACTACTTCCACATTGCATGAATTTGTTGTTGGATTTGAGAAGATGCAGAAATCGTGGCGAACAAGAGAGTTTGAAGAGGACGCACTTTGTCGAGGCATGCCCGGTATGTTCGTTCAACGAACAAGGATTTTAATCCAGGTGGGTGAAGTATGTACGAGGAGTGTTTTCAAAATGTTTGAGTACGAAGCTTTGAATTGCATTTCTGTGGATTTGACCGAATCACCCCCTGATTTGAATGAGGTGCTACTGGAGTTCAAGTTGTCATCAAGTTCGTCGGGGACAGGCTATCGTTTAGTGAAGTATAATCAGAATTCTAAATTTGCCTCATGTTGTTGTCATCTCTGGGAGACTGAAGGCATTATTTGTCGGCACCTTTTTAGAGTTTATCTTCACTTTAACCAACATAGCGTGCTTGATGAGATGTTACTGAATAGATGGAGGAAAGATTCCAAGCAGCGGATAGGATTATCAGATCGCTTATCGGAGTCTGCGGGGGTAAACAAGTTGAATAGTATGGTTTTTGTTAACCACAACACAAAGATAGTGTACGACTTGCTAACAGAATGCAAGGATGATAGGAGTTGTAGAGATTTCATTGATGATTCTATTGGGAGGATGGTAGATGGTGTGAAAAGCATGAGACTTCACACAATGCATGATACCACAGATAATGCAACTCAGGAAGGCTTCAAAGAGCCGTTGGTTCGGCCTATAAAGAATCCTGTGTTTGAGAAAAAACGTCCATATCGGCGGATGCGATTCAGCAAAGATCGGGAAGCTCCTGGATATTACTCCGCTCACACATCAACTACCTCTCAAGATGATGATGGTAAGTGTGGTGACATTTGTTAATAATATTCAGTTCTATTCGATTTGTTAATAGCATTTTATTTTACCTGTTACAGAAAATGATGTACGAACAAGGAGAACTAACTTTGGAGATGAAGAAGGCTTGTTTCGAAGTTTAGACGATATTTCAGATCGCTTTTCGATGGAGTAGACTCGTTCCACATTAATTCTTAGAAAATGTGAACTTCTGTTTGAGTTTTAAGTTGTCATCTAATTTCTTTTTTCACGTTATTTTGAGGTTGGTGCACTTGTTTACTTGGCAGCTACGTTTGTTTATTTGAAGTATGGTCAATGTATAGCATCATTGTTTTTATATATATCTTTAAATGAGTGAGGTTCATGAGTTCCAGTTAAAAATTTGGACATGTGATATGTTATGCAAATAATTAATAACCTCACCTATTTAGTAAAAAAATTGAAATCGAAATCGTGTATTTTAATAGTTTACTTGGCATTTGAAATTCCCCAGATGTTTATAAGCTTCGAGTAATTTAGAAAAGAAAAAAAAAAAAGCAAACCCACCTTACTGTAGTCAGTATTCATAAATTTCTTGGAATCTTAAATTTTATTCCTACTCATTCTATAACTAATATCATAGCCAAACCCAGTTGTGGAGATATTCATGTAGCTTGTTTAAATCGAACCGGTTTTTTATTTTAAATCGTGTCGGTTGTGTATAGAAAAAAGGCGGATGACATAATAACCGTTAGTACTACCATTCATGCGATGCACGACGAATCGGAATTAAAAGACATATTATTAAATAAATAAATATAAAAAAATACAAAGTAAAAAATATATATTATATTTATTTTCACCTTTATACTTTGAATCCGAAGATATGTTATTTTCACATTTATATAAAGTCCAATGATAATATAGTTAGTAAATAATTTAAACGTATTATATATAAAATTAAGATAAATGCAAAGTAAAAAATATATATTTAACAGTAAAAAAAATAGTACTTATGTATTGTATTTATATTTATATTTATATTTATATTTATGTACGCGACTTAAAATCTCATAGCTTCACTGGAAATATGTACTTTAATTAAATAAATAAAAAGTTACTCATTTTATATTTTCTCTCCATTTACTTTTTTTATGTTTCCAATCATATCTATATATATTTTCTAAATTATAAATTGGATCACAAAAAATTCATGTCATTATTTTTATATGATTATGTTATATCAGATATTTTTATAACATACTGTTGATCTAATCAAGCCTATGCTAAATTTTCAAATATCTCATGTAATTTCATTTATTATTGTGCTAAAGTCATTGTTATATTTTAATCATTAGCTCATGCTTAATTTTACAATTTTGGATCTACAATCACGTTAAATAAAATTAATAATCCACACTTAATATAAAGAGTTTAGGCTCTTAAAAGTGCAAAATAGTTTATTGTTAAAAGTCTCTAGCGAGGTACTAGCGAGGTCCTTCGTCCTTTAAGCAACACGGTCGTCGTCGGCCGAATTACCACCAAAAATTACAATGTTTGAGACATGCACGTATATGTAAATTATAAACGGGTCCGGTCATTGATTTACATGTTTGCATAATAAGGCACAAATTCTATAAACTGATTACTTTAAAACAAAATCTTATTTAAAACAAAATTCTATAAATGAAAAATTTAGATAAAGAACAATAGAGGATATGATGTTAAAATATATTAGAAATCTTTAATCATGTATCAAATTTATAATAATCTCAATCGAGTGAAGAATTCATATAAATCACCTCATTTCACATTGAGTATTTTTATAAGATTTCACCAAAATAAAACTTATACAAGAATAAGCTCTTGCTCTCCAAATTAAAAATTTACATTTAATTGGCGGAATGATTGAGATGATGCTCAGATGAAATAAAATTTTCAATATCAATACATTTTTCAAAATATTATTAAATAAAAATCTACATAAAAAGAATATTTATTATTCTAACAAAATTTGACCACAAAATAAGCGAGTATGCAAAATAAATAATATATATTTCATAATTTTAATATATATTTTGTAGTAGAGAAGGAGAGAGGTATTCTCAATTACCCAACGGTATTTCCAATTTTCTCGGCGGTATTCTCAATTTCCCCGACGGTATTCTCAACTTAGTCGGCGGTATTCTCAATTACCCGACGGTATTTTCAATTTTCTCGGCGGTATTCTCAATTTCCCCGACAGTATTCTCAACTTAGTCGACGGTATTCTCAATTACCCGACGGTATTTCCAATTTTCTCGGCGGTATTCTCAATTTCCCCGACGGTATTCTCAACTTAGTCGGCGGTATTCTCAATTACCCGACGGTATTTTCAATTTTCTCGGCGGTATTCTCAATTTCCCCGACGGTATTCTCAACTTAGTCGACGGTATTCTCAATTACCCGACGGTATTTCCAATTTTCTCGGCGGTATTCTCAATTTCCCCGACGGTATTCTCAACTTAGTCGGCGGTATTCTCAATTTACCCGTAGGGATTCTCAATTTAACGCGGCGGTATTTTTAATTTACTCGGAGGAATTAGCAAATTTCCACTTCAATATCCAATTGCACTTACAAATGGGGTTACCACTACCAAAATAAAAAAACAAATAATGCAAGCACAACATACGACTAGATCATCGAAACCAAGAACGACCTAATTGTTGCCGTCTGGAGATCTTTCGCGCTCACTCCTTGGGGGCATCGATGGCGTTTTGAAAATATCTAACAGTAGATTTTCGAGGCCCTCAGTCGTCAATCCCTTCAAAAATAAAAAATACTATAAAAATTGTATATGAATATTAGTAGGCTTGCCCAAAAAAAAAAAAAAAAAAAAAAACCATTACTACCTGCATCACATACTCCATATGTCTGGGATCAAAATTGTAATCAGGTGGATTTTGAAGAGAAAAACGTGGCGGATTCTGATGAGAAGTAGATGTGTTGCCATACTCATGCACAGAATGTCGATGTGCCATGGACATTGTCGCTTCAGCATGATGTGACACATCATCGGCCACTGGACCACCATCGTCGAGTTGGACATCATCACAATCTCTAGTCTCTGGTGTAGGCGTGCGACGAGGGGCAGGAGAATGTACACCCTTACGATGTACAACACTACAGCTGAAAAACCCCTTCAAATCATCCAAAAAACCCTTCAATGTCCTCTTCATTCGACTCTCCAAATCCTCGTTATGCCTTCTCATTCGAATCTCTTGTTCTTCTGCCATCCTTCTCAGTCTGATATCCTGCTCTTCTGCCATCCTTCTCATTCTTATCTCCTGCTCTTCTGACATCCTTCTAATTCGAAGATCATGCTCCTCGCCCATAATTTTGACCACGCCTGCTATATAGTCACGGTCTCGTCCTCGGATAACGTGATCGCCACTACTAGATGATGATGTGGTAGGTGGTGGTCGACTACGCTTCCCCTTATCTCGAGACCTCGCCAACCTGTCTTCTCGTCTCCTCGGCAATTCATGCTCGGCAACACGTATATCCTGTGTAGGTCGCGGGGAAAACTGCCTACCCTCCCTCAATGGGTTCACTGGTCGCTCATAGTGAACACCAATGGGCATGGACATGACTGACGTAGCGTAATAATGGCTTGTCGTCTCATAATCGTCGGGCTGAATCTCAAATAGATGATGCGCCTACAATTTAAAAAGAAGAATTCAAAAAAAATATTTGTACAAGATAATAAATATAAAGATAATGATATGAAGAAGTAACTACCTCTTGCTCAAATAGGGGGCGTAAATCCGACACATTGGGCCTACTTCGAAACTTCCACCTCAAACATCTGGGATGTGCACAGCCCTCGACGTACGTACCAACTGTAGAACCCAACTCAGGTATAATCTCAAGGGACCATACATGTAAAGCCCATACCGGCCCGTATAATTTATATTGGTTGTTTGTAGAACAGTTATACGCATACTGACATAATATCTGATACGTATAAGCTCCCCACG
Organism: Salvia miltiorrhiza; assembly: GCF_028751815.1. Taxonomy (NCBI): domain Eukaryota; kingdom Viridiplantae; phylum Streptophyta; class Magnoliopsida; order Lamiales; family Lamiaceae; genus Salvia; species Salvia miltiorrhiza. The sequence continues at coordinate 44,956,293 of NC_080392.1, forward strand.
GAAATTGGTTAAATGCATCAACATGATCCACCAAAGCCCAAACCCAGTCAGCCACCTTCTTATCACGCTCGTACCCTAGTAGCATGCCATATAGTACTATCACATGAGCCACACGTAATAGTAAACTCCCATCAGGATCACCAATTAGGTCATAATTCTCAAAAATGTCAATGACATTATCCACATTTAAAGTCCTCCGGCCACAACAAATTTTTATAAACACTTCGACATTCCGAAGATCGTGCTCTGCCCTCACATCAAAGTCACTTTGTCCGAAATTCAACCCTGTTACAAGAGCATAATGCATCTCCGAGAAGTGTAACTTGCTCCCGTTAATGTAAAACCACAATCCATTATCATTTGACTGGATTTGGCGCGAAACAACATGGTGAAGAGCCATACCACACTTTGCCCCCGGATTCCAATCTAATAAGTGTCCAAAACAACCACCTAAAAATCTATCTACCAACGCTTGACCGCCTTTCCTATACAATACCTTTTTAACCAATTTCAAGTATTTAGTCCGATAATATGTCCCAACATGTGAAGTGACATTAATTGTACTTGGCCTCAAATAAATCGGATCATCCTATAATTGTAAATTTTTTTATTAAAACACATATTGTTTTTAGGTGTCCGACAACTAGTGAAACACAAATTTAAAACACATAACCATGAAATCATGAAGGAAAATACCTGTGTTGATGAAGAACAATAAGCCATATTCTATCCAAGCAAAGCCCACGCCGACACTGCTGTGAATTCACCAATTCTCACATATGAGCACAGATCTATCCCCCACGTCTAAGACAATTGTATATGATATATATGTAAAAGATGAAGAATTTTTTTGTTTTTGTTACTTCAATGATTACCACGTCTAAAAATACACGCCTCATTGCTACAAATTCTTCCATTCAACTTAATAACAATTAGCCATTCCACTATTTTTCTAAAAAAACAAAAATAGCTATACCACTATTTCGGCAAAAATCACGTTATTTGGTTTCACATAATTAATATAAATAAACATTTTAACAGATGATAGATCGAAATCCTATATGCTCAGAATACACATTACCCATTAATTGCATAAGAAATAAAAGGTTATAAAATATTCATCCATATAATTAGATTCCAGGCTGGCAATTAATTAATAAAAATATTTCAAAATTATTACAAAAGGTATAAAGGTGAATATGATTTAAATGTTCTTATTTAATCCATGGTCCACATACATAGTAACATACGCTCTAACATGTAACAAGTGCGAACATAAAGAAATTTCTAATTCTTAAATAAGGATAACGTACATAAAACTCAAAGAAAATGAAAAATAAATTAATACAATGATATAATCTAACTAATCAAAGTGAGATTCCACTAATCAAATCTAAGAATCAAAGTGAGATTCCACTTATCAAAGTGAGATTCCACTAATTAGTTCTAATAATTGAAGCGTTGCTTATAATTTTATTTAATATTTTTTCACATCAAAAACTTTATACTTTGAGTTACATGATTCACTCGTTAGAATCATAGAATGTCAAGAAGGAATATAAGATTAAAACTAAGCATCCAAAAATTGAAGTTAAGAGTCCAAGTGGAATACCTCCACCGAATGCCTTGTCCAATATTGCACAACCAAAAGTGATTTTTGGAGTCTGCATCGCGGTCGAATACCTCCGCCGAATGGTTTTATAACATGCAATTGATAGAAGAAGGTCATGGATTCATTGAATATTTCAACAACCATAATATTAATGCATGTTAATACTTAATGTTGCGGTAGTTGCCTGACCAAGTTGCCATTAATATTCAATTGAATTTCATGAATCCTGCCTACCCATTTAAGCGTATATATATATTTTTTTTAAGTCCATCTAATTTTACAAACTTAAACTAATCCAATCTTTTCCACAAAAAAATAGTTGATATAATTAAAATATCTGATGAATATCGTATGTGGACTATAATACTACATAGATGGTGTGTTATAGATAACTGACATGGGCGATTTTTTTAACAATAAATATATGCAGCCACGTTGTGGCCACCCACATTCTAGTTTAATAGATAAAATTTGAATATATATATTTTTAAAAATAATAATAGGCTTTAGTTATTTTATTGTATTCTCTTTGCCACTAGTCATTTTTTAATGATTTTTTTGCATCTTCTATTTTTTATTTATTTTTTAATAAAAATAAATAAATTACTAAAAATTATAAAAAAAATAACAAATCTATAGAGAGTAAAATAAAATCACTAATCTACATTAATTTTTAAATCTAAAGTTAATATACTCAAATTTTCTCTATTATACTAGAATGTCCACTGGCCTCTCTCAAACAATTTTTGAACTCATCCTCACTCAAATGAAAAGTAATTCTGAAGAAGCCAAAACAAAACAATTTTTCCAACGTTCTTCTTCAAACGAATACACAGTCGAAACGTGTCCTCTATGGCTCGGGCCTACAGATCTTGTAGGGAACAAACACGTGGCATCATTTTTTTGCCACACCAAAGCATATTAAAAAACCATAGTTGACTATTAAATGAGACCGGGGTTTAATTGAACCGGTGCTATTAAAAAAAACAAACCGGAGCAGAGAGAGAAAGTACTGTACCGAGTGGGTTTTAGCTGAGGGCCACGTGTTCGAATCTTAATGCAGGTGTGCAGCTGGACATATGTCCAGGGTAGACTTTACCCCAATTCAGTCCCCCCATTCCCAAAAATTGAAAATTGAAACCTTCCCTACCGAATAATCCAACGCACCGCCGCCTCGTGGCCCCACTCCGAAGCCTAGGCCAGTCGGCGTAGCCGCGCAGCGCCAACCTCGCCCAGTCCAGATTCTCCAGTCTCCACCCTCGCGGGTTGCGGCCTCGCCAATCCACCGTAAGCTTTAATATTAGCCCTTTCTTCTAGACTTCCAGTTCCAGTTGGGACATGATACATATTGATTGTTGAAAGTATTTTCCATAGGCTTTGTCGAAAATCATTGTTTCTTCTGTTAAAAATAAGAAAATTGGTGCCAATCTCTTCCTCCCCATAGCTTGCAAGTTGCAATCCTTGTTGGTTCATGATGTTTGCGAAAATGGTAGAATAAAATTTGTTGAATATTAGTAGAATTTTCGAAATTAAAGATCGGTGTCGGGTAGGTTAGTACAATTAGCTAAATATCGGGTCGAGATGCGACAAAATCAGGTTGGATATCCAACCCGGACCCGATGTACACCCGTCTAACTGCAAGTAAGAATAAACAAATCCATTTCTGAATTTCTGCAACTTAGAAATTTTGGCGAGAGAGAAAGAAGAAGAAGAGTGAGAAAACAAAATGAGTTCATCAATGGAAGTCGCGAATACAGCAGCAAAAGCGGCGTACCGAAGTCTTCTTCGAGCGGTGAGGAAACACGTCGGGAAAGAAAACCACAAATCCCATTTCACGGATTTCATCAAACACGAATTCAGAAGAAATCTTAGCTCCCAAGACCCACAAAATCTGAAGCTCGCGCAGGATTACACTGTCTATCTCAACAGCGTACACCATCAGAAGGTACTGCTTTATTTTTCATTTGCTCCATTATCAATATTATGATCGTGAATTCTAATTTGGGATTTTTTTTCCTGTTTAATTTTTCATTGTTATGGATGCTAGTTTTCTGCTTTAAATGTTTGTGCAGAAAGGTGCAGTCTTTTGATGCGAGGAGTGAGTGCTTAAATTAGGCTTTGGTAATGATACTACACGTTCTCGGTTAGGATTTGAGCAATTTTAAGATTAGGTATTCGAAAAATAGTTGACTGGACTAAAATAATTTGCTTGGATAGGGGTATAATCGAATCAAGTCGAGCTTAATATTGAAAATTTTGAGTTTAGCTCTATTATTTATTGTGTGGAGCTCGAGCTTAATTTACGGAAAATATTGAAGATTCACAAGCTTACTAAAGCTTGAGCGAGCATAAGCGAGCTTTGCAAATCTATACATTCTTCATTTCTTGTTAATATATATGCTAAAAAATCTATGTTTTTCTTATAGTAGATTTAGTTTAATTTGAAATCATGTACTTCACTATTAGTATAAGGGTGCGTTCACTTTGATGGATGGGAAAAGGAAAAATGGTTAACTTCTCTTTTGTGTAAAATGTGGGAAAAGAAATGAGACATTTAAAGGTATAAATTTTTGTTATCCCTCCTTTTCCCATCCATCAAAGTGAACACACCCTAAGTGTAAAATTATCTATACATCCAGGTGGAGAATTAATAAAATGGAAAAGGTTCACTGCCACACATTCAGGATGGCAACAAAGAGGATATAATATATAAAGGAAATTAACGTAGAAAGTAAAACTTTAGTGAACACGGTTGCTAGTGAGAGCAGAGAGTTAGAAAACCAGAAATTTTTAGAACACACGTGGAATCAATTCTCTGCAGATAAAACTTAGCTACAAGTTCTAGATTCAAGAGGCTCATCTCATCACAATTCATGATAAAACATACGAGCTACTTCTATTCCAAAACAATTCATGAAGATGGGACAAATTCTGAGTGCCATAGAAATGAAGGAGAGTGAAGGGAAGGGAAAGGAAGAGAGGTACCCCAAAACATACCTTACGTTCTTTCATGTCAGTAATTTCACCAGTATGATAATTAATATAACACATGTTAAACACAAAATCTATAAATCAAACACAAAAGCACATACGCGGCTCCAAGCCATCACCACAGCAACAAAATGGGATGGAACACAGCCATTCCCCAACCTAATATCCATTTACTACCTAGATACATGCTCATCTAAAATATATATAAAAAAAGAATAAATACACTTAGATACATGCTCATCTAAAATTTTAAAATCTCACAATGGCTACCATTTGAGCCATACTAACATTTCAAAAGATAATGTAATGAAAACTTACTTGTTTTGTTACTAGCTTTTCTTTTCGATCACCTTGACTTCTTTTTTTCTTCCTCAAGAAGCAATGGTGGACCCAAATTTTGAGTATCTTGTTTTCCAAACAAAGAAATAAGCCCAATTAGATACGAAAAAGAGGCACCTATATATCTCCAAAAATACATAAATTTCAATCAATTACTTTAAATATTGCACCATACTCTTGCATATTAATTTAAAAATCAAAATCATGAAAAACTCGTTGATTATCAATACATGAGATTCAAAATCCTAACGGACTCACAGTCACAGATGAACATTTTCATTCTCTATTCTTTCGTGAGTTCTTCCCCATAGTCAAAATCGAGTTCAAATCAAAACCACAATTCGTCGATTGATTGAGATCGATCACTAATGATGAACCTATGGAGGAATATTAATACAAAATTTACAATAAAACATAATAGGATTTTTCAAATAATTAATGGAAATTAAAAAAAAATTACAAACCTATGGAGGAATCCGACGGACGCAGGCAGCGGAGGAAGAGGACCGGTGGCCGCGGAGGAGGAGGACCGGTGGCGGCGGAGGAATCCGGCGCTGGCAGCAGAGGACACGGCGCCAGGGAGGGGCGGGGCGAGCAGCGGCGCGGCGTGGGACGGGCAGCGGCGCAGGGCGGGGCGAGCAGCGGCGCAGGGCGGCAGCGGCGCCAGGCGGGGCGACCAGCGGCGAGGCGTGGGGCGGGCAGCAGTGCAGGGCGCGGAGCGGCGCGAGGAGGGCAGCAGCGCAGGGCGAGGATCGGCGAAAGGCGGCAACGGAGCGAGGCGGGGCGAGCAGGGGCGGGGCGGAAACGGCGGCGTGGACGAGTCGCCGGAGGGGAGCACTCAGCGGGAGTCGCCGGAAATGGGGAATCGGAGGGAGGAAATTTGGGAATTTTGAGAAATAGAAGTGAAAGTTGTGTTGAAAAAATGAAGGAGGAGGCGCGGTGAAGTCATCTTTTTTTTAGGGCGCAGCAACGGAAACTTCCGTTGCTATTTAGCAACGGACGTGAATTCCGTTGTTATTTTTAAAATAAATATTTTCGGTTATTTGAATTAATTATTATCAACGGAATAGCAACGGAAACTTCCGTTGCTATTTAGCAACGGACGTGAATTCCGTTGTTATTTTTAAAATAAATATTTTCGGTTATTTGAATTAATTATTAGCAACGGAAACTTCCGTTGCTATTTAGCAACGGACGTGAATTCCGTTGTTATTTTTAAAATAAATATTTTCGGTTATTTAAAATAATTATTAGCAACGGAATAGAAACGGAAAATTCCGTTGCTATTTAGCAACGGACGTGAATTCCGTTGTTATTTTTAAAATAAATATTTTCGGTTATTTAAAATAATTATTAGCAACGGAATATCGTCCGTCGCTAAATAGCAACGGAATTTTCCATCGCTATCTGCAATTTTTAAAATCGCGGAAATTAAAAAAAAGAAATAACAACGAAAAATTTTCCATCGGTAATTTTTCATCGGGGATCCGTCGGTAATTCCGTCGGTAATTTCGCGGGAAATATTCCGTCGGTAAATCCGTCGGTAAATCCATCGCTATGTATGAAAGAGTATTTCCGTCGTTAATCCGTCGTTATTCGGTCGTTATTTTGTGACGGAATTAATTCCGTCGGTAATTCCGTCGGTGTCCGATAGCTTTTCTTGTAGTGAGAGGTTGGACAGGTCCGACCAGCAGATGAGGGCATTCACCGCCCAGTACCAGCGGAGGAACGATATCAGGGAGAGGGAGCTCGATATGCAGCTCCTGAACGCGGATACGACGCACATGACGGACGCACAAAGGGCATTGCACGCGTCCATGGTCGCCGACGTGCTCAGGCGTCGTGGTCTAGACTAGGATTTTAATTATGTGATTTTAACGATGGGGTAATATGATGTTTTAGGTGTTTTTAATTATGTAATTTTTTTTAAATGTTTTAGGTGTTTTAAAATTTTTATGTATTTTTTTTTATGTTTTAGGTGTTTTTAAATTTTATGTTTAATGGTGTATTTAACTAATGTTATTACAAAAATATGTTATTTAAATTGTGCAATAAAATTTAAATAAAAAACATAAAATCAAAACTAATGTTATCAAGTAGGCTATCAAGGAACCCCAATGCAGCACTACCTACTCAATAACACAACCACTATCAAGTAGGTTATCAAGGAACCCCATTGCGGATGCTCTTACACTGACAAGAAATATGAGGTAATTATATATATATATATATATATATATATATATATATATATATATAAGGTTAGGTTAGGTTAAAATAAAAACCACCCTTAAGATAAGAATGTAGAACTAATCTACACCTCTAATCAACCATAATTTAATGGCCACGATGATTTGTTTAAATATGTGATTAAATATTAAACAAATCATTAATTAAATGAAAAGGGTAAAAAAGTGATCAAACGTGGCGTGAATCTAGGTTCATTTAAAATAAAATGTGCCTTCATCCATGAACTACATTCATTCCACCGACTGCTTCATTTCTCTTTTCCAAAAAAATACATGCCTTTCTTCAGTAAATATCACCAAGAAAAAACGAAATGAACAAAGTCCACTTCGAAAAAATCAAAAAATTGAAAAAGATTTATCCGTGCTGTTCGATTTCCTTGTGCGTGCAGTTCGATAGTTCTTTGTGTGTTAGTGTATTCCTGGTTTTTTTTTTTTTGATCTAAAACAATGCACGATTTTTTCAAAGTGCATGTATAAAAGAAAAACATGCAGTTCAATTTTTTGGGGCAAAATTAAAAGATACTCCCTCCGTCCCGCCCAAGATGCTACATATTCCTTTTTGGGCCGTCCCAACGAAGATGCTACATTTCTATATTTGGCAAAAATAAGAAATTTAAACACTTAATTAACACTAATTAAGTATTTCTTTATTACATTCTCTCTCCTACTTTATCACTTTATTACATTCTCTTACTTACTTTATATTACTTTCTCTCTCCTACTTTATCACTTTATTACTACACACTTAAAACATTAATCTACAACTCCTTAAATCCCGTGCCGAAGAGCAAATGTAGCGTCTTGGCCGGGACGGAGGGAGTATAATTTAGTGAAAATTAAAATATATAAAAGTGCATGTACTAAAAGATAAAATGTAGTTCAATTTTTTTCAAACATAGATATGCATATAGTACTCCGAGAAAATTGTAGTTTGATGCAGATTAAAATCAATCGAAGTGCATGTACGAAAAGTGAATCCATTTTTTTAAAGATAAGAGTGCATGCACTTGGAAAAAAAAATATGTACAAATTAAAATGTATAGAAATATTTGCATGTACAAAACAATTCAAAATTCAATAATTGACATAAGAAACTAACCCATCTCCATCATTTTGAATGCTAATGGAAGAATAATCAATTAAAATGAAAACATAAAGAATGAAGAAGACGTTGATGTAAAAACCGTAGTCGAAATGACGAATATTTTTTTCCATCAAAACCGGCACTAACATAACAGTTAATAAGTAATTGACATATTTAACCCCACGTTAATTATAAGAAAATAAATAATGCAAAAAAAAAACAATTAATATCAGCCATTAACTTTACAAAAATAAATGGACAAGATTGGTTTTGCGTTCTTACGATAAGAATGGTTTTTATTTGAACCCTTCTCTCTCTCTCTCTCTCTATATATATATATATATATATGTATGTTACTGAAAATTATCAATCCAGTGCATTCTCTTTGGTTGTTTATCATAGAAAAAGAAAGGATAAACAAAATTTCACCATTTAAATCATTCATTTCGTTTTCCACATATCCTACTTGACCCTTACTCAATTCCTCATTTACACTACAAAGGAGAATTCGTGATAAAATGAAAGTCGCTCTAAATTCACAAAATTTTTGCATTTTTTTTTAAATTTAACATAATTTTTATTTTCTACTCACAAATACATGAACTAATTAACGACTCTTCTGATTTTTGAAACTGACAAGAAAAAACTCTAATTTATTGATTTTTGTTCACACAATTTACTATATTTTGAGCATTGTCTAGTTATTTCACCTTTTTTAACTATTTCATATTGAACTTATCTAGAGTGAAACATGTATTCCAGCCTCCATGCAAACAAATATATTAGTTTTTTTTCTTGTCGGTATAAAAAAATCAAAAAATGTGTTAAGTTCATGTATTTGTGAGCAGAAAATAAAAATCATGTTAAATTTTAGAAAGTGCAAAAAGTTTGTGTATTTACAAGCGAATATCCCTTATTATTATTGTTGTTGTTGTTGTTTGCTTGTAAATACACGAACTTTAAAAAAATTCTGAAATTACACATGATAATTTTTTATGAATATAAATATATACTCGACCTTCCAATTTTTTTTAATTGTGAACACAATTTTAAATTTTCCCCAAATCATAGCTGAATTAGTAGTTGGAAATTTCAATGAGGCCAAATCGACATTAAGAAAAAATGACACAATGTTAGAACACACCAAAACATGGTTGTTAATTACTAATTATGAGTTTTAAATCTATAAATAATGCGATTGAATGGAATTAGGGTAGATTGAGAGAACTCGTAGATAATACACGAAGCCGTTTCTTGAATCTGAAACTTGTACTCCCTCCGTCCCGCGAGTCTTGACACGTTTGGGTTCGGCACGAGAATTAAGGAGTTGTAGATTAGTGTTTTAAGTGTGTAATTAATAAAGTATAAAATTGATAAAGTATGAGAGAGAAAGTAATAAAAGTGATAAAGTAGGAGAGATAATATAATAAAGATGATAAAGTAGGAGAGAGAAGGTAATAATTATTACCAAAAAAGGAAACGTGTCAAGATTCGTGGGACGGCCCAAAAAGGAAAACGTGTCAAGACTCGTGGGACGGAGGGAGTATTTAGTTACAAACAATAATATTTTGGTGTGTTTCAATAGTGTATCATTTTTTTTAGGGTTAAGTAGCAAATACACCCCTAACGTTTATTGCAAAAAGCAAATAGGTCCTTAACGTTATGTTTTGTGCAACTAAATCCCTAACGTTCATAAATTGGGGCAAATAGATCCCTCAACTTAACTTCTGTTAACCTACTGTTAGTGAATTCAATTTTTATCATTTTTTGGGAATTTTTATCATTTTCTGCTGAGCTATATTAATCTACGCAGGAACAAAACAAGATATTCTTCTAACTCATAATAAAGAGAACCAGACAAGATAAGCAAGCAACAGAACTTGCATGCCTAATGCTTAGTATTTTATTCTACCAGGGCAACCATTTAAAAAATGATGTTAAAAGCATTATAAAAGATTACCAAGCCATAATCAGACCTATAAACGCAATAATCTAAAGAGACACAAAAATGATAAGCTAAATAAAAGAACAACATCAGAATTAAGTCAGGATAAGATACTTCATTTTAAAGAAGAAAAATATCATTCGTGTAGTCCAATAACATACAAAAAAACCAAGATAGCATATAACCACATGTTTATATATGCTAACTTATAAATAAGACTCCATCAGCAAGAAAAAAAGTTACTTGCTCAGAAGCTACAGAAGTTAACGTTTAAAAGTCTAATTTGTAGTAGAAGCATTTTCCCTACCAATCTCTCCATGTTTTCCTATTTTCGATCTCATTGTTTCTTGTTTCTCCAACAACTGTCTTGTGGTTATAGATAATCCCCCATTCCATTGCAAGCCTGGAGGTTTGAAGGGTAGTGATGCTGCTTGTCTCACTTTTGATCCATCCTCACTAAAACTTATAGATCTAAGTTTTCTTTTGGTTCGATTGATCTCTCTCTCGTTTGGTATTGGACCTCTAACAATAGGATCGCTATTGTGTATAAAAGATTGCTCACCCTCCCTGATTACTCTTTCAGAAGACAATCCAGGCTGCAAGAATACAATAAGTTATAAACATTCATTTAAAGAATTACGTTGTAATGGAACTCAACAAATATCAAATATATTTTTACATCAATAGTGATTTGGCCTGAGCTTAAGTCCACATGACAACCAACTCCAACACTTTGTTTTGAGGCCTCATACTGCCTTCGTGGTACCATTTTTTCTGGCCTACTCGTAGTTGAAGAGTTTGAGTTTCCAGCTAACTAGTACAAACTCAAAAAATAAGACAACGAAGTTATCATATACTCATTCAAATATAGCTAAAATATGACAAAGAAGTTAGCATCCATTATTACCTCACTTATTTCTTGGGGACAACTTCTTTTATTGTGACTCGTGCTCTTGCAAATACTGCAACGTTGAATTTGACCTTTCCTAGAGAGAGTGTTACCTGATGATTTGGGTTCATTGGATGCTCGCACTCTCTTCTTCCTAGGTCTGCCCGGTAGCTTTTCACCAGGGGGAGGCTCAATTGATGCATGACCTCCAAAGCAGCAGTTTTCACAACCATACCACCTTTCTCGCCATCCTTAGATATGAAAAGCTTAAACGGACAGTTTAGCTCATTTCCACAATGCACTCTTACTCTAGTAGTATCATTCTTTACAAACTTTAGCTTGTATCCAAATTTCACCCCATACTCGTGTATTGCTTCACGTGCCTCTTTTACATCAGCAAATGTCCTCCCCAACATAAAATATCCACTATCATTTGCCAAATTCTCAATATCATCATCTACATTTGTATCATCCTCGGTTTCAGTACCATTGTCTTCACTAACAAATTCACCATCATCATAAGCATCATCTTCTTCACTAATGTAACCCACAGGGTTGACATATTCACTTTCTTGCCAATTATATTGTGAAACAACTCTTACGTCCACCAATTCCTGTACTCTTTCACTCTCTATATTGTTACCATCACTACACATAGTAGGAACTAACAATATACTCGGAGTAATGTCATCTGGTAATGGCATATTATCATCATCAATAAAGAACTCAACTTTTTCCACATTAAGTACCTCAATATATTGTAGAGATTTCCTACAAGACTCTTCATCCTCAATTAGATACAAACCCTCTTTGAAATTTTTATCAGGGTCACGAACACATATAGCTTTAGGATTCGGATACCCCAAGTCAGAAAAATGTTTCTTGATACGATCAAAAGTCATTTTGCTCACTTTATCACTCACAATATCTGCATCCCAACATTTATAAACCCAAGTTCCAATTTTTTCCCAATAGCCATCAAAATTAAACCAAAAATCTCTATTCTCGGACAAGCTGTAAGAAGTATACAACAATATTTTCTTTTAAAGTTCATGCATCATAATGCTTGGTCGGCTCTAAAATAAAAATCATGTGTAAGAAACAATCACATTACTAACCTTTTGTTGACGGAACAATCTTGAGTCATTGCAATGTCAGGGACAGAAATACAAGATACACTGCAACAAAAATACTAGAAGAAAGGTCTGATAAGACATGAGATACCAGATCTGGAAATATGTATTTTAGCAGGTGCAATCAAAGCAAATTGATTTATTTCTTGGATGAATCCGTAAAGAATGAAAAAAGAAAAGTGATTCTATTGTGTGCCCTGAAACTATGAGCATGAGAGTTTAGTACTATTTTTTCTTTAATTCAAATGAGTCATATTCATGTCCAAATGACTCTTACGAGTAGCTACTATCAAGTCCACCCTTCAATGTAAGAATATTTGTTCAATATGCTACGACTTTGTCTACTCAAGTTGAGGACTCTCAAGTGCTTAACATCTTCTATATTTTCCATGTATGACATTTTTTTCTCTTTCGATTTTTGGTCATAGGTTGTGTCAGATTTTATGGAACAGCCTGCTGTTGGCCTTGCGATTCAAGGCCTTCTCAGACATGCTTTTATTGAATAAGAAAGGTATCTGAAACTACAATAAAAAATCGGATGAGAAAGATAAACTAAAATTTGCGACTTACCTCGGATAGGCCAGAGAACGCTGGTGCTCGACAGAGGATGAGAAGACACCAGAGTTGGCAGGAGACGGACGGCGCGGAGAAGGCGAAGGATGTTGTAGTCAGTTGCAGGCTGAAGATGGAGCAGATGAGAGAACGATGGTGGAGAGTGATTGAGAATTTTGGAGAAAAAACCCTTTGTTTGATAAGTTTGTTAGAAGAACTTTTGAAGTCTCTCCAACTTCTCTTCTAATCCCGCGTAGGATGGTGTGGCTCTCCAGAAAATGATAAAAATTGAATTCAGTAACGGTAGGTTAACAGAAGTTAGACTGAGGGATCTATTTGCCCCAATTTATGAACATTAGGGATTTAGTTGCACAAAACATAACGTTAAGGACCTATTTGCTTTTTGCGATAAACGTTAGGGGTGTATTTGCTATTTAACCCTTTTTTTTATTGTCGATTTGATCACGTTGATCTTTTCTACTGCTTAACTCAATTTTAATTTGAGGAACTTTAAAATTATGAGTGAAATCAGAAAATATAAAAGGTCGAGTATTTATATTTTAAAAAAAGTGCGTATGCAATTTTACAAAACCTCCAAAAATTTATGTATGTATATAAGATAATAATAATAATATTATTATTATTATTATTATTATTTGGCTTAAGCTTAACTGCCAATTCACGAGGAGAGAAGAGCAAAGCATAAATCTTGTTATGATACCTTTTTGTATTTTGGCTGGTTGTGAGTTGTGAATATGTGATGCATGAGAGAGAAGAACAAATCATATATCCTATTCTGATCCCTCACTAGGAATAGTCTAAGCGAAGATGGTGGCGCTGCCGATGACATGGTCTTTCTCCGCCGCCACAACTCGCCGAGTCAGCCGGTGAGTTCATTTCGCGTCATCATTGCCTCGTTTGATTGACACCTGCTATTTGATTGTCTTTTTTATTATTTTTTCTTTGCTTGAAAGAGAGAGAGAGTGAGAGAGAGAGAAAAAAAGCCTTCAAAATTTTTGTCTTGATTTGCAGATTTTCTGGTGTAGCAATGGCTTCTGCAGGCGCGAAGGTCGAAAATGTGAAAGTTGATAAGGGATTAGGTGATTTGCCCAAAGTTATTTTGACTTCTGCCCACGGAAGGTATTTTAATGGCTTCCTCCCCCAATTTATAGAATTGTGATAATTTATTGCTTGATTAAAATTTTGATTGTTTTTGTTAAAAATTAATCTTGATATAAACCAATGCCAAATTGTATAAAGACTATTCTGTTTGCATATGTTGAACCGATGCTAAAAGTTAATTATTTTTTCTGTAAATGACATGAATTGAGCTGGTTGTTAAAAATAAAGGTTGAAGTTGCAAATGCTAGTAGAGTTTGGTCAGTTAAGATTAGAGATAAAGTTACACTTTGTTCAGTCAATATCTACGAAAGAGTAGCTAATGTGTTGGTTGAAACTCGAAATGGTTTCTTCTTAAAAGTTGCAGCGTTGGTCCCAGTTAACTTCCTGAAAAACTTGTCCTTTATATAATTTGATGGATTTTTATTTTGGTGGATTTATAGTTTAGTGGATAGATGATAGGATATGATAAAAATAATTATGCTATCCTTTGTTTACTTTGATATATTGTGAAGAAAGAGAAGAATAAGTCATATGCATCTCACTTTTGGTGGGATTTATATCCTTCTTTTAATCACACAAAACCAAAATAATCAAGGGCCTTCGTAGAGTTTCCACCCATTTGAAATCAAGGAAAGTAAACATTCGACAAAGATGGATAACTTTTACTCCCTCCATCCCTCAAACATCTTTCTAAGGGAGGGTGACACGGGTTTTAATAAAAGTTAGTTGTGTATTTAATGAGTGGAGAATGAGTCCCACAAAAAGTTAAGATTGTAAGGGTAATAGTTAGTGGAATTGTTTCCAAAAATAGGTTAGGAAGATGTTTTGGGGACAGACCAAAATAGAAAGAAATGAAGTTGGTTGAGGGACGGAGGGAGTATTTTTGAGTAATCCACTGTTATCCATCCTCGTCAACTAAAGTTAGCAACTAAATCATTAGTTTTATGGTGGCGGTCATGAGGGATTGTTCAAATAACTCTATCTAGCCATTTTACTATATGCTGAAACTACAGTAGCAGTACCTTGTTCATTCCACAGTTTTACTGAAACTACAGTAGCAGTACCTTGTTCATTCCAAATGAATGTCACGTTGAAATGCATCTCTTCTTATGTTTCTGGGACGCTTGTCTTCTGACTGCACTGATGACTTCCTTTGTAATAAATGCTTGATGTTCGAGCCACTCCTGAGTCCTTCCTGAAAATGTCCATTCAGTATTTTAGAATTTGCTAACTTTAATGATTTGTGTGCATCCTTTTTCAGTGAGGCGGAGCTGTACCTCTATGGAGGTTGTGTGACATCATGGAAAGTAGCAAGTAAGGACCTCCTCTTCGTTCGGCCAGATGCCGTGTTTACCGGGCAGAAGCCCATCAGGTATACACTATGGTGTTAAATAATGAGTACTCAATTTTTTTTAAAATGCTGAAAAAATAAATTCCTTATCTGATATTAGTTTCACCATTACTAGATATTCCATTCTGGCTAAGGCCCTAGTCAAGCTATGTATTCTTGCCATTTGTCCAATGGGATGGTTTTCATTGTTGTAGGGTTAATGATTTTGTTCTCCTTTCAAGCATAAATTTGAGAATAACAAGTTAAAGTATGCTTTTGTACTTTCTTTGGAAATAGTGGAGGAATACCACACTGTTTTCCGCAGTTTGGACCTGGCGCAATTCAGCAGGTAATTCCTTCAATAAAAGTTTTTTATCTGCTGTTAACTTAATTGTGTATAATCCAAGAATTTTCTGAAGCTCCAACGTCTTATTCCTCAACCAATAGCTATTAACAGTCTAAAGTTAACACGGAAGTTAGTCCTGTCTTATAAAGCTGTCATACTTGGTGTTTCAATGCTGAACTACTTTCTCTACATGTTCGCAGCATGGATTTGCAAGAAATATGAATTGGTCCATTGTTAGTTCTGAAACTGTGGAGGGGAATCCTTCTATTACCCTGGAGCTGAAAGATGGTCCATACAGCCGTTCTATGTGGGATTACAGTTTCCAAGCTCTATATAAGGTTATAAAATTTTACTACGTTGTTCATGGTACTACAATTTCATTTTTGCATCTGTCAACTTTCTGCTCTACCTTCTCTACTTTTATTATTTAACAACACTGAATATGCTTCGGCTCATCTTTATTCTTCTGGTCACTCTTTTGCAGGTTACTCTTGACAGTAATGCTCTCTCAACGGAGTTAAAAGTAATAAACACTGATGAAAA
The DNA here is from genome assembly GCF_028751815.1 of Salvia miltiorrhiza. NCBI lineage: Eukaryota > Viridiplantae > Streptophyta > Magnoliopsida > Lamiales > Lamiaceae > Salvia > Salvia miltiorrhiza. Next base: position 44,972,428 of record NC_080392.1, read on the forward strand.
GCCCTTTTCATTTACTACTGCCCTGCATACATACTTCAGGGTAATTAAAATTGTGTTGGGATTTCATTATTTCAAATAGCAATGATTACTGAGTATTTTGTAAATAATAATTAGTTGGAGACATACAGAAATGTTTCTTATCTATAACTTTCCACCACAAGTTTATCCCTAGTTAAGATCTTTTAGTAAATTCTGAAATTGTCATTGTTAAATTTCTTATGCGTAGGCTTCGGTAACAGGGGCATCTGTAAAGGGTTTGAAAGGCTGCAAAACATTGAACAAAGATCCCGATCCAAAAAATCCAGTGGAGGGCAAGGAGGGAAGGTATTTACTTAATATAACATGACAGTAATTTATTGTAGTGATCTTAGAGTTAGTAGTGAAGATAAAAATAGTATCGACTAATCCCTTATTTAGTAAGATGGATTGAAACTTTAGGATATCCAAGGCCCTAGATAATTTCAATCATTTGAGCAATTTTTTGTTTTTCAAGTGCAGCAAATTTCGTGGGGCAAAAACATTTTTTTTCCTGACCTTTACATTGTTGTCCTAGGGAGCTTGTCACGTTTCCTGGATTTGTGGATTGTGTTTATCTTGAAGCACCTACGGAGCTGCAGCTGGAAAATGGTTTGGGTGGTGTTATTACCATTAAGAATACGAAGTAACTCAGATGCTTTGTCTCATCATTTCTTTGATTCCATCCCTAAGCTTGCACTACCTTGATAGTCGATTTATGTTTGCAGTTGGTCGGATGCTGTTTTGTGGAACCCGCACCTAACTATGGAGTCGTGCTACAAAGATTTTGTATGCGTTGAAAATGCCAAGGTACGGCAGAACCTCAACTTTTATCTTCATCAGTCACTACCGACTTCCCTCAGTCTATTGTTGACAACACATTGTCTCTCTAAATCTTTATGCATCTTTGAAGTTTTGAAGCAGAAAATCCTCTTATGCATTCTCATTGTTGCTTAATAATCAGAATTAGATTTTCATACAGAAGAACAATTATGTGATTTTTTGTTCTTCTTCTCTTCAAGTAAAAAATACAGATTTCTGATCACTGCACATTTGTTTTCTACTTTTCATGCCTAAGATTGGAGAGGTTCAGCTAAAGCCTAATGAATCTTGGACTGCGTTGCAACATTTAAGCATCGTTTGAACTGCTGATAAAGCATCCACTAAAGAAGATGTTTCTCTGTGTTTAATTTGTATCATTTTCATCATCATAATTTATCTTCTTTATACATTCACATGTCTCTCCGGGTGTTGAATCAAACATTTTTTGGAGCATCACACCAAATTAATAAATAAAATGTATACGTAAGTGAGAGCATATGTTGACAAATTAATTTTCATGTTTTGCAATCTTTTTTCACTTGCTCCAAGTGTTTTTTTATTATTTGATGAAAGAACAAATAATTTTAAAGATTGTGGTCTCTATATATCTTTTTTTTATAGGAGAAACAAGTATTTTAAGAGGCTCATGAATCATGATGATGCACACAAACTCGAGACTTTTGGCTTGAGATACAGTAATTGAATTAAGGTTTATAATTGTTTTTATATATTTTTTTAATTTTAATTAATATTTGATTCTTAGGATTAATTAATAATTGGGGTATATATATTTTTTAAAAATTTAAATTTTAGTGATAAATATTCATTAGGAATTTAGGATTCATTATATACTAGTAATACTCTTTATTTTTTAAATAAAATTTTATTAAAATAATAGTGATGGAACACAATTATACGATCTAATATAAAAAATAATTTCTCCCGTCCCTCAAATAACTTTCTAATTTTCCTATTTGATTCGTCTCCAGAAAAACTTCTCTTTTATTTTTAACTATATTATACTATTAATAATATTTCATTTATCCTTATTTTCACATTTTGACCACTCTTAATATCTCATTTACTCATAGTTTTCACATTTTCGTTTTAAAATCTGTCCCTCTCTTTTAGGAAGTTATTTGAGGGACGAAGGTAGCATACTATAGACTATCTCATCACTTTAAATAGAGCATACCAAATGTAAATATGTTATAAAAGTACCAACACTTGGATCATATTTAAAGCTCTAATTTGTAAACATTGCAACCAAGCAAACCAACATTATGACAAATCCAACACCCCAAAGCCAACACATCCACTTCCCCCTCCCCTTCTTCATCTGCTTGGCATAGAACAGGCTGCCTATTGCCGATGCATAAGGGACTTTTATCATCTCGGCACGTTCCTCCTTTGTACATGGCGACTCCTTCTTCGACAGCTTGAAGTGACAACCCAACGGGATGTTCACCGGCTTCGAATTCTGCATGTTAAATCTTTTCAATACCTTCTCAATGTAGTTGGCTTGTGAAAGATACAACTTTCCTGCCGCCTTGTCTCTTTTGATCCTCATGCCAAGAATCTGATTGGCCTCTCCAAGATCTTTCATGGAGAATCGTTCAGACAATTGCTTTTTCAACTTATCCATTTCCTTTGCATCAGCTCCTGCGATCAACATATCGTCAACGTATAGCAAAAGGATAAGATAACTTTTGTCGAACCTCTTGTAGTAGCAACAATGATCAGCGTGGCATCTCGCGTAGCCAATCTCCAACATAAAACTGTCAAACTTCTTATACCACTGCTTCGGAGCTTGCTTCAGGCTATACAAGCTCTTTTTCAACTTGCACACAAGATTTTCTTTTCCTTTCACCACGAATCCCTCGGGTTGTGTCATGTACAAGTTTTCCTCCAAATCACCATGAAGGAACGCTGTCTTTACATCCATCTGATGTAACAACAAGTTTTCTGCAACTACCATGCTCAACACTAAACGAATAGTGGTCAGTTTCACAACAGGAGTAAACACATCGGTATAATCAATACCGTATCGTTGCTCAAACCCTTTGACAACCAGCCTTGCCTTGTAGCGTTTGCTACCATCAGCTTCAATCTTGATTCGATAGATCCACTTGCAATGCAATGCCTTCTTCCCCTTCGGGAGCTCTACAAGTTCCCAAGTGCCGTTTAGGATAAGAGATGCAATCTCATCATCCATAGCAACTCTCCACATCCGCTTATTACTACCAGTATCTGCCTCTGCATAGCATTCAGGCTCACCACCATCAGTAAGTAGTAAATAAAAGTTAGAGGGCGAGTACCTATCAGGTGCACGTCGCTCTCTAACCGGTCTTGGCAGCGGATTGCTTGGTGGTGGGGTTCTTGGCTCCTCATCTGGAACCTCTTCAAAATTCTGGCTCTCCTTGCTCCCACTCGAGTTTGAGATGTCTAACTCGACTACTTGGGAATCAGAATTGCCAGGGCTAGATGCTTTCACTCTTTCCTTGTACAACACCTGTTCATTGAAAACCACATCTCTACTTCGAATAACCTTTCGGTTCTGCTCATCCCAGAGCCTATAACCGAACTCGTCTCCACCATAACCAATGAACGTACACTTAAGAGATTTAGCATCTAACTTGCTTCTATTAACATGATCAATATGAGCATAAGCAACACATCCAAAGATGCGTAGAAAAGATAGGTTTACCTCTTTTTCTGTCCATTCTTCCTCAGGTATCCGAAACTCCAATGGAACTGATGGACCTCTATTGATTAGGTATGCAGCTGTGTTAACTGCATCTGCCCAAAACATCTTAGGCAACCCACTTTTCAGCCTCATGCATCTTGCTCGCTCATTTAGTGTTCTGTTTATCCGTTCTGCTACACCATTCTGCTGGGGAGTTCCTCTCACGGTTTTCTCCATGCGAATCCCATTCTCAGCACAGTAGTCTTTGAACTCCTTAAGTTCACATTCTCCTCCATTGTCGGATCGTAGACACTTTACTTTCAGCCCTGTTTCAGTTTCTACAAGGGCTTTCCACTTCCTGAAAGTATCAAATGCATCGGATTTATTTTTAAGAAAATAAACCCATACCTTTCGAGTGGAATCATCAATGAAGGTTATGTAGTATTCCGAGCCACCAAGGGATTTTACAGGCGCCGGTCCCCATAGATCACTATGGACCAGCTCGAGCTTCTGCGTCTTCAAGGTTCTGCCGCCTCTCGAGAAGCTTACCCTTTTCTGCTTTCCGAACACGCAATCCTCGCACAGGCCAACTTCAACAGTTTCCAGGCCAGGCAGCCTACCCTTCGAACACATTATCTTCATCCCCTTTTCGCTCATGTGGCCAAGCCGACAATGCCACAAATCTGCATTGTTCACTCCTCCTGCAAGATCAATGCAATCTTTGGAGTTAGTTGTCATATACAACGTGCCCTCCTTCTTTCCACGAGCTATAATCATAGCTCCCTTGATTATCTTCCAATTACTGCAGCCAAATGTCACTGTGTAGCCCTCTGCATCAAGCTGCCCAATTGAAAGTAAGTTCCTTTTCAGTCCAGGAATATGTCTGACTTGATTCAGCTTCAACTCGGATCCGTTGGATGTCACAACTCGCACATCTCCCTTTCCCACGATTTTCAGGGGCTCATCATCAGCAAGATACACCTGTCCAAAATCGCCAGAGACATAATTTTCAATTATATCTTCATTATTGCATGAATGGAAAGACGCTCCAGAATCCAGCACCCACGACTCCATCGGACTGGTCACGCTCAGGACCAACGCCTCGCCTACATCTTCTGTTGTGGCTGCGTTCGCTGTCTTTTTGTGATCCTTTTCTGGGATGAGCAGAACCGAAAGGTTATTCGAAGTAGAGATGTGGTTTTCAATGAACAGGTGTTGTACAAGGAAAGAGTGAAAGCATCTAGCCTTGGCAATTCTGATTCCCAAGTAGTCGAGTTAGACATCTCAAACTCGAGTGGGAGCAAGGAGAGCCAGAATTTTGAAGAGGTTCCAGATGAGGAGCCAAGAACCCCACCACCAAGCAATCCGCTGCCAAGACCGGTTAGAGAGCGACGTGCACCTGATAGGTACTCGCCCTCTAACTTTTATTTACTACTTACTGATGGTGGTGAGCCTGAATGCTATGCAGAGGCAGATACTGGTAGTAATAAGCGGATGTGGAGAGTTGCTATGGATGATGAGATTGCATCTCTTATCCTAAACGACACTTGGGAACTTGTAGAGCTCCCGAAGGGGAAGAAGGCATTGCATTGCAAGTGGATCTATCGAATCAAGATTGAAGCTGATGGTAGCAAACGCTACAAGGCAAGGCTGGTTGTCAAAGGGTTTGAGCAACGATACGGTATTGATTATACCGATGTGTTTACTCCTGTTGTGAAACTGACCACTATTCGTTTAGTGTTGAGCATGGTAGTTGCAGAAAACTTGTTGTTACATCAGATGGATGTAAAGACAGCGTTCCTTCATGGTGATTTGGAGGAAAACTTGTACATGACACAACCCGAGGGATTCGTGGTGAAAGGAAAAGAAAATCTTGTGTGCAAGTTGAAAAAGAGCTTGTATGGCCTGAAGCAAGCTCCGAAGCAGTGGTATAAGAAGTTTGACAGTTTTATGTTGGAGATTGGCTACGCGAGATGCCACGCTGATCATTGTTGCTACTACAAGAGGTTCGACAAAAGTTATCTTATCCTTTTGCTATACGTTGACGATATGTTGATCGCAGGAGCTGATGCAAAGGAAATGGATAAGTTGAAAAAGCAATTGTCTGAACGATTCTCCATGAAAGATCTTGGAGAGGCCAATCAGATTCTTGGCATGAGGATCAAAAGAGACAAGGCGGCAGGAAAGTTGTATCTTTCACAAGCCAACTACATTGAGAAGGTATTGAAAAGATTTAACATGCAGAATTCGAAGCCGGTGAACATCCCGTTGGGTTGTCACTTCAAGCTGTCAAAGAAGGAGTCGCCATGTACAAAGGAGGAACGTGCCGAGATGATAAAAGTCCCTTATGCATCGGCAATAGGCAGCATTATGTACGCCATGGTGTGTACAAGGCCAGATATTGCACATGCAGTGGGAGTAGTAAGCCGATTCATGGGTGATCCGGGCAAGCAACATTGGGAAGCAGTCAAGTGGATTTTTCGTTACTTAAGAGGTACCACGGACAAGGCTTTATGTTTTGATGGCAAGAGTGCCAAGTTGGTTGGCTATGTTGATGCAGATTTGGCATCAAATGACCTGGAAGGTCGGAAGAGTACAACCGGGTATGTATTTACTTTTGGTGGTACTGCTATTTCTTGGTCTTCTAAGTTGCAGAAGATTGTCACGTTGTCTACTACGGAAGCTGAGTATGTAGCCGTGACGGAAGCAAGCAAGAAGATGGTATGGTTGCAGAATTTCTTGGGAGAACTTGGGAAGAAGCATGAGAATAGTACACTCTTTAGTGACAGTCAAAGTGCTATTTTCTTGGCTAAGAATCCAGCGTTTCACTCAAGGACAAAGCACATTGAGTTGAAGTATCACTACATCCGTCACTTGCTGGAGATGAAGATCTTACAACTTGAGAAGATCCAGGGAAGCAAGAACTCAGCCGATATGTTAACCAAGACAGTTGGCAAAGAGAAACTGGAGTTGTGCTCAACTTCAGTTGGTCTTCTACAGTGAAGACAGTAAGGCTGCTGCGATGATCAAGGTGTGAAGACAGATTAAAATCAGTCTTCAAGTGGGAGATTGTTAGCCAAAACATGGAGGCTCCACCACCACAACTTTGAGAAAGTTGTTTGCCACCACCAAAGAGGAAAGTGCAGCCCCATTAACTTTGAGAAAGTTGGGATGTGAGGTGGAATCAACAAATGGAGGCTATAAATATGTGCATCGCAGCAACTTGAAGATCATCCCAAAATTCACAAAAGAAGTCTTGTGAAAGAAGTGCTAGAGAGTGAGAAAATATTGTGAGAGAAAACATCAGTGTGGAAGTTAAACACGAGTGATAAAAGTGAGTCGAGAGATAGCCTCTGTGTAGGCAAGATACAAAATACAGTGTAGTATTGTTGTACTCCTCATTTTGTGAGATTCTCTAATATATTGGGGTGGGTCCGTGGACGTAGGCAGTTTGGCCGAACCACGTTAAATATCGGTGTTATTATTTTTCCCGTCTTAGATAATTTATATCTTTGATATTGCTTTCGATTTGATAATGGGTGGAATTATTTGTGTATATTTCCCAACAGTTGACGCATAAGAGCCGCATCGAGATCGAGGCTCGTTGCTTCTCTAACGTGAGTAACATGGTTTTTTTTAGTGTTACGATATTCATGTCAATTTTTTTAGAGTACTCGTATTTTTTTTTATAAATTTACAATATTAAATAAAGAAATTAAAATGTCGCGTCATAGGGGACTCGAACCCAAGTCCTTTGACCTTAGGCATTATCCTCTTACCGCTTAGCCAACACACGCACACTTGTATTTTTTTTTATCTTATTTACTGTCAGGTCATTTTTTGAGGTAATTCGTACTGGAGCCTTGAATCGAACATTAAATTACTCCCGATTGCCAAAGCTCATCATGTGGTACTCATCTAGCTCACTTTCTATAGGTTTCAATTCAGAATACACTTCGAGCAGCAAAAAAATATAGCGTAGATGTAATATTAGAATTTCAATATAAAAAATCATATATTTAACTCTAAAAATTATAATAAAATAAAATGTACTCGTGTATTGTCTAAGAAAAATTAGTAAAATCAATCTTCAGCTATCTTGTGCTCCATCTCAAACATTGGGGCAATATTTCACGGTGGCTTCCTAAAGACTGAACCAATTTTAGTGAGACGATGGAGTATATTTTTTTGTTACCAATTAATCTAATTTATACTCCCTTTATCCTGTAAAAATAGTCATAGTTTTTCATTTTGGGGTGTCAACAAAAAATAATCTTAATCGATTTATGAACACTACCCAAAAATACATTACCCTCCATATATTAATTTATTTACATATTCTACCATATGGTCGGACTCTCTCTCCACTCACAATATAATTAATTATCATTATTAACACTACCTTTGTGCTGAGACCATTTCTCCACTCATAACATACTTAACCACTTTTATTAAAACTCGTGACACTCTCTTATAGGACTATTTTTACAGGATGAAGGAAGTAAATAATGATATTTTAAATATTTTTTGCATAATTTACATTTTTAAAAATAATAAAATATATAATGATATGTGCATCGCACGAAAAAGAGTAATACTCCCTCCGTTCGCTAAGATTATGTCAAATTGCTTGGGCACAAGATTTAATAAAATTGGTGATGATTTTGATGTAGTGGAGAAAGGGTTCCACCACTTTATAAGATGTGTGGTTGAGATTGAATTTTGGGTGGGTTTTTTGTAAATAAAGAGTGTTAGTAAGGATAAAATATTAAAGATGATGGTGGGACCATTGCCTTAAAAGAAAAGTGACATAATCTTGGCGGACGCCCGATATAGTAATTGTGATATAATCTTAGCGGACGGAGGGAGTAGTAAATAATAAAACTAAACTCCATTCAAGGCTATAAGAGAACACACAACATATATATTGTATTTTATTTAATTAAGAAATATTACATTGACGCACACATATATATAAGAATTTTCTAAAGAAAAATTCGATGTGCATCAGATTAGCCTAGTTTCTCATCAAAACCACTGTCGCATAAATGCCATAAACAAATACTCCTTCATTTACAGCAGCTTGGACTCCGGCGAGTGGCATAAATGGCTCGTTTACCATCAAACTCACTCCAGCCGAGAAACCATTAATGTCTATCGCTTGAGCATCACATCTTGCAACCATTGCAATGCCCATCATTATAACAATTCCTGCCATGTAAATCTTGCTTTTACTTGCACCTATCATCCTCGTAATCATCAAATATAAAATTTATATATTTATGGTGGAAATGGAATGGGAGAGGAGGGGGTATTTATACTTTCACTTCTGATATTTGATACTCAAATGTGCATCTAATATTGTGAGCATTCCGTACACTTCATTTTCATGCATTTTTTCAACAATCACTTAATATAATAAGATAATTGTTCGCAATACAATTAATTCAACATCAAGTAGATTGAAAGCATATAAAGACGTACTTTTATTCATTTTTCTTAAAAAAAAATTGTTTCATCTTCTAAACAAATAAACTAATTTTCATTGTTAGTAATTAGTAATTTTACTTTTATCTTTAGAATTGACTCAAATTTAACATTAAAAATTAACTAAGAAAGAAAAAATGATAAAAATAATATAAATGTAACAACTCAATGTGTTGAGCAATTAATATGGATAGTTGGATACTATAAATAATGTATTACTCCCTCTGTCCACAAATTAATGCCCTACTTGGGTCCTGGCACGGAGACTAAGAAAGCTGAAAAAGGTGATGTGGATGAAATATAAGGGTAGTTGACTAAAGTGATAAAGTAGTTGACTAAAGTGATAAAGTGTAGTAAATATAGAATATAAAAGTGAAAAAGGTGTTTGAAGGTGAGTCCATTAGCGGCAAAGGGTAGTAAATATAGAAAAAGTAGGAGAGTAAAAGGGTACAAAAAGAAAAACAGGGCATTAATTTGTGGACAGTTTTTTAAAGCCAAACAGGGCATTAAATTGTGGACGGAGGGAGTACTATTTTTTTTCTTGTATTTTTTTTATTTATATACACATATATATAGATATAAAACAAAATAATAATAAAATACACACACACACATATATATATATATATATATCAATATTTAAAATTTAAAATAAAAAAATGGGAGGGGGCTGAAGCCCCCCCCCCTAGCCCCCCTGGATCCGCCACTGCTAATAGCTATATACTACCAATATATGTCATTAATGAAAGAATGTCAATGTGAGGAGTTATTTTGTGTTCATTATTGGGCGTTTACTTTAGAGTGCCTAGTAAAGAACTATAAATTAGAAATACACTTAATACACGAAACACCAACTCATTAGATCTCGTGCCCAAAATAAACGAGTCACTTTCTCTTGCACAGGGGGAGTACTTTTTAGTGAGAGAATTGTTTTAAGCATCCATTTTTGTTTGACTTGTGAAAAAATAATTATCTCCTCCATTCACGAAAAAGAGTCATATTTACCATTTTATTTTTGTTCACAAAAAGAGTTTCAAATTTCACTTTTTTGAATCATCACATCATACATTTTCTCTTATATTTAACTATAAATTTATACTCCCTCTGTCCCACTATAAATGGCTCAAAACTGTTCAGCACGGGAATTAAGGAAAAGATGTAAATTCATTAAAAATGGTAGGACCCACACTTTTTTAAGGGTTAAATTTTTTCATTTATGTAAATAGGTCACTTATAGTGAGATAGCCCAAAATAAAATACATGCCCCTTTTAGTGGGAGATGTATTTATACTTTCATTTTTTATACTTGATACTCTAATGTGCATTGTGATTCACTGATTTGAGTGTGTTATGTTGGGCATGTCTAGTGTCTAATAGCTATATACTACCAATAGATGTCCTCAATGAATGAATGTCAATGTGAGAGTTATTTTGTGATCATTATTGGGTGTTTACTTTAGGATGCCTAGTAAGTAACTATAAATTAGAAATACACTTAATACACGAAACACCAACTATTTCTAACTATCAATTATATCCTGAATCACCGAAAATAATCTTGTTGGCCTTTAGTTATTGATTTTATATTAATTGTAGCTTGCACTCATTTTGTGCTCTAGAGAGTTGACGTCACTTGTTGGATTGTCATAGTATATTAAGATATTTTTAAATTTTTTTTTGACATAGATTTCATGCTATCAACTCTCTCAAACCAAATCACCATTAACAAAAACCCTAGCTAATTAATTAATTAACCTCCAATTTTAATTGTTGTGTTGGATGGTGATTCTTATATAGTAGGTTTATTACTTCCCAACTCACTCATTAGCGGTTGCTGATGCATCGAGGTTGAGGCTCGTTGCTTCTCTAACGTGAGTAACATGGTTTTTTTTAATGATTCGATATCCATGTCAATTTTTTTAGAGTACTCTGTCGCGGACGCTTAGATGTTGGTCGTGCCACCTCAGTTGTGACCATCTTTGTAACTATATTCTTCAACTTTTCCATTGTATTTTTCTTTATCTTCTTTATTGTCAGGTCATTTTTGAGGTAATTCGTACATGAGCCTTAAATCGAACATTAAATTGCTCCCGATTGTCAAAGCTCATCATGTGGTATTCATCCTGTAGGTTTCAATTCAGGATATACTTCGAGCTGCAAAAAAATATAACGAAGATGTAATATTAGAATTTTAATATAAAAAATCATATATTTAACTCTAGAAATCATAATAAAATAAAACATACTCGTGTATTGTCTAAGAAATTAGTAAAATCAATCTTCAACTATCATGTGCTCCATTTCAAACATCGGGGCAATATCTCTTCAGGCTTCCGAAAGTCACAGTGGCTTCCCAAAAGACTGAATCAATTTTAGTGAGACAGATGAAATATATTTTTTTGTTACCAATTAATCTAATTCATACTCCCTCTGTCATGTAAAAATAATCATAGTTTTTCATTTTGGGGTGTCAAATAAAAAAAAAGTCGTAATTCATTTATGAACACTACCCCACAATACATTACCCTCCATATATTAACTTATTTACATATTCTACCATATGGAGACCCTCTCTCCACTCACAATATAACTCGTGTCACTTCCTCGTAGGACTATCTTTACTGGACAAAAAAAATAAATAATGATATTTTTAATATTCCTGTGTAATTTAAATTTTTAAAAATAATAAATGTATTATGGTCTGTGCATCGCACGAAAGGGAGTAATAGTAAATAATACTAGTAAAACTAAACGCCAACGTGCATAAATCATAATTCAAAAGCTATAAGATAACACACAACATATATATTGGGTTTTTATTTAATTAAGAAATATATTACATTGATGCACACATATATATAAGAATTTTCTAAAGGAAATTAAGATGTGCATCAGATTTGGCTAGTCTGTCAGACTGTCACTGTCGCCATAACCACTGCCACAGACAAAACATAAACAAATAATCCTTCATTCACAATATCTCTGGCTCCGGCGAGGAGTAGCTCGTCGTCTACCATCAAATTCACTGCAGCAGAGAAAGCATTAACAAATACTCCTTCATTCTCAATGTTAATGCCCACCGCTTGAGCATCACATCTTGCAACCATTGCAATGCCCATCATTATAACAATTCCTGCCACGTAAATCTTGCTTTTACTTGCACCTATCATCCTCATAATCATCAAACATAAAATTTATATAGTTTATGGTGGAAATGGAATGGGAGAGGAGGGGTATTTATACTTATCACTTTTGATACTTGATACTCAAATGTGCATCTAAGATTGTGATTGAGTGTGCTATATTCAGCATGTCTAGTGTCTAATAGCTATATACTACTCCAATATATGTCATCAATGAAAGAATGTCAATGTGAGGAGTTATTTTGTGTTCATTATTGGGCGTTTACTTTAGGGTGCCTGGTAAATAACTATAAATTAGAAATACACTTAATACACGAAACACCAGCTCCTTAAATCTCGTGCCTAAAAGAAACGAGTCACTTTCTCTGGAACGGAGGGAGTAATTTCTAGTGAGAGAATTGTTTTAAGCATTTATTTTTATTTGACTTGTGAGAAAATAAGTACTCCCTCCATTCACGAAAAAGAGCCATATTTATTATTTTATTTTTGTTAACAAAAAGAGTTTCAAATTTCACTTTTTTGAATCATCACATCATGCATTTTCAAATTTATACTCCTCCCGTCCCACTTATAGTGGCTCAAAATTTTTCGACACGAAAATTAAATAAAATGTGTAAATTCGTTAAAAGTGGTAGGATCCACACTTTTTTAAGGGTTAAATTTTTTCATTTATAGAAATAGGCCACTTATAGTGAGATGGCCCAAAATGGAATACATGTCACTTTTAGTGTGAGATGTATTTATACTTTCATTTTTTATACTTGATACTCTTACGTGCATTGTGATTTGAGTGTGCTATATTTGGCATGTCTAGTGTCTAATAGCTACTCCCTCCGTCCCGGCCAAGACGCTACATTTACCTTTCGGCACGGGATTTAAGGAGTTGTAGATTAATGTTTTAAGTGTGTAATAATAAAGTGATAAAGTAGGAGAGAGAAAGTGATAAAGTAAGAAAGAGAAGGTAATAAAGTGATAAAGTAGGAGAGAGAAAGTGATAAAGTAAGAAAGAGAAGATAATAAAGTGATAAAGTAGAAGAGAGAATGTAATAAAGAAATACTTAATTAGTGTTAATTAAGTGTTTAAAATTTCTCATTTTTGCCAAATATAGAAATGTAGCATCTTCGTTGGGACGGCCCAAAAAGGAATATGTAGCATCTTGGGCGGGACGGAGGGAGTATATACTACCAATAGATGTCCTCAATGAAAGAATGTCAATGTGAGGAGTTATTTTGTGTTCATTATTGGGCGTTTACTTTAGGGTGCCTAGTAAATAACTATAAATTAGAAAATACACTCAATACACGAAACACCAGCTCCTTAAATCTCGCGCTTAAAAGAAACGAGTCACTTTCTCTGGGACGGAGGGAGTAATTTTTAGTGAGAGAATTGTTTTCAGCATCTATTTTTGTTTGACTTGTGAAAAAATAAGTACTCCCTCCATTCACGAAAAAGAGCCATATTTATTATTTTAATTTTGTTAACAAAAAGAGTTTCAAATTTCACTTTTTTGAATCATCACATCATACATTTTCTCTTATATTTAACTATAAATTTATACTCCCTCCGTTCCACTATGAGTGGCTCAAAACTGCTCGGCACGGGAATTAAGCAAAAGCTGTAAATTCATTAAAAGTGGTAGGACCCACACTTTTTTAAGGGTTAAATTTTTTCATTTATGTAAAAATGCCACTTATAGTGAGATGACCCAAAATGGAATACATGCCACTTTTAGTGGGAGATGTATTTATACTTTCATTTTTTATACTTGATACTCTGACGTGCATTGTGATTTGAGTGTGCTATGTTTGGCATGTCTAGTGTCTAATAGCTATATACTACCAATAGATTTCCTCAATGAAAGAATGTCAATGTGAGGGGTTATTTTGTGTTCATTATCGGGCGTTTACTTTAGGGTGCTTAGTAAATAACTATAAATTAGAAAATACACTCAATACACGAAACACCAGCTCCTTAAATCTCGCGCTTAAAAGAAACGAGTCACTTTCTCTGGGACGGAGGGAGTAATTTTTAGTGAGAGAATTGTTTTCAGCATCTATTTTTGTTTGACTTGTGAAAAAATAAGTACTCCCTCCATTCACAAAAAAGAGCCATATTTATCCTTTTATTTTTGTTCACAAAAAGAGTTTCAAATTTCACTTTTTTGAATCGTCACATTATGCATTTTCTCTTATATTTAACTATAAATTTATACTCCATCCGTTCCGCTATGAGTGGCTCAAAATTGCTCGGCACGAGAATTAAATAAAATGTGTAAATTCGTTAAAAGTGGTAGGACTCACACTTTTTTAAGGGTTAATTTTTTTCATTTATAGAAACATGCCACTTATAATGAGATGGCCCAAAATGGAATACATGCCACTTTTAGTGGGAGATGTATTTAGACTTTCATTTTTTATACTTAATACTCTGACGTACATTGTGATTTGAGTGTGCTATATTTGGCATGTCTAATGTCTAATAGCTATATACTACCAATAGATGTCCTCAATGAAATAATGTCAATGTGAGGAGTTATTTTGTGTTCATTATTGGGCGTTTACTTTAGGGTGCTTAGTAAATAACTATAAATTAGAAATACACTTAATACACGAAACATCAACTCCTTAAATCTCGTGCCTAAAAGAAACGAGTCACTTTCTCTAGGACGGAGGGAGAATTTTTTAGTGAGAAAATTGTTTTAAGCATCCATTTTTGTTTGACTTGTGAAAAAATAATTACTTCCTCCATTCACGAAAAAGAGCCATATTTACCCTTTTATTTTTGTTCACAAAAAAAAGTTTCAAATTTCACTTTTTTGAATCATCACATCATACCTTTTCTCTTATATTCAACTATAAATTTATACTCCCTCCGTTCCACTATAAGTGGCTCAAAACTGTTCGGCACGAGAATTAAGGAAAAGATGTAAATTCATCAAAAGTGGTAGGACCCACACTTTTTTAAGGGTTAAATTTTTTTCATTTATGTAAATAGGCCACTTATAGTGAGATGACCCAAAATGGAATACATGCCACTTTTAATGGGAGATGTATTTATACTTTCATTTTTTATACTTGATACTCTGACGTGCATTGTGATTAGAGTGTGCTATGTTGGGCATGTCTAGTGTCTAATAGCTATATACTACCAATAGATTTCCTCAATGAAAGAATGTCAATGTGAGGAGTTATTTTGTGTTCATTATCGGGCGTTTACTTTAGGGTGCTTAGTAAATAACTATAAATTAGAAATACACTTAATACACGAAACACCAACTTCTTAAATCTCGTGTCTAAAAGAAATGAGACACTTTCTCTAGAATGTCAATGTGAGGAGTTATTTTGTGTTCATTATCGGGCGTTTACTTTAGGGTGCTTAGTAAATAACTATAAATTAGAAATACACTTAATACACGAAACACCAACTTCTTAAATCTCGTGTCTAAAAGAAACGAGACACTTTCTCTAGGACGGAGGGAGTAATTTTTAGTGAGAGAATTATTTTAAGCATCCATTTTTGTTTGACTTGTGAAAAAATAATTACTCCCTCCATTCACGAAAAATAGCCATATTTATCCTTTTATTTTTGTTCACGAAAAGAGTTTCAAATTTCATTTTTTTTGAATCATCACATCATACCTTTTCTCTTATATCTAACTATAAATTTATACTCGCTCCATTCCACTATAAGTGGCTCAAAACTGTTCGGCACGAGAATTAAGGAAAAAATATAAATTCATTAAAAGTGGTAGGACCCACACTTTTTAAAGGGTTAAATTTTTTCATTTATGTAAATAGGCCACTTATAGTGAGATGGCCTAAAATGAAATACATGCCACTTTTAATGGGAGATGTATTTATACTTTCATTTTTTATACTTGATACTCTAATGGGCATCTAAGATTGTGATTTGAGTGTGCTATGTTGGGCATGTCTAGTGTCTACTAAATATATACTACCAATAGATGCCCTCAATGTGAGGAGTTATTTTGTGTTCATTATTAGGCGTTTACTTTAGGGTGCCTAGTAGTATAAATTAGAAATACACTAATTCCTTAAATCTCGTGCCTAAAAATAACGAGTCACTTTCTTTAGGACGGAGAGAGTAATTTTTAGTGAGAGAATTGTTTTAAGCATCTATTTTTGTTTGACTTGTTAAAAAATAAGTACTCCCTCCATTCACGAAAAAGAGCCATATTTATCCTTTTATTTTTGTTCACAAAAAGAGTTTCAAATTTCACTTTTTTAAATCATCACATCATACATTTTCTCTTATATTTAACTATAAATTTATACTCTCCAGTCCCACTATAAGTGGCTCAAAACTGTTCGGCATGGGAATTAAGGAAAAAATGTAAATTCATTAAAAGTGATAGGACCCACACGTTTTTTAAGGATTAAATTTTTTCATTTATGTAAACATGCCACTTATAGTTAAATTTTGTCTCACTGGATTAAGGATCACAGAGACGAGGCTTTCTCGCTGATGGACTCCTGGACAGCCTTCAGGAGAGCTGGCATCAATTTTGGGTTTGTGACAACGATTCCTGTGTCCAGATCAAGATATCTTCCCTTTGAGAAGTCCAGAGGTTTCCCACCAGCATCATTCACTACACCTCCAGCTTCTGCAGAATCAAACATCCATAACTGTGTAAAGAGAAGTTCCAGATAACAGATTCTAAACCATTTCGTCAATGGACACGTTTGGGTTGGATCCAGACAATTAAAACTAGCATGCTTTCTAGTTTCTACACAGTCTGATCTCATCTTTTGGAGTTTTAAGACCAAACAATTTTTAACTAGCACTTTCTTCACGTCAAAGCATCAGGTAAGAAATTTCCACATAAAAAATAGCACTAAATCATCACGTAAACACTTCCACCAAATGCCTAGTTCCACTGTACAGCTCTACATTCTCCCAATCAACATCATTTAGACTGCTTGTAAGCAGGTTTCGCGCATGCCAAAACATTATGAGGTTCACCAGGGATGAAGGCAGATGGTTTAAATAATTTGAGCATACACGAGAAGGACCTTTTACAAAAGATGCAAAGATAGATTTAGCAAGTCTTAGCAACTACAAGCAGGTCAAGTTGTACTAAATAATGGAGAAATTTAAATTTCAGAGCGCATATATACAGTTTCAGAAAGCTACAAATGAGTATGTGGGTGATTGGTCACAAGTTAGCCATTATATCACCCTCCTGGAAGTAAAATGTTATTCATGAAACATGTACCAACCTGCAACAACTATGTATCCAGCTGCATGGTCCCATATCTTCTCAATGTAACCTCTGCGAGGGAACCGCAGATATATTGCTCCATCTCCTCTAGACAAAGCGCCATATTTTGCTTGGCTATCTATCCTAACAGGTGGTGCTTTAACACCAAGTTTCTGTGAAGGAGAACAAGTTTAGGTAATTTGAAATAAGTTTGCAGGTACATGCATATAGAGAAATCAACAGAGTAATACCGTTGCTATCAAGCCAGATAAGTCATGCGAAGAATGTGCAGCTTCATAAGATTCAAAGAAGGATGCTTCTTCAGGGTTTTCATTAGAACTGACATGTACCTGACAACAATAGGAAACTTATGCATCAGAATAAGTGTTTGAGCGACAGGGTTAAAGAGATGGAGACCTTTGTTGGTGGGGAGCCATCTAAACTTTGCATGTAAGTCCCAGCACCAACTTCCGCAAAAAAGAGACAACCAGCTTTATCTTCAGAGCTGCTCAAATTGCTTCTAGCAATAGATGATAATGGTAGATTTGGACATGCTAAAACTCCCAGCACAACTTTTCCTTCATCTAACAAGGCTAATGCGATAGCATACTGTTCGCCCCTTAAGAATCTGCATTACCAGGCAAAAGCAGTAAATACTAATGCAGTTAGTTCAAGGAGATGGGAAGGCGCCAATTCTCTACGGTTTTTGAGCACTCTAAGAAACACCTTTCACTAAAGATGCATCTGCCCTCGTTTCAACCAATTAAAAAAGAATCAATGCATGGGGGAGGGGAGAAACCTTTTGGAAGAGGAAAAACATTTTACAGTTACATAAAGAAAAGAGTTTGCTGAAAAAAGGTGGCAAATTTTGCCAGATAATGGACATGCAATAAGTTTTATAAAACTGAAGTATCATTACTGTTTCACCTAAAAGTTTAATTATACTCACCAATCCAAAGAATCTTAAGGGAGTATATGTTCTAAGATCGACGTGCTTTTGAGTGTCAATATAACTGTGACATCTAAATTAGGCTAATTAGCCTAGTCCTGGCATAAGAGAGCTAAGAATTAAATCAGTTATTAGATATTCATATATAAACTGAAGTTTAGCCCATCAATCAGTATGTTTGGTATGCATCCATACCCTTTAGTGCCATCAATTGGATCCAGAACCCAATGCTGACCATGAGGACCCCCTTCAGATTTTCCAGTGTCAATGGCTTTGAGCACATCTTCCTCAGAGACTGGTGATATACCAATCGTTCCATCACTAGCAAATGTGTCATTTACAAGCTCTGTTATGCGATGCAGCGTTTCTCTGGATTCTTCTTTCCTAAGGTCTCCAGAGTCCTAGAATACTCAAAACCATATTAAAAAAAAGGTCCCGATGGCAGGGGCGGGGGTCTTAGGGCAGTTCAGAAAAATAGAGCTTACCTCTTCAGCTACTAATGAAAATGGAATAGATGTCAACTCTTTCTCCAAAATAAAGCTAACAATAGCCTGCGAACCTGGAGAAATATAAGCTCAAGTAAGGTCAAATTCAAATGTCAACTAACGCATTACAGAAAAAAGATATTGACTTGCATCTGCAATTGATGAGAGATTATAAAAAATTACTTGAATGCTCTTTAACGATGTAGTTCGGACAAAGACACCAATTCTATGATGGCTAAGTTTCAGGAGAAACTAATACTATAATATGTAATGAAAGAATTGTCATATAAATATACAGTAGACTAATAAATTAGAACAATTTTCATAGTTTATATCCAGATATCTTATTTTGATTTCAGAAGGATGCTTCTGAAGGAATCAGATGTCAAATAGAGAAACAAGTTACTAAGGGTGGGGATGGTAGAACGTCTACATCCAAAAGCAAGAAGTGTGTAATACAATATAGATAATATATTTACTCAAGGAGGCAAAAGGAGGAGCACGAAATAGCATGATCATGCAACTAAATTCCTACCCTAGAAGAATGCAAAAGAAGTAGCCTAGATAGGCCAATTGAAATTGCAAAAACATACCATAATCAGCCACGGTGACAGGACTTTTGTCAGACTTTGATTGGAAATCAGATTGCAACAAAGCCTTTTGCACCTTCTATTTAATGAAACACAAGAACGTATCTTAGTTACATATCAGTTGTCATAGTACTGACATTAGAAGTCTCATTGAGGTGCAAGCTTCATTATAGTTGTACATCAATTCCAGTTACGAAGTGAACTGAGGGAATTTCTGCTGCAAATAACCAGTTTATCCAATGAAAAGTTCAATCCCAAATCCAGATTTACCCCACCCGATCCTATTCTATGCAATAATTACCAGTATTGCTAAGTGGACTCTCTCTCTCTCGCACACAGACAAACAAACACATAAACCCAATAAATTCACGGAAATGCAGGAATGAAGTTATCAAAAAGTACTCTTGTTACACTGTTTAAATCAATAGGAGAGCTTTCCAAAGAGAGCGGTAAGTTCCAATCCACCTATCAAATGTCCATTCTATGGCACCTGATTTGCTCAAAACTAGAAGCGAAGATGTCCGTTTAATGACGTAATGACTTAAATTCAACAATGTATTTCAACAATTCACCAATATTTCCTATAAATGAGAAGAATTTCTAAAACAAGGGAACTCGAATTGATGATTGACAAACATAAAATTACGAAGCGGAATGAAAGAAAGAAAGGTGGAGATTGACCTGACATAACCGAGCAGCTACAGATGCGGCTTTCTTGGCGGCGGCCAGCTGCTTGTGGTAAGACATTGAAGCAGTGGCTCTTGTTGCGCGCGAAGTAGTAGTGGAAAAGGAGAGTGAGAAGAGAAATGGGAACTTCGATTTGGAACGAAGGGGTGTTGTGGCATTTATATGCAGGACTGCTCCTCGCGTCATTGATAATGATGCCGCGCTACTATGCCCAATTGATACGTTCATCTCTCTCTCTCAGACTCCCCTTTTTCTTTTCCTTTTTAACTTACAAGTGATAGAGACACAATGTGAAAGATTAACGATTCGAAATGTCGATTGGGACACTAGCGTGTGTTGACCTAATCGTAGGAGGTTAAAATATCAAATTTAAGGTATATCAATATTTTCAGTACCGAAAAATATCGAACTTAAAGTATATCAGGATTTTCGATAAGTTTATGATATCATATCAGAGATTGTCGATTAGCTAAATGTATAAATTTTCCCGATTTCGAGATATACCAACGTATATTGATGTTGACATGTATATATCAAAAAAATCAATAAATTCTGCAATAAAAGTATACCAGACCCAATATGTACTGATATGGTATATAGATTTCGTTGTTGCCGTATATATTGTTATATAGGTACATATTGTAGTTTTCGGTATATACGAGTACATACAGATTCTTCAATATACTCCCTCCGTCTCCAAAATAAGTTCATCTTTGGGGACAGCACGGGTTTTAAGAAAAAATGGTAAAGTGTATTGATAGTGGAGAAAAATATGTTATAATTAGTATTGTGAGTGATGAAAAGGTGAAAAAGTGTTATAATTAGTATTAAGAGTGGTGAAAAAGTGAAAAATAAGAATAAATAAAGTATTAGTGGTTGGGTAGTTGTCCAAAAATGAAAAGAAAGAAAGATAAACTTATTTGGGGACGTCTCAAAAAGGAAAAAAGAGAAACTTATTTCAGGGACGGAGGGAGTATAACACTATACTAATATATACGAGAATCATTCTAAAAAAATGGAGAATAACGAACAAATCAATAAATTTTATGAATAAATCAACATAATTCATAAACAGACGTATCTAATAAATATGATGAAAATCACGCCCTCTGAGCTAAAATAAAAATACATCTTAAAATATAAAATAAGAACAATTTACAGCCCTTAGATCATCAAAATTTACGATTAATTCATCACTTTGTTGGATGAATCAATCTCATAGTTAGCGAAAATTTTATATTTTGCAATTCAGATATTTACACAGCAAATTTATACGTGTTCTACATATATATATATATATATATATATGCATACGATTTCTCTAAGATTAAATCTCAACAGTTAGATATGAGTAGATCAATAGTGCAAATCCTTTGAGAGCTGTTTTTATTACATGTACATTTCATTTTTGTGGTCCTTGTTTGAGGCTATTTTGTTACTCCATATTACTAGCATAAAAAATTTTAATACATAAATGAAAGAAACATTAATTTAAAGATTCCTTTGTCTAACTAATTAACTATCAAGTCACATATTGTGAATTTGTGATTGTGCGATCGATTGGGTGAGCTTCCACTAGCTGAAGATTGAGTTGGAGCAACATAGATTGACATATAAACAATCGAATATATCTCAAAGGAATCGAGTAAGACATTGCGTTGCGTAAAGGCTACTCAGTGCTATTATGCTTTGCCTCTCACTCTCACACACACACACACAATACAACTCTCCTTAACAATGGTTGAAATAGCAGATCTAATAACCTTGTGAAGCTTAGTTTCCGGCAAGCCCTTCACAATCAAGCAACGAATTTCAAACAACGAGTATCGTTATGGATATTCTGGCACCTGATTGTGCAGAACCGCATCCCACACTGGAGACATGTGTAGTTTGCAGAAAACCCACACACCGTGCAGAAATGGCGACGGGCAGTGGAGCTTGGAGGCCCCACGGCTGCTCTCAGATACGAGGGTACATGGGGAGGCAACGATTCCAAGTTGGCCTGATTCCCAGAGCCGTTAGCGATAAGTAGAAGCAGAAAAGCAAACAATCTAAGTGCCATTGGGGCTCTTTACCTCTTGCAAGAGCTCAAGGAATGTTCTTGGTGCCTTCTTAGCATTTTCGAGCGCTTTGGCTTGACGCGTTTTGCGCTTTGTGCTTCTGGACTGCTTCTTCTGATATGCTGCATGATGGCACGTTTCACGTTATGAATTATTGATTGGAATAGATGGGAAAAAACTCAAGGACATAATTAGCAAATTGAGCACAAAATGAGAACAGGGAAGCATAAGTCAAATACAGAATAATACAACTATGGCTTAATCTAGCATGCAGCAGACTTCCTGGGCTGAAACTACTAGTATTAGGCAATTATGACTCTTCTTGAAAGGTAGGGGTCCAGGATTGGAAGAAAATGTGACAGAAAATAATAGCATTGAGGTCAAATGGCCTATTGTAAATAGACTAAAATCAGAACAGAACCAATTATTAAGCAGAATTTTTTTTCGCGTAAACAACTCTGGTTACAGCCTTACAGGAACAATTTACTCATACTCAGACAAGCAAGTATATTCTTAGCTAACTCTTGGGTATAATATGACACATCTTCATTCGTCGTCAATTAGGCACTCTGTGCAGCGAGATAAGTTGCTCTTTAGGTTACAGATTCGTACCCAGCATGCAAAATCGGAGACTTCTCAATCCAAAGTTGGGAGTTACTATACATACATATATGAGCACAAATGACTCATAAGGGAGAGAAGCACCTGCAGATATCACTCCATGACCAGTATACAACTCAGCGATAACCGGGTGCTAGATAGATACATGTGAACTTTCTTAAAATACTCACTAGGTCACTTTTCATGGCCATATGTTGTTATGCAGAACCAATATATCTACTAAATCTTTTCAAACTAACATGAGCGCGTGCAAAGGAGGAGAGCACAAAAACAGTGACAATAAATTGAGCCAAAGCAAACAACATATCAACATTTAAAAGTTTGCAGTTACTAGAAATGACATTTGACAAGAAGTTAGTACAAACATCTAGATGAGCTAAAATGCTTAAACAAAGAAACTAACTATTCTGGATTATACGTAAATGAGAAACGATACACCTAACCAATAGTAGTCACTAGCAAAATGAACAATATTTTGGAAAGGCCAGGCTACCAATGTGAACCAGAAAGTGAGATAAGTAGTAGCTATTATGCAGAAGAAGAATGATCAACGCCATTATCTAGCATCGAGAGATTCTTGCTACCGTAGGTTGGAAGAAAATGACTTTCACTTAGGTGTTTGTTACATGAATGCTTGCATTAGAATTTTGTGCCGAAATAACTATAAAATGATTGACCTTGATCATCATCATCAAGGGAGGCTTCGTCATCATCATCAACTTGCACGGTCTCGAATCCAGCATTATCATTTTCCAGAGCTTCAAGACGTGCCAGCATTGCCTGCAAAATTATTCCTCAGAATTAGATTTTTAATTACAAACAAAGGTGAAGCTCCAAACAGAATATAAACAAATGCAACATGGTATAAACACTGAAGCAGCAACAAACTGGCGACTATAGCGACACAGACCTGAGTCCGATTGTCACTGCTGGCAAGGGCTGCAGCCATTTTCGGAGCAACCTTACGAGTTCTCATAGACATCCGCCTCAGCGAACTGGACATGTCTTCTTCCATGGCTGCACATATGCATACCAAACATTCGATTTCTTCATCCAATTGAGCAAAAATTTCATATACATCAAAAATTGTAAATTAGAGCACAAACCTGAAACCAATCTAACAAAAACTAAGTTACTTCTTTTCTTCTTTTTCTTCTAAGGGGCATTCAGTCGAGCAGGTGGCGTGCAAATATAAACTTAACAATCTCTAATTGCTATATGACGAAACGAAAACGAAGCGATGCAGAAACAACATTTTAACTCTGGAAACTGATACTCAATCAATTGGCCTCTTCAGCCGTTATCAAAATTGTTTCTAGCAATCCGAATAATATTCAATCTGTTATTTTCGTTATTAAAAGTTCATTCACGAGCGATTTGCGCAGAAAGTATCTGTGCAAGTTCAGCTTTACAACAAGGAATTAAACAATATAGCATGCCAAACCAATTGTCGACGGAGTCAGAAAAAACAAAGCTGAAAATACGGCATTTTCGAGCTACTAGGCAAGGGCTCGACGGCGTTACTCTGTGATTTGGGATTGAGGAAGGAGCGCGGCGGGCAAATGGAGATGGAGAGTAGTGGATGATCGCGGTCGAGGCAGAGGATGAGTTTCAACTGCGCTTTGTTTGGCTACCACTTGGGAAATGCGAGAACTGTCCCTACACTGCTCAATGTATGAGTTCTCATTTTCTTTGAACGGGGTTTTGTAAATAAAATTACAAATAATTTTGAATCCTCAATTTTAATGTGATTTTTGAGATGTGACGAATTAAATTATCATTTTTTTAATTTTTGTAATTTTGTCATTCCAATTTTTTTCAACTGTCGGAGTGATGAGCTAAAGCTTACGTGGTAAACGACGTCGTTTTATTGTTGCCTAAACGACGTCGTTTATGATTCTCTCCAAGCTGCAATTTAAGGTTTTCAAGCACAATCTAGAACATGACAAAGAGAGGGATTGCCGTATTGTCCAATAAAACTATTTAATTAACTTTCGAGCACAATCTAGAACATGATAAAGACAGGAATAGCCATATTGTCCAATAAAACTATTTATTACTCCATAACTTATAGCCCTCTAGAAATAAGGATTAAAATTAATATTTCGAAAACAACCATTTTGTTATTGACAAATAAAAATAATCGTAAAAGTAATCAAGATAAAAATATATATATATTTTTTATTTATAACTTTAATTCACCATTAATAAGTTTTATAATAAAATACAATTAATTCACAATTAGAAATTTTTGTGATTATGGTCAATTCATTATTAATGAACGTTATAATAATATTAATAAAAATAAAATCAAATGCGTGGCTAAGCCCCAAAAATTAGAAAACCGTGTTCCAAATTTGACCAACGGCACCGACCCAAACAACACTATCCAATAAGTCAATATCCCTTCCCTTCTTCCAGCCATCATTTCCAAGATTTCAATTCTTTCTTCCCCAAACAGAATTTTCCAAAATCTCCCAAATCCGCAGAAGAAGAAGAATTCCGGCATGGACAGGGAGCAGGAAGAAATCCAATTCCTAGGGTTCTTCGGAATCCTGCAGGAATCGTGCAACATAGTGGCGTCGTGGAAGAAGATCTTCGCCCAAATCACGGTAGCCCTAATCATCCCCCTCTCCTTCATCTACCTCGCGCACATCGAGATCTCGGAGCTCCTCTTCACCAAGATCATGCACAACGAATTCATCCTCGACCAGACCCCGGAGGGCACCGGCGCCTACGACCGCCTCAGCGCCCTCCTCTCCTCCGAGCTCACCACCTTCTTCCTCTTCAAGATCGGCTACTTCATCTTCTTCATCGTCCTCGCCCTCCTCTCCACCTCCGCCGTCGTCTACACCGTCGCCTGCATCTACACCGCGCGCGACCTCTCCCTCCGCACCATCGTCAGCGTCGTCCCCATCGTCTGGCGCCGCCTCATCGTCACCTTCATCTGGAACTTCGTCATCGTCTTCGCCTACAACGTCGCCTCCCTCGTCGTCCTCGTCGTCGGCGCCGTCGTCCTCGGCCAGATCCCGATCCTCGGCCCGGCCTTCCTCATCGCCGGCGCCGCGGCGTACCTGGTCGGCTTCCTGTACATCACCATCATCTGGCACGTGGCGACGGTGGTGTCGGTGCTGGAGGAGAGCTACGGGCTGAACGCGATGACGAAGAGCCAGGATCTGATCAAGGGGAAGATGGGGGTGGCCTTCGCCGTGTTCATGGTGATCGGGGTGTGCTTCTTCGCGATCCAGCTGATGTTCGAGGTGCTGGTGGTGCAGGGCGACGGCGGCGCCGGGGATCGGATCGGGTACGGCGTCGTCTGCCTCGTGCTGCTGTCGGTGGTGATGCTGTTTGGGCTGATCGCGCAGACGATCATCTACTTGGTGTGCAAGTCGTATCACCATCAGAACATCGACAAGTCGCTGCTGGCGGATCATCTCGGCGGATATCTCGGGGAGTATGTGCCGCTCAAGGCCAGGGATGTGCAGCTTCACCACTTTGAGATTTGATCATGCTTTGATAATTGATGCTTCGATTCGATTTCTTGCATATAATATACATACGTATATTCACAGACTAATTTTTCTACATTTTTCTTGTGTGTTTCTCTGCCAAGAAATTCATCAGCTTAGCTTAGGATAGGTGTAAAATTTGTTGTCTAGTTCAATAATTAGTGTTGCATTTATTCGTGTACAGTTATGCCTGTGATTATCAATCATCATCCCATTCAATTCAATGATGCATCCTCATCATCTACAAATTTGATAAAATCTTACTTCCTTCTTCCACGACCACAATAATAGATGGAGCGTCTAGTTTTGGTACACACGTTTTTTCAGTTTTTAAGTGGGCCCAATTCACATTCATTTAAAATAGGAGTATTTAAATATTTTTCATCAATCTTAGTCGACTCACTTTATACACTAATTATGTTTTTGTTAATTTCTATGCTTAAAACTCACTTTATACACTAATTATATTTTTCTTAATTTCTATGCTAAAAAATAGGACTGTAAACAAATCAAGCCGCTCGCAAACTATTTGAAGTTCGATTTGAAAAAAATTTGTTCAAAATCATTTAGAGAAATTCGACAAATAAATAAATCAAATTTGAGTTTGGTGGTATTCGGCTCGTGAACACGTTCGTTAAGTGAATTTAACTTTAAAAATATAAATTATTAATAATTCAACTTATATTTATCTACTAAAATTAATAATAATTATATTAAATTTCTAGTTAACTCTGTTTGTTATAAAAAAAATAATTAATATAATTATTATTATAAATGAGATAATTTTTTAAATAATCAATATTTCAAATATAAAATAAACTTGAAAAGCTTGTATACGCTCGATTAAGCTCGTGAGCCTCAAAATATTTGATAAACAAAGTTCGAGATTCGACTCGCAATACTAAATAAATCAAATTTGAACACACCACTATTCAATTCAGCTCGATTTAATTACACACCTACACATACTCAAAAGTAATGAGACATTACTAATGAGACTGAGATAATAATTTTAAAAATATTCATCTCATGACAAATCATTCATTAATTATTTAACAAATTAATTTTAGTAAAAACTATTTTTCACCGCCAACAATTTATTAAAATTCAAACTCTTCAAATCACACCACATTGTTGATGGAGGGATAGAGTATCTTTTTAATATATGAGATTTTTCTATATAATTTCATCTCATTAGTAAGAGATTTTTCTATATAATTTCATCGCATTAGTATCTGATTGAATGAAAAACGACAAATTAATTTGGCTTTGAAGATGAGCCTGAAAATCGATAATCCCATGCTTTTATTTAATTAAACGATGGAGATTGTGCATAATTAATTAATAATATATTATATCTAAAACATAGGTCTTTCTCCTATGTTGTCACAATATTGAGGTGAAATGCGACATAAACTAGGCAACCTTTGTGCTGTCTGCATCATCTCTCTCATTTCTCTTCCTTGCAGCGCTCCTGCTTCTCTCTGCTCCATCGCCACCTGCAGTTAATACAAATTCATATCAAATCAATTTTGTTCAATTAGGACAAACAATTTCTAAATGTATCAACACAAATTAATTAGTCCCATAATTAGATATATCAGTATATAAATATAGGCCTAGCACCCTACTCCAACCAAATGCTCTAGTCAAAATTATATAGTAACAACTATATCAACGTGGTGTGTTGTGTGCGTGTATTGACCTAACGATAAGTGGTTGATGCCTAAGACCTGAAGTCTTGAGCTCGAGTTCATCGTGGCAGAGTCTTTAAATTTATTTATTTATTTATGTAATTTATAAAAAAAAATCAGAATTCAATGTAGTTACTTGTAGATTTAGTAACTTTAATCGGATTTTTTATTTAATCATAACCCCTCTCTCTATATATATATATTACTCTTTTAATTCACCATATGAGTAGTTATTTAAAAATGACACTGAGTTTTTATCTAAAGAAATTACACGAATTTTAAAAAAATGATTGAATGTGTGAATGAAAGAAAAGTCTCTGTGTGATTATATTTACCAAAATAAAATGAATATTTATTTGGGGACCAATAAAAAAGAAAATATAAGTACTCCAAAAGGAGGAATAGATGGAGAATATATATATATATGGAAGGGCTACGGTATAAATATTTCTTTAACATATAAAATACGAATTACCTAAAATCTATGAATTCTATATAGAACAAGTATGAATTCATTGTGTAAATATATGAATTGCGAAAAATAATTTTTTTTGCTATTTATGGAATTCGAACCCGGGATCATGAATTCTTCCAACAAGGTGATGAATTAACCGTAAATCTTGATGATCCAATGACTGAAAATAGTTCCTATTTTATATTCTAAATTGTACGTTCTTTTATTTTAGCTCAAATATATATATAAACCTGCTTGACAGCTTCGCAGCGGCACTGCTGATTTATCTGCTCCAGCTCGTCGCAGCACCGAGGGAATGCCTCCCGCCAGCCGCGGCCCTCTTCTTGCGGCGTTGAATCGAATCGGCTGCCATCTATCAGATACTGCTGGCAAGAGCTCAGCCTCTGGCGCTCAATCTCGCCGCGGCAGCGGCCGATGGGATTCGTAATGCCCACGGCGGCGGCGGAGGCCAAGAGGAGCAGCAGAGAGAGCAGAGACAGAGCAAACTTGGCCATTTAAAATTGTAGAAATGGTATATGTATGATGGAGGCTGTTACATATGTTATATATATATATATATAGGAATTGAAATGAAGTTGGCTTTAGCTTTTGGTAGCTGCATGTAAAATAAGTATACGTGGCTGGTTGCATGGGATGTTGAAATGGAGATGGAGTGCAGCTTTGGCAGGTGGATGGATCGTGTTTTGCATGCTCGTCTTATCTATATTACTTCAATTCAATTCTTCCACCGATATATTGTTGGAAATGGAGGTGAATTAAAGATGATTAATAGAATCACAATTTATTATTAATTCAAAAAAAATATCACAATTTATTATGGTAATTTTTATTTGAAGCATTTTGAGTAAGTTAATTTAATACCTTTTCCGATATTATGTACTCCATTAATTTTGAAGACACAAATTTTAATAAATATTAGGTAAATATTGTAAGTGAAAAATCAGATGTACTTTTTTATGGTGTTATGTGATGGAATAATATCAAAAAATAAAAAAAATATGCATACTCTTGTAGAAAGTTTCAGACTAACAAAAAGTGCATATAAATGAGATGGAGAGTATATTATTTAATCAAATCTAATTGGGATGAATAAACAAGGAGAGAGATAAGAGATGTAGAGAGAAGAAACAATGTAATGAAAGACAAATTAATAGGGGGAAGAATTGTCTTCTTACACAAAATTTAATTATTTTTTTAATGAATATTTTTTATTTTTTGTTATGAGAATGCATACTTTGATGCACTGACTCCTACTTAATTATAGAATAGTCAATCCTATATAATCATTACAAATTAATTAAATATGAAAACATCATTATAAATTAACATGTTTGATAGCCCTAGATAAAGCAAGATAGATAAATAATCATATTTTATCTAAGCGTTTGATAGCAATATTGATTAACAAGAAGGTCCGCATTAAGCTAGAGGCCCTCTCTTATATCACTGTTCCACTGAAAAATTTAATATCTCCTCCCCCTAATATTATTTATCTAGATTTTATTTATCTAAATTTTATTTATCACCCTTTATCTCAATTTATATATCAAACATAATCTTTATTAAAATTACAAAATTAAACTAAAGAACTAAAACTAAAATTAAAGAAAAATAACTCAAAATTTACAAAAAAATTGATAGTGAGACGTGAATAACACACAAATTAAAAAGAGACAACCAATTCATCATCAATTAGCAATGATCCAAGTGATCGGATCTCAGGGGAGCAAAATCACCCAAGTCAGCCTCGCGGCGATTCGCAACATCATCACAATGATGCAACTTGCAAACGAAATAAACCACGGTCTGAGCCACGAGCCCCAGCAACGTAAACCCAGACAAGACCAAGAAACACACGATCCCGAACCCAACCCTCCTCCAAACCACCTCCCCAGCCACAACGAACCTCCGATGCACCACTTGGATCGCCACGAAGCACAGGTTCAGCACCAAGAAAACGGCGCCCGAAATGACCATCCTGCCCCTCAGCAGCTCCCAGCTCCTGATCACCGCCGCCACCCCGCCGCCGCGATCCTCCTCCAACACCGACACCGCGCTCGCCAAATGCGCCACCATGCTCGCGCACAGAAACCCGACCGCGTAAACCCCGAACGCGGCGGCGCCGGCGATCGCGGATCGCCGGCTCAGTGAGGATAGCAGTGAGAGAGCCGCCATGTTGTAAGTAACGACGACTGCGAAACTCCATAGAAGCGTCACCGTTACTCTCTTCCAGACCCTCGGCGCCGCGCCCATCGCCTCCGCGAAACGCACCGCTCCGGCCGCGTGGACGCGCGCGGCGGCCTCCGCGGCTGCGGAGGTGGAGAGCAAGGAGAGCGCGAGGAAGAGGACGACGTACGCGGCGTTGAAGAGACGAAACGCCGTCGTCTTCTTCGAAGAGACGTTTTCGTTGTTGGAGAAGAGAAGCTCGGAGATGTGTGCATGGCACAGAGATAGGAGAGATAAGGGGAAGATTGTGGCGATGGTGATTTGGGCGAAGATATTCTTTTGTGAGAATATGATGGTGAGAGATTCGATCAAAATGATGTAGAATTTGAGTGGGTGAGTGATGATCAGTTGCTCCATGACAAAGTGATTGGTTTCATGGGATTTGAACAAGGAAAAAGGTGATATATGGTTTGGATGTACTCCCTTTGTCCACAAAAAAATAATCTTAGAAAGAAACGATACGAGTTTTAATAAAAATAATTAAATACCCTCCGTCCATAAAAATTGTGTGTTTATTACTATTTTCGTCCGTCCACAAAAAATTTGTGTTTTCCTTTTTTGAAAACCTACTTTATACTTTAAATCTCATTCACGCTCAATATTTACATAATACATACCCTTTACTTTTACAATTTGGTGGGCCTCGTACTACCATTTAACATTAAAATCATTTACCAATTTTTTTATAAAAATTCGTGCCCTCCACTTCACCACACACTCTTTGTGGACAGAGGAATATATATATGAGTAGAGAAAAAAATTCACTTAAAAAATAGTGTAAATAATAATAAATAATTGTATTGTGATTGAAGAAAATGGCCCAATATGTAATACTACAAAATTTTCAAAAATGAAAAAATGATGTGTGATATAAGGAATTGTATTGTCAAATAATTTTTGTGGGCGTATCAGAATGATAAAAAAAAAAAAAAAAAAGTACCGGGTCCTCACTTAAGTGAAGTGACCCGGGTTCGATCCCTCTTGGGAGCGAATTTGGAGATTGGAGATATAAGGTGGATTTTGGTGAATGGAGAGATAAGGTGGTTCTTGGAGTGGATGGGGAACTAATTACTAACATCTAACATGACTTTGCCCGATCAAAAAAAAAAAAAAAAAAAAAAGAATGATAAAAAAGTGATTATTTTTTGTGAACGGAGGAAATATAAGAGATTACTGGGATTGAGATTTAGATCAGTCAAGGAGCATGTGGTGTGATTCAAAGAAAAAAATACACTAACTTGTTTTGGGATTGATGATGAGGAGTATGATCGGGAGAATTGACATTAATTCAACTATATATATTAACACGCCCAATCCCAATGTATATTGGCCTGGTCAAATAATCTATCAGTATTTATTCTCTTTTTAGTTCAAATTTTCTCGCTGACTTATAAATTTAATTATCTAAATTAATACTTTAATACTCTCTCCGACCGCGATATCGTTTCCACATTATGAATGACGCGTGTTTTAAAAAAAATGATGGATAGTAGTGGATATGTAGTGAGTGAAGTTTGGGTCTCACTATTATTGTGAGTGGAAGTTTATAGATCCTACTTCTATAAATGGAAATAGAAACGATATCACGGACGGACCAAAATGGCAAATGTGGAAACAATATCGCGGACGGAGGGAGTAATTTATAGATTTTAAGAGATGTTATTTAAAAACTTTCAAACAATTTAAAAATTATTGAATTTTTATAAACTCTCAAAGCTAAATATCCTCTAATTCTAGATATATGTCTCGTGTTTGTGAGATGGAAGAGGCGAATACAAAGAAAAATTTCAATTGCCGGCCCACCAAATAAGTTTTTGGAAGCTTATTAAAGAATAGGTTGATTTGATTATAATATGGTAAATTATCTTGTATTTTTACATTATTATTACAAATATCGTGCGCGGCCACGCCGGCCAGTTTGCCCACGAGAGACAAATGAAGCGATCCCAGAAAAAACATAAGGTATCATATGTAAGTAATAGGAATGATAATCGGAGTCTCAAATCTTTCAGCTACAAATAAATATTAGCCAAAAACTTAGACGAGACTGAGTGTATGGGTGAAATGGGGCAGGCCTGGGCGCGAGTCGCGCGCTTGTCACATGATGGTTGAAAAACACAGATAATTCGAAGTAATTATTATAACGTTGTGATTAAAAGTAATAATTGACATAAACAAAAGTGATATTAAAATATTACTCCCTCCGTCCCAACGAAGATGCTATATATTCCTTTTTGGGTCGTCCCAACGAAAATGCTACATTTCTAAATATGGAAAAAATAAATAAGGAATTTTAATTGCAGAATTACAACTAATTAATCACTCTCTTATTATCTTCTCTCTCCTACTTTATCACTTTATTGTCTTCTCTCTGCTACTTTATTACTTTTATGCTACACACTTAAAACACTAATCTATAATTCCTTAAATCCCGTGCCGAAAAGAAATGTATCATCTTAGCTGAGACGGAGGGAGTATATTTTTTCATGACAATTGTTATTTTTACTCAAGAGAACGTGTACTTTAAGTTTATTTGGTCAAATAATTATTGTCGTTAGAAAAAGTAATCATTAATATAAAGAAAAGTAATTCTCCATGATTTGTCGTTAGAAAATCAATAGATATCATAATGCTAAAAAAAGCAAAAACATATCGTTGTTCCTCTAAGATTCGAACCTGCGAGACATTAAAGATGGTAGGCGAAGAAGCGTACCACTGAGCTAGTAGGTCTTATTTATAAAAGATCAGATAATTTTTATTTATACGTTATATATGCTCTTGAGAATCGAAAATAAAATAAACTAATCGCTACTCCTAAGAATCAAACCTACGATACCACTAGACTAATGCATATTATGTGTTTTATTATGCAGAGTTTTTATTTATAGTCTCCTGGTGAAAACGGTCTCATCCATAAGACTGGTCTCACAAGAGACGTGTGAGACCAACTCTAACATCGATGATGACAATAAGCTTAAATCTTACATCCAATTGGAATCAAAATCCCTATGGCAAGCAATTTTATGACCTAGAATCAAATTACTCTATTTATTCACGTCACAAGGCAATAATCGGAGCAGACGCCGGCGGGCTCATGACCGCTTGGCTAAGTTCGTGACGCCGGGGGAATTAGGATTTGGGGTTAATTTTTTTTTTTTGTTTTTATTATTTATCAAGTGTCATTTTTCAGTTCAAGTGTTATATTTGAGTCCAAGTGTCATTACGAGCGGCCACAGTGTCATTTCTCGACATCCACATCAATGACCGGATATAAATTAGAAGAAGATAAAAGGTTATGAATTCTAAGGAAATTTGTAAAGAATAGGTGCAATTTGAGAATTCGTGAAATTTTTTTGAATTTACATATAATTATAAATTTTAAAAAGTAAATAATAAATAAAATCTCATAAAATTTAACGTAAAAAAGACAATTATTATGAAGCTTAGAATCAGTATTAGGTATGTAATGACCTAATTAATTGACGATATTAATGAATACTAATGTTTAGTCAACCCAGTCCAAAATTTAGGCTGGAAAACGTTAGAAGCGGGCAATTTTAGCATGTGAAATCGGCGCACAAGCGGACAAACAGGATCATGCTTTGATTCAACTTTCCAAATTATTAAATTCAACCTTCCAACTTTATATATATATATATATATATATAGGGGTGGACTAGAATAAAAACACATTTTTTTATATAAACTATAAACGAATTAAAATGTATGAATTTTATGTACAACACGTATGAATTGCTGTGTAACTGTATGAATTGCGAAAAATAAAATTTTCGCTACCTTTGGAATTCGAACTCAAAACCTGAATTCATCCAACAATGTGATGAATCAACCGTAGATCTTGATGATCTAAGGACTAAAAATTGTTCATATTTTATACAAAAAATGTGTTATATATATAGGGTGTGGTTCTAGAGAGAACTACATTATTTGTGAGAACGAGAGAACCATCAAATCTAATGCATTCACTGTAAAAATTAATGCATTCGCTGTTAAAATTAATGCACTAAATTTTTTTTTTTAAAAATGCTCCCTTCAGGATTCGAACCCAGGTTCTATATTCATCCAACAAGATGATGCATCCACAGTAGATCTTGATGATCGAATGGCTGAAAATGGTTTTCCGTTCTTTTTTTATTTATGGTTCTTTCTTGAACCTCTCCATATATATATATATATATATATATATGGAGAGGTTCAAATAAGAACCACTAAATAAAATTAGAACAGAGAACCATTTTAAACCATTCGATCATCAAGATCTACGGTGGATGCATCATCTTGGTGGATGAATGCAGATCCTGGGTTCGAATCCTGAAGGGAGCAAAAAATTTATTATTTTCGGATGCATTAAATTTAATAGCGAATGCATTAATTTATATAGTAGATGCATTGATTTTAATGGTTTTTATGTTCTCACGATAAGTGTGGTTCTCACTATAACCGCACCATATATATATATATAGGGTGTGGTTCTAGAGAGAACTACATTATTTGTGAGAACGGGAGAACCATCAAATCTAATGCATCCACTGTAAAAATTAATGCATTCGCTGTTAAAATTAATGCACTAAAAAAATTAAAAAAAAAATGCTCCCTTCAGGATTCGAACCCAGGATCTGCATTCATCCAACAAGATGATGCATCCACCGTAGATCTTGATGATCGAATGGCTGAAAATGGTTCTCCGGTCTTCTTTTATTTATGGTTCTTTCTTGAACCTCTCCCTATATATATATATATATATATATATATATATATATATATATATATATATATATGGGAGTGCTAAAATAAGTACATTTCTTAATATATAAAATAAGAATCATTTTCATTTCTTAGATCATCACGGTTGATTCATGATCACTAATTTATTAGTAACAAATTACCGCAACTAACACGGTGTAATTGTAGCACATATAACAAGTAATCGAGTATCGTATCCACATGGACTAATACAACGAATCACTCTAAGTAATCCTAATTGAACTCTAGTAATATTCAGGCAAACAAAAGAAGGACGGTTTAATTAATTAAAACGCAAATAACAATAATTAAAATCACTTAGGAAATATCAAGTATAAAAGACAACTGATCCTAGGGTAGTAAATTCATCAATTAAATCTACGAAATAAATCTATTAATCCTATGTACCAGTTTAATCCAGTTATGATGAGAGATCACTGAATTAATCAATTACTCTCGCTAGAGCAGCAACGATCGTAGATTAGTAAATTCTCTATCTCCGCTAGGTCTCAAGAAAATCTACTAACTCCCAAAAGTTCCTAAGAATAGCTCCCTATGATCCACCTATCTCCGCTAGGTCTCAAAGTTAAAATCATATCATACATTCCTGAATCCGCTAAACAGTTATCTCCGCTAGGTCTCAAACCGAATAGCTAAACATGCAAACTATTGATCAGATAATTCACAAGAAATCAAGCACCATGAATTATGAATCATAAACTGGAAGGCACAAAGGTATTAACAAATAAATCACATAAATTCAATCAACTATTTACAAACCCTAAAATCAGCTAAAGGAAACTAGCCAGACATAGCAAAATAAAACTTAAACATAATTAAAAAGAACGCAATTGTAAAAACTGAATTAAATAAAGACCGAATTAAATAAAAACTGAAGTAGCGGCTTGAATCTTCAATCTTGATCCAAACCTCAAAAACTAGAAAGCAATAAAATTCTAAAGCTAAAAACTAAAGTATGAATACTAGGGTTCGGGGTTCTTTTTTCTAATAGGTCAAAGGAAGGCCTATTTATAAGCTTCAGATTTCCTTTGGATCACCATAAAAGTTGCCATGCAAAGTAGAATTCTAATGACAATAGAATCGTGTGAATTAAGGCAACTCTCCAGCTAGATGCGCACTCCGAAGAAACTCTCCCACTTGCGCCGACTTCGCAGCTCTCGCCAGAGGAATGATGATTTCCCTGACCTCGCCAGAGAAATGGGTCGCTAGCTGAATGATGATCTCTCTGGCATTTGCCAGAGGAACGGTGAATTCTCTGCTATCGCCAGAGGAATAGGTGATATCTCTGGTACTTCGTCAGCTCTGGTCAGCGGGGAATCAACTCCTCTGACATTTTCCGCTCTGGCTTTCTTCAGAGGAATGGTGACTCCTCTGAAATTGAGGTCTTGACTTCTCTGGCAGCTGGGACTCTCGGCAGAAGAATATGTGATTCCTCTGCTCTGGCTTCTCTATTCCTCTGACTAGCGACTCCTCTGATTGATTTCTCTGGCGATTCCGCACTCGCTTCGATTCCTCTGACTCCAGTGAAATGGTGATTTCTCTGCTCTGGAGATGTCGGTTCCTCTGGAAAACGCTAGATTCATCCAAAACTGCATTCTTCCATCTCGAGAGTCTAAATCTCCTACAAAGCATAAAATACACCATAAACGCACCAAATTCCAGAAGATTATCTTTAAACACGCACATTCAAACCCTTAAAAATAGTGTAAATTAAACATAAATCAATTCATCATCCTGTTGAATGAATTCATGGTCATGAGTTCGAATATCAAAGGTAGCAAAAAATTACTTTTCGCAGTTCATACCTTTATACAGCGAATTCATATGTGTTCTACATAAAATTCATACATTTTTTCTAGATCTTATTTTTTATTATAAGAGGTACTCTCACGGTAGTCCTCACCTATATATATATGTATCCCTATCATCAAATTCTTTCGTTCCAAAAGATCATTTATCTTCTATTTAATACCCTTTAATCCAACCTATATCGATAATTAACTGATTAAAGAAAAAAATATTACATGCATATAACCATATTAAAATAATTAAATAGCATGCAAAGAGAAAACAAAATAGATAAAATACGGTTCTGGTTCTCATTTTATACCATGCTTTATTAAAAATAAATGTAAATTAGATATCAAAAGTGAAATAGAGAATTCAAATTAAATAAAGCATGGTATAAAATCCCCCTTCCAAGAAAGGATGGTATAAAATTAAGGAAGTATGCTTACCGGAGAGTGGGCCCAGTAAACTAATTGACCGAATTGTGATTTAAATATGATCAAAAC
Source organism: Salvia miltiorrhiza (assembly GCF_028751815.1). Classification (NCBI taxonomy): domain Eukaryota; kingdom Viridiplantae; phylum Streptophyta; class Magnoliopsida; order Lamiales; family Lamiaceae; genus Salvia; species Salvia miltiorrhiza. The sequence goes on from NC_080392.1 coordinate 45,010,178, forward strand.
TTCCGTGCAATGAACACTATTATGTAATTCATATATTCAGAAAATGACTTTTATAACAATTAAATTGTTATTTCAGTTGATTAAGTGTTGCCTAATTGAGGTGGAGGTGAGTTCAAATCACACTTTTAATTCATGCAAATGATATTAGAGTGAATTTTGAAAGTAGTCATTTTATAATAGTGAAAATAAAAATTGTCCACTAAAATAAAAAAAATAAAAAAATTGGCCACACTTATCATTTTACCCTTCACATAAATTAAAAATTATTCACGAATTCACAATCAAGTTGGTTGTGAACTCGAATTTTAAAGTTTAAATTCACAATTAGAAATAATGTTAGTCGTTAATTCACAATTAGAAATATTATTAGTCGTGAATTCAATATTTAAAACTCAAATTCACGATTAGCATTGTCTTTAGTTGTGAATTCGAGCTTTAAAACTCAGATTCATAACTAACACTATGATGAGAATGGTATTCGGGACTCCGAGTTCACCTTAGGAAGACCCTGAATACCTCATTTAATTACTAGGAAAGAATCTCTCCAGATCTGAGTAGGAGGGAGCGCCACCCAGATTACACCGAAACCGACTCCCTTAGTATAAAATATAATTCCCTTAAATCATAACAGAGTATGGACTTTGTTCGCCAGAGCACACCAGAGCGAAGTTTATCCCGTGGAATAGTGAATCCCATGATGCCATGTGATCGACGAATTCCAACAGAGCTTATTCGCTCGAGCAGAGCAGCGGAATACAGATGAAAGGTAATTTTGTAGGGGGAAAAAGTAGTGCACCTGCAAAAGAATCGTTGCAACGGAATGACAGGCGGTCATTGTCTTTCTTTTTGAATAGACATCCACCCTTAACTAACAATTTGTCGGCTGACGTGGAAGATGCTCTAAAGTAGAAACGACCCTTTTGCCCTTACGCGTAATAAGGAAGAGGAATGAAATGAAGAAAATGCCCACCAGTATTAAGATCGAAAATTACTAAAACACCCACTAGATCATGCAATCTATAAATAGCACGAGCATCAGTCTTACAAGGCACGAATTTTTGAATATCTTACCCGATCTAACATTTAGCTATAGAACCTTATTTCAAACACCCCCATTCATAAAAAAATACAACCGTTGAAAAGGAAAGAGAAGAAAAAAAGGACGAGCATGTAGAAAAACGTGGCATCGTAGTGGTTAAACTTATCAACGTCAAATATCCGATTGAAACAGGTTAAAGTGCACCAATAAAAATAGAAAAATCAGTGTTGGTAGAAATCACCTTCACCACACTAGCAATTCAATTGTGAATCATCAAATTGGTTGTGAATTTTAATTCTAAAACTCGAATTAACAACCAAAATAACTAGTTGTTCAATTTATAACTTGAATCGAAATTTCGGCTAACTGAGAGGTGACATGGCTCATTAGTAATTAAAAAAAATACTGCTATTAAATTTAATTTTTTCTCTCCACATCATATCCTAGACGTCAAATTTTAAATCAGATTAAAATTTAAACTCTTAAGTGAAATAGTAATGTTTAAAAGTAAAATTTTGATCCAAACTATGAATTGAATAACGTAAATAAATTTTTATATTTATAATTTTATAAATTCAAATTTAAAAATCACCATAAAGTCAATGCTGGAACAAATTTTTAATAATAACCTATAATTATATCTTTTTGGAAAAAAAGTATATTCCAATTGTCACTCAAACATCTTTTTAAAGGATGACGCGAGTTTTAATAAAAATTGGTTGTATTAGATGAGGGAAAAATGAGTTTCACAAAAAGTGAAGATTGTAAGAGTAATACCGTGATTGCTGCCGGTTGCCAAACGGCGGGGAGTACTCCTTCAGTTCTCCTTGGTGAACTTCACGCCATGATGGTGGGTATTGGTTTCTGTTTTCTTCATGATTTTGGTCCGATTGTCTTGTTCTCCGACTCCATTCTTGCTATACATGTTTTTCACGAAGATTTCAATGGTTCCGAGTCTCTTCCGGATGACCTTTGGGAAGTGTTCGTTCATGCAAAAGAAACTTTGGTTTTCAACTTTTGTCACATGCGGTGAGATGCTAACATGGCCGCTCATGAGCTCGCGAGTCGAGCTTTCTCCTTTCCGGATGTAATGATCTGGTTACATGACTTTCCGTCATGGTTACTAGATATTGTATGTTCCGATTTGAATTAATATATACGTCTTTCTCTCAAAAAAAAAAATAATGAGTAAAATTATTTATAAAAATAGATTTAAAAGATGTTTTGGAGACGGATCAAAATAGAAAGAGAGAAGGATGTTCGAGGGAGGGATGGAGTACTGTGTATGGACAAAATTAGGATTTGGATTTAGAGGGGTTTGTATTTGGGCGGTGAGGTGTTTGTATATATTCCTTACACACACGGATACAGACAATCTCATGCACTCGTCAAACCCTCTCTAATTTCTTTTAATTCTCCCCTAATTCCAAACTCGCCTTTTCTCCACAGCCACATCATATCATTCATATTTATATTCATCGGATTAGCCCACGTAAATAAAAATAAGATCAATCACACAATTCATGTGATGATCTTGCATGTATATATATTATGCATATATATGAAGAAGAATATTGATGTTGATGATGCAAGGTGATAACCCTTTATTCAACGCTGCGAAATCGAGCTTCAGCCGCCCATCGCGGGCCTTCATATTGTTTCTGCTCGCGGCGGCGGCCACCGTGGCCCTCCACGTCACCACCCGCACCATCTCCCCCTTCTCCGATCAGCCCTCCCTCGACGGCTCCGGGGGCCCCAAGAGCTGCTCCCGCCTCTTCCGGGCCCCACCGCCGCGGAAGCTGGTCAAATCCGTCGCCGATTTCGGCGCGGTGGGCGACGGGATCACGTCCAACACCGCCGCGTTCCGCCGCGCGGTGGAGTATTTGAAGAGATCCGGCGGCGGCGGCGGGGCCCAGCTGAATGTTCCGAGGGGGAGGTGGCTCACGGGAAGCTTCAACATCACGAGCGATTTCACCCTTTTTCTCGAAGATGGCGCTGTCATTTTGGGATCTCAGGTGACTGCTAATTTCATTTACTATGACATGTTTTTATTTTATTTATTCTTTGTATTTTTCCTACAGTCATTAAATTTTTTATATTATTTTTTTTAAAAAAAGAAAATCTTTCCTTCTTTTTTGTGTTGCTTTGCTTGTGTGATATACTATGTTGCAGTTTACCATGTCTCAATTTTGATGCCTAAGTTTATGTGCTGCACATGGGCACCTAATTAAATGTGGGGGTTTCCCAAGTGAGAGTTTATGACAAAGATGGAGTTTTTAAGCTTCAAATTGTCAATTTAATTAGTGGGAATTGAAGAGATGCAAGAAGAAAAAAGCAACCTAAAAATGCTATCTTTATACTAATCAAAAGGCCCTTTAATTTATTTGTGATTGTGTATTAATGGGATAAATCTTGCAATAATGCTAATAAAGTTGAGTAATTTGAATAGTAGGATCCAGAAGAATGGCCCATCATCGAGGCGTTGCCTTCGTATGGAAGAGGTAGAGAGAGAGAGGGAGGCAGACACATTAGCCTCATTCACGGGAATTCCCTTAGAAATGTTGTCATTACAGGTACAAAAAAGATTCTCAAAAGTGTTTTAAGTAATGATCTTCATTATTAAAGTGTTTGCCATAATTGAACCAGCTCATGCTTTGCACAAGTTTTGAATAATGATGGAATTCAACTATGTTGAATGTGAAAGGGGAGGCTTGCAATGTGATGTTTAACTTTGTTTGGAATAATTATTTAGTTGACTAGATTAATTAGTACTATATGCCACCTCTCCCTTATTTCATATGTATCTTCACCTTCATTATGAGGTGTAATATCATAATGAGTCCTCTAAATAAAAAATATTTCAAATGGTGAATTGGTGTTTTTGAATCTTTGCTTGTGCCTAATGCTGCAAGTTAGGCAAATCAATTGGATTAACGAATGATATAGGCTTTCATGTGAAAGAGATTAGCATTTGATTAATGCGTGTTGATGCTAATTAATCGATCTAAGTCGAGTATATTTGCAGGTAACAATGGCACCATCGATGGTCAAGGGAAGATGTGGTGGGATCTATGGTGGAATAGGACATTGAAGCACACAAGAGGCCATCTTGTTGAACTTGTTAACTCACACAATATTCTAATCTCAAACCTCACTTTTCGCAACTCTCCTTTTTGGACCATTCATCCTGTTTACTGCAGGTATCACTTCATCTGCAACATGTTTCTGCAAAAAATATAAAAAGCAAAAAAAAAAAAAAAAATTGTTTAGTGGAAATATGTTGTCTTTGTATGAACTATATTAGTAGGTATTGGGGTAAAAGTTATTTAAGTTCAAGAAATGGGTGATTGTGGACTTCATAGTATTCTATTCTTGTATTGAAAAGTATATTTTTAGGCCTGCTACTTTGTCACTAAAGATCATTTCTTGCTTATTTTAAGTAGAAAGATACAAAACTTTAATAGCACCAACATAAACAATAGCAATAATGTGTCTTTACTGTTGGAACGAAGCAGTGGAAAAGATAGAAAGGAATTGATTTACAATTTAATTTTTTTATGATAAACCTCTAAAGAATGAGGAAAAAGGTATGCTTGTAAACATTTGAAGATTTTGTCTGCATATACCGGCTTCTAAACTTCGAATGATGCTTCTCTTGTTAAATTAATTAAGCATAGATATTGATATCTTACTATAAGTTTTCATTTATTTTTTGCAAAAGAAAATGGAAAGAACATGTTTTATTAATTTTGACCAGCATTTTTTATTTTATGCAGCAATGTTGTTATCAGAGACATGACAATCTTGGCACCTCTAAATGCCCCAAATACTGATGGCATTGATCCAGGTAGCACTCAAATTTTCACATTCACTTTAAATAGGCTAAAATAATGAAATTAAGTAGAAAATTCTTATTTATGCAGATTCAAGCTCCAATGTATGCATTGAAGATTGTTATATCGAGAGTGGTGATGATTTAGTAGCGGTAAAGAGTGGTTGGGACCAATACGGCATAGCCACGGCTAGACCGAGTGTAAACATTACTATAAGAAGAGTATCAGGAACTACTCCAACGTGTTCCGGCATTGGGATAGGCAGCGAGATGTCCGGTGGGATCAGTCATGTTCTAGTCGAGGATCTGTACGTTAGAGACTCTGCAGCCGGAGTGAGGATCAAGACCGACAAGGGGAGAGGTGGATACATCACTAATATCACTATACAAAATGTTGTGATGGAGAGAGTTAAGGTGCCCTTTAGGTTTAGCAGAGGCGCAGACGACCACCCGGATGAGAAATGGGACCGGAACGCGTTGCCTTTGGTGAGAGGGATACGGATAAGTAATGTGGTGAGTAAGGATTCGAGAAAAGCCCCCTCGCTAGTAGGCATTGAAGGGGCACCATTTGAGGATATATGCATGAAAAACGTTAGCCTGCTTGGGATATCGCCGTCTCTGAGGTGGAGCTGTGAGTTCATCTCTGGTTTCAGCGACGGGGTGACCCCCATGCCGTGCTTGGAGTTGCAGCGAAACGGCTCCTCGTCTTGGTGTTAGTGTTTGCTCCTCTCTCTCTCTCTTGGTTTCATATATTTGCAGAACACCCAATTCATCCATTATTTATGTAACATTAGGTACATATTATGGCAGTTTTTTTTTTTGTTTACTTGTACACAGAGTTGCAGTTTTACAAGAGTCCATTTTTTAGAAAGTACACAAAATTCTTTGTAATTTTTACCAGTGTAGTCATTTGACAACATTTTGTAACAAAGAAATTCTTGTATTGAACCAAGAAATAGACATTAGAAGTTAAAGAAAAGGGACTATACTATCTTTTTTGGGATAGGATTACTGTCAAATGATTGACTCTATGAAATTGCATTCATACTTGCTCATATTATACATAACTAAGGAGACATTCTTGAGAAATCTTTAGAATTCCCACTGCTTAGCTTATATCAAATGAAATATGAATAGCCCTTCATGTGTTTGAAAGAAGGGGCATAGTTGAAGTGATTCCCTAAGAAATCTAATAACAATACACTTGAGAAAACAAATATTATGACACAAATAAGAGCATGAAATTTCAGAAAATGAATTCCTTGAAGCACAAAATAGATACACGCTGTGGAATAAGTGTAGTTAGCTCATATACATTTCACCATTTCCAAAACACATTTGAACCACACTTGTACTTGTCCTTCCCTTCGCACTCCAACGCCAGATCTTCACTAATGAATGGAACTTTCTGCAACAAACAAAGCATTGAGCAACATTAGCACACACCATATATATATATATATATATAGGGTTGGGATCTATGAAGAAGTAACTATATTTCGTTCTGAATAAGTCAATAAATTTACCGAATAAATCACGCGACCGAACGAATAGTTATTTTACTGAATAAACACGTACATTTTTCGTTCATGCGCTCGCGTGATTTATTCAGTAAATGTATTGAATTATTCAGCCTTCGTTGTTTCCTTCTACATTTAGCATTCTTTATTGATCCCTTCCCTATATATATATATATATATATATATATATAGAGAGAGAGAGAGAGAGAGATCAAACCTTCTGTTTGGCAAGATCTTGGCAGCCGGTGAAGTTCTCGGGGAACTTGCACGTGCCGAACTGAACGGTGTAGGCGCGTGCGAAGTTTGCGCCGCTGGTGGCAAGCCTCTTCTTGTCATTCAGTTCCTGCATCAACCAACAATATCTTGATCAAACTCTGCATCTTTGAAACGTGATCATGCAAAACCTATAGATGATGTTGTCCTGAGCTTATAATCTTGAAACGTTACATCGTATAAGCTCTTCAAACATCTTATAAGATGCCTAATACAAACTCAGCCAGACACCCTCTTAGTAAAAAAGCAAACCTTGTTAGCCTTGCTCTTCTCCAGGTAGTCATCGATGACGCCGGCATTGGCGTTGGAGGTGGCAGCAACGGCGGTGAAGAGGGCGGCGCCGAGGCCGAAAAGGGCAGCTCTCCTTCCTGATTCACTAGCCTGCTGAGCCCTGATGACGGGCAGTCTCTGAGCCGGGGTGGCAACGGACGGCAGAGAGCCGACTTTCGAGCTGAGCTCGGCGCCGGAGATGGCGTAGTTGCAAGCCAAAACGCCAGAATTCATGACTGCCATTAGAGAGATTTTTTGGGGGGATGATGGGAAAATGGGGTGATGGAGATTACAGTTTATCAAGTGATGTGGGGTTAAGGTAGTGGATGGAGTGTGGATAAGGTGAGATTGCCTCACTCCCCCATTGGCAAATTCTGCATTTCATAAACTCCTACTTGGCACTTTTCTGTGGTGGGATTTCTATATTTTGAGGGCCCATTTTTGATAGAAAAGTGGGATTTCTATATTTTGAGGGCCCATTTTTGATAGAAAAGTGGGATTTCTATATTTTGAGGGCCCATTTTTGATCTTACTCAGCCTTAGCTTTTCTTTAATATTAATCCACACATCCTTGGATATTCAATAGTGAATGGAACTATGCAAATATTGGCAAAAAGTAATGCTTTTGCATTCCAAAAGGGAGATAGAAAGTAGAATCCCAAACAATTCATAACTGAAAAGCTAAAAAAGAACCTGCTTTGTAAAATCAAACTTAGAAGTAACACAAACAAAGAAGAATATGAAAAGCTCAAGCAACTCAAGTCAAACATCTATTGGATCAAATCTGATTCAGATTGACTGGAATTAACAAATAAAGACAATTTTAATACTCGAATAACCTCCAATCCAATAAACTAACAAGAAATGTCCCTCGCTGTTTACACTAATCTAGAGAGAGGTGGCAAAGAAATGGTTTGTGGATATACACACCCAATAGACCACATTTGAGGCTTCTGGGCACAGGTTGCATTCTGTTACCTGCAAAACCATGCACAAGTTGGGAATTTTAACGTTCAATCTCGATACTCGCTACTGTTGAAGATGAAGGCTGCAAGAACATTGGCTAAGAATAAAATTGGGCCGATTTCAATATCTGCATGTTCTTTATTCCTGTCAAGTAGAGCAATTTCAAGGCCAACCTGAGTTCGTTACCTCTGGCAACCACGGCCACGTGCTCCACAGCCTCACGGGTGCATTTCCCATCTTTTCTTATCATCCTGTGGCCTCCAAGGAATACCAAATATCGAGTATCTCATCAAAGACATCAGACACTGCAGACTTCTTCCATAACAGGTTCCTATAATTACAAAGGGATCATCTTAGGCGATGCAATCCCTTCCTCTTCCTACCCCTAATAGTAGCAGAATTCTTGGTGGTTCCTGGCAAAGCTAGTGACTGCCTGCCAGACGATGTTCTAGCTCGCTTAGGCGCCCACTTTAGTGGCATATTGTTTACAACAAGGCCTATATTATTGGAATTATTCAATTCCACAAACTTCTGAACTTCGTCGAGGATTTGAAATGTCCAGGCAGTTGACAGGTCAAGTGATACAGAATCATCAATTGGCTTCTTCCAGAGATCCATTAAGATATATTTGAGAGACTGAAATGATAAGGAAGATTGGTAGTGTGGCATATTACCACAAATCATATTGACCTTAACCACATGCTTGCATAGGTTTCCTTGTAATGACCATTCACAATCACAATGCGCGAATTCAGAACCAGGATTCCAAACTAGTTTACTTAGGCTGCTGTCCTTCTGACTGAGAACTTTAGCAAAAAGTTGATCTTTTTCATCAAAGGAAACAGAAGTGTCGGGGATTTGGAGAGCTCGATGCCATGACGTCGAAGCAATGTAATCATCCTTCACGTTTGGAAACAAATCACTTTCATCTGCATAACGGTCAAGCCAGTAGCTAGAGTGCAACTCAGTTGTCAACTTATGAACTAACCAATCAACCCTCTGGAGGGAACCGAGATGTGAATCATCATACAGTTTCGTTTTCAGCTTCACGTGATATGCTTCAATTGCACCAGACGCTTCCTGGCTTGCAAGTGGAAGAGTCTTCATTAATTTAAGCCACATTTCTGCAGCATAAAAGATTCATGAGAAAGCAAGCAAAAGCATGCAAATGACAACAATATAGACAAATAAACGCGCATGTATTACAGAACATAGTCACTGACCAATCTTAGGGAGCCAAGAATCTTTGAAATATTGCATAAAGGAAGTTTGATCAACAAAATCCAGCAAGAGTTCTTCTAAAGCAACAGCAAGATCCATTCCTCCCCAAATGCCGTACACTATTTGGCCCAAACGTTTAAAGATCTCCCTCTGGACTTCAATGTTAGTACATTTCTGAACGACATGTCGCAGCCATGACCTACGAACACGCCAGAGGGAGAAAAGTACAGGGCAAGAAAATATCTCCCTGAAAAAATGAGAAGGCCAAATCAATAAACTGTAATTACTAGCTAGATAAAGATTGAGGAAAAGAAATGCAAGCAAAGCATTTTGCCTTATGGGCTCAATCTCTGCAGCAGCATCATCAATTAAAATTCCGTTGGCTTTCCATCCAGGGTCAACTGAGTGAACTCGATCAAGTAGTGATTTCATCCATATAGCGACATCTGGCTTAGCAATACTGCGAGTAATGATCCAAGCAACAGGGAGCACATGTTCTCTTGAGTCAAAAACAAGAAGTGTGCACAATGGGTACTGCAATTAGAGTAACTCATAATTTAAGAGCCATGAATTACAGATTCTTATGCAGCACTGAACAAACTCTAATATATATATATTTTACCTTTAGTCTCTTAATCCCAAATGTTGAATCAACCGCTATGATATTCCGATGGCCAAAGCGGATCATTTGTTGCAGCTGCCATTCAGTCTGTATTCCCAAGATAAAAGGCTCATTTTCTGATGTATCTCGATAAAAGAAAATGGACTTCTTGTTCCGTTCAGCCCACAAACGAATGCTGGCTTCGTCATCTAGATCCAACTCGTGAGTGGAACGCTTAATAATCATCCCAAGTTTCTGCACATATTGTGAAGCAAGGGTTTGCACTTTTGGATCAGAACCACAGTAGCGTTGAATCCCCTCGATATGTTTCTCCAACACATTTTCCTCAGGTATACCAAGATAAATCATAGACATAGTTTGCTGTTGAATCTCACTACAAACATACGGAATCTTCTTGGCACCAGGGCCTATTGCATCCTTATCTAGGGGGCCATGGCAGACAAAGCCTGCTTTATTCACATGACGCCTCTCATTATATATAAGAAGCACAAGGGATGGACGGGCATATAGACGCTTCACAACAAAATTGCATGTACACCCCCGCATAGATTGAGGTCTGGCTGCACGATTTCGTGTGTTTAGCCGATATCTTCTACTTGGCAATGTACCTCCACCTTCTCCATAATTTTCAGGCCCAAAAGAACACCAATACCTTCACAATAAAAACAACTAACATCAGCATTAGAAAGATGACTCGGAAACTGAATACTACAGTGGTAAATTTATTGGCTTGCATAAAGGGAGTTCAACGAAATGATTGAATTACTTCTTTCAGAAGGCATACAGGGTTTTGTAAAAGGGTTAAACCATTGAAGTGAAATAATAAAGATTTAACATTTTCCGACTATGACGGATCAAAACCTAAAGTAACTGTTTCCAAGCAATTCTACGAAAGAGTAAAAAATATTATTTTCCTGCCTATGTGTTTGCATTTAACATCTACACAATGTTATTAGTTATTACAGGTATCTTTAAACATATATAGTATAGGGGGCAAAGTGGATTTCATTCAAAGCATTAAACAACTAAAAACATGGACAGATAAACAAATCATCTTAGCTACCTTCTCCAGTGTATTTTTTTGTTTCCTAACTATGTAAGAGTGAAGTATGCCCGTCTCTATTCAAATGTCTAACCACATCATAGATAGCAATATAAATCTACTAATACCACTTCTATTTAAACAGATCTTCATTGTTTACCATATTGTGCAGGGGTTGAATTGGATCAGTGGCTTTTAATATTTACTAAGAAAAAAAAAAAAAATAACAATGCCATGGATCGACGAATAAATCTTTTCCTATACCTTCTGTCTCAGTATGACATTTGTTCTGTGTTCAAATTGGTAGAAGTTGAGTGGGTAGTAATTTTTTATTCAGAAAAGTATATAAGTAATAAAAGCTATATGCAAAAATTGGGCAATCTTTGTTGTTTGTTCAGGCATGTATGAATCAAGTGGAGTCCAAGAAAAACTAAACAACTAAGTGAATAAATGGATAAACAAATCTTCTAGTTTCCCTTCTGCATTTAGTATGACCTTGTTTGCTCAATCATGTAGGAGTAGAGCTGATCATTAGCTTCTGGATCCAAATCCAATGAAGGTATAAAAAAACAAGCCATGAGTGAGCACCAAATGGTTCGGAGGAAAGTATAAGTGTGACTCTCAGTCACCTTCATCTCCCAAAATCGGTATATTCCTACTGTCTCTCTCCCCAGGAATAGGGAGGGAATCTGTGTTTGGAAGGTAAAGTAAAGCTGAGTCTGCAGAGACTAAAAGCAAGATAATTTAGTTCTTTGTGAAGCTATTTACTTTGCCAAGGCACACACACACATTCATTTTGTGTCAGCCCAAAACAAGCCATTTTAAATAAGAACATCCAAAAGATTGACAAAGTACAGTCATTTCAAATGAAAGCATCAACCCGCAAATCCAAATGAAGGAGATAATTAAATGCTTAGATTAAACCAATATAATTAAAAAAAAAAATGAGAACATAAACAAAAGTGAATTGACTACTTACAGCCTATACTCCAAATACTCATCATTCTTGTATTCCTTTAAGGTTCCTTTGGATCGTTTCCGGCCCCTCTCGATGTGGAACCTGGTTGGGCACTCGACATTAGAACATTCTCCAATTATGAAGGCATCAACCCGATCATATGGTATAAGAGCAACATCATCACATCGCTCTGCACTTCTAAGCTTGAACCAATCCAAATTAGCTGAACAGAAATCTTCTCCAGGGGGATCTTGCACTGGGAGATTATCAATAGATTCAATTACATCCATCTGCTTCAGTTTAACCCTTCAACTTCTAAAATTGTGTGATTAAGCAACGGGCAGCATTCACTGCGCATAACTGCAACAAATAACAAATTAAAATAAAGAGAATATACACAGTTAGAAAAATTAGGCATTATCTATTACCTAGTTTCAAAGATGAGCAGAGGTGTAAATGAAGCTACAAGAAATGGTTCAGGTACCTCAAAATATCGAATCAAGATAATTAAACAAAAAATCAAGAGTATAAACAACCACAGTCACCAGCAAAAAGAGAAAGTAAATCACGAAGATACAATTTTTTCGCGGCACAACAAATCAGAAAAGCACAATTTACAAACAATCTTAACAAGAAACAAGATAAAATGGACGTATCAACACAGGGAAAGCACGCAGCAAAAGAAAATCAGAAACACAAATTTCTCCAGAGGTATAGACAATCCTAAAAATTATAATCAGGAGTTGTGTTTGGGAAAAGACAACTTACAGCTGCTCCATGGTAAATAACACTCATACCAGTGTGTGTACGTGTGTGCGTGTGTGCTTGTGTGCGTGTGAGAGAAAGAGAGGGTTTTTGTTGAAGGGCTGAAAATTTTGAAGGGGTTTTTGAGGGGGTGAAGGATCTTTCAAGCAGAAACCTTTCTCATTTTTCCTTTTCTTTTTCTCTCTCTCTTTTAAGTTTCCAAAGAAATTTATTTCTTCGCTTTACAAAAGAAAAAAAAAAAAATCTTCGTTTTTTTCAGTTTTTCACTTCTTCTCATTTGGAAAAGACCTATCTCACTGTCACATGTCAGTCCGGTTTTAAAAAACTAAATATTTAATTTTTTTTTTAATCCACTTTGTTAAATTCAACACTCAATTTTTTCTTTAATAAATTAACAATATTAAATAAAAAAATTTAAAGATCGCGCCACATAAAATTCGAACCTAGGACATTTAAGTTTAGTATTTGAACGCAAAAAAACAAATTGAGTTAGTGTTTCTGGGGTGCAATTCGATCGTATAAGTTGGCCTATATATATTTTTCTTTCATAACTTATTGAAAATCGTAATCAAATCAATAATGCTAAATCAAAAAGGCCATACAAAAAAATTTGTTGTCTTCTTCAATGTTAATAAGAGCATCTACAGTGCAGTCTCTAGCGTGCTGGACCCAGTTGACGAAGGAGAGTCGTGCGCTGGCGTGCCGCACAAACTCGTACTAGATAGGTCCATTGGTGCCGAGCACAATGTGGCGCGTGTTCAACTCGCGCCCATTTAATAATAATAATAATAATAATAAAATTCTAACCTTTAGTTACATTTTTAATTTAATTTTTTTAAAAATAGCCCGTCAACGTATCTTTTGGCATTTTTTTCCTTTTTCAATATCTATAAATACTCCATAGTCTCTATTCCACGTTATCACAAATTAATGATTTGAAAGTCAAATTTTTCATCGGAATTTCTTGATATTGGTCACTCATATTTGAATAAATTATTCACTTTTCGCCTTAAAAAAATCATCTTATCATTTCAATAAAACACTTTCACATTACTTTTTAAAAATATATATTATACTAATATTATTCTACGTGGAAATTTTAGGATTTCCTATTCATATTTTAAAAATATTTAGAATTTCACAATGGATTTTCATTAGATTTATCGTACCAAAAAAGAAATAAAGACATAATTTGAAGGGACGGATGAAATATTAATATTACCTTTGTAGTTTTCGATTTTTATTGAGACAAATAATCAATTCTTATAACAATTTATATTTATAAATTTAAATAGGTTCAAATTAATAATCAAAACGATAACGGGTATAAGTATATTAGCTCTTGATACCCCTATCTAAATAAACACATTGCTAATTAAAGCAAACAAACTCCTAATACAACTTGACTATGAATAAAATCAAATATGTCGAGTTACGATTACTCGAGTCTTTTCTTTTTCGTTTTCTTTTTTGTTGAAAATGGCAAACCTCCCTTGTTGGCAAATTAATTTTGCCAAAATGCACCAATAAAGCAACAATTTCCTCACATTCAAGTAAATACCAAAAGTCTACTAAATCAAACACATGCTCATTTACAGTAGAAACTTCTTATCACTGAAAATGAAACCATAATTAATACCACACTTAATCAAATCATCTGAGAATCAAAATACGAAAATTTATTTAGATTTAACCGAAGGAGTCCTTAGTCCTTACCACTTACCAGCAAACTGTCAGAAAACTTCACCGTAAGGCGAAAATTCGAACATAAGGGCTGATCATCACACAACTCCAGAATAGACGAAATACGAGAGCACGGTGAGCAAAGCATAACAAGAAAACAACAAACTGCGACCACTCTTTAATCGGAACCCCCAACACCTAAAAAGTCGATGAATTCATGACCTGCAGAATTCGCATCCGAGATCATGGAACTCCCGTAGCTTTTTCTCTGATGTGGGCGAGGACCAAGGCTGCTCAGGGTGGAAGAGGGCGGCCCGACCTGGGTGAAATTTTCACCCTTGCCATAGACAGAAGAGGAACCACCAATGAATGAAGGCCTCATTCCTACCCTGCCAGGCATCGGACTCACCAAGGGAGCAGAGCCATGATAGTTTGTTCCTCGACTGGTAACATCAGAAAACTGTGAGCCAACCATTGATATGCTCTGATTTTGAGACAAACCTCTAGATCCATTGTCCAGACGGACATGGGGATCGTTGCTGGAAGATGAGGGTGTGGATTTCCTACTCCCTGCTAGTATATGGTACTGGTTCTTCACTTGGTTATCTGTTCGACCAGGGAAGTAACTGACGATGACAGACCACTTGTTTCCAAATTCGTTGTGAAGCAGAAGGAGCCTTCGCTTCTCTTCTACAGTGAATGGTGTCTTATCAACTCCCGGGTGCAATTGGTTGAGCCACCTTATCCTACAGCTCTTCCCTATGAGGAAACCAGAAAACAGACCTTATCTCTTAGCATTAGAAAACTGAAAGTGACTGACATGCATAATACAGAAACGCCTTTGATGAAGTCTCAGACACAAGGGAAACAATACCTGATCTCCCTTCGATATGAGTTGCAATGTGATCCCACTTTGCTGGACCATGCATCTGGACAAGGGTTTTTAGGAGCTCGTCTTCCTCGTGTGTCCAGTGCCATTTTCTGCAGCCCTTTCTTCTCTGGCTTGCTCTGCCACTTGTTCTCAAGGTCGCCATTGCAGAAATTAGAGCCTCTTAAAAGATGACTAGTTATTTCTGCGGCTTCCGAAAGTTTGATTTGAAATTTATAGGAGACGAAGGTAAAAGAAATGCATCAATGCATAGCTGGAGAGATGTAATAATCTGAAACTGATTTTGTCAATTTGGACGGATTACATAAATATCACACCTACTATTCACTGAATCAAGTTTCATTGTCAACACATGTAACGGACGATAAAGTATTCTAGCATCGTAAATGACTCAACTCCGTGAGTCAATACAATTAATGAGTTTCTGTTCTTTGCGCTCACTTTGCTTATCCCTAGACAAGCCAAAGGAATCAATTCCGAAATATAATGCGAAGAAATGCATAGGTTGCAAAATTTAATACTATATAGCATTTTTTATTCCTAAATCCCCAGAAGGGACAAACTCTATGTGAACCAGAAAACACATTGAAGCACCCACCACTTTATTATCTCACAATATAATTCAACAGAAGGAAATAAAAGGAAAATCAGTCGCGAGGTTTTAAAACCACTGTGCAAGAAACCTGCTTTATGAGTGTGTTGTTGGTGCATGTGGATTTCAAAATGTTATTTATTGTTGCGCCAACAAAAGAAAAAGCAAGTTACAGAAATGAAAAAGTTGGTCAGCCCAACTCTTTTAATTGCAGGTCTGGATTGCTTGTCTGTTTTTCAACAATATATCAAACAACCCAAAAGAGTTAATACTGCGCAATCTGGGAAGTAAATGTAAATTCTCTTTTTAAAAAGAGGCGGCATCTGTCACAGCCGTTTCAGGAAATGATAGACAGGAGCATGAAGAAAATTTAGGTCAAGTATTATTGCAAGACATTTTAAGAAAAATGAAAAAATGCCACCATCTTCTAAGAGAAATCCTGAAACAATTTGATATACTACATCATTCATTGCATTTACCTTTTAATGACTAAATTTATTAAGAGCCTAACATCCTATCGCTGAGTTCTCTGAGAATAGCAACAAACTCCATAAATAAATAACTATATGAAGAGATTTGATATAAGCTATGGTCATAAAATGGATTTTAAAGATGAAACTTCTTTTATTTTCTTTTTATTTTTTATTTTCATTTTTAAACACCTAAAGGTGAAACTTATCTACTCATTTTCCAGTACCTTAGAGGAGTTTCCATTAGCAAACAATATTTGCAACCCCGTGCATCCTTTCCACCATTTGGAGGTAGCAGGCATGTTCATGGGAGGAAATTATTTGATTGAAAATGATTCAATTGCTCCCCAAGTACCCTTGTTGTTCCTTTAATACTTGGCCTGTAACATTTTCCATATAAAAACTCATTAATGAACAGAAAGAACTTCTGCATATAAGCAAATGGTCAGGACTAAAACTTGATGCACGTATCTAAGTTCTGAGGTATAGGTCACTCCCTTATTTCCAGTCAATTTCATTCTTCAGCCCGTATATTTTTGTAGATCTAATAACAGATAGTTCTTTCAGCCAGTACATTTTTGTAGATCTCACAGAAAGGGACAAGTAAAAGAAAAAAGGATTTAGATCCTGACTGTTCCATCCAGGAAATTCAAGTATTGTAGACACGAATAAGATACATATCCACATATTCATATTTTGTCAATCCTGGGGTATCATCAGAAAGATACTCAGTTTAAGCATAAACCAACTAACTGCTTCCTTTTAAGAGGAGGTTTGGCTGAGCTTATAAGCTCCTTAAAAACACATTCCAAGAGAATCCAACACCTAGTGACCTTGTGAACCATGCAGTTCTTACTGAAGGGACTTCACACATAATATCAAGAAAGTAGTGACAATATAGAAATTTTCAAGTAAAAGGCAGTAACTAATACTTTAACATCAATATGTAAATCCTTTCCAGAGAAAGGAGAATGTAATCAAGATCACAAAGATTCTGGAACCATTATGAGGTGTGGATCTAAATCCATCTTAGGGAATTAGAAAATAAGGAATGACAATCTAATAAATATATTTAAGATGCCTAATAATAAATATCAGCGGCCCCCAGGTTTTGCAAGCAACCCAAGGGAAGTATCTTACTCAGCAGGAAAAATTACTATATAAGAGAAGGGGTCAACAACATGCACCAATAAAAGATAAAAGCTTAATCATCACCAGCCCCATAGTTTAAAGGCTAAAATGATCCGATTACCATCAACGTCCAAAAGTGAAGTTGGATTTTTGTTTCAGAAGGTGGGAAAAAAATTACTGTACCAAGAAATATATGATGTGTCAGCATAATTTTGCATGAGTAAGTAACAGCATTTTTTTATGACAGAAAAGAACACTGGAATTAAGTTTTATCACAATGGCAAAAGCACACTAGGGTTTATACATTGGTGGTATAAACACATATACATGAACAACTGACAAACAGCAGACTATCTGCAATTGTATACAAAGAAGAATCAAACTATTGGTGTCAATCCATTAAGCCAGAAACTGAAAATGTTGAACATATGAGAAAAGTTGTATAAAGCTTCATGTATACCTGATATTTTATCTTCTTTTTCAGGCTAAAAAGCCATTTAAACAACACAACTCAAAGTTACATTGTTGAAAGATGTTCCTTGAAAACAACAAGCATGAGCAAATGATAGCCAGCCTTGAAATTTCAAAATAAGGATTTAGATTCTTGTGGAAAAAGCTTTTTTTAAGTCCTCTTCCTTGCAGATTTTTTGGCCTTCATAAGCATCACAAGGGAGGGAAGGCGCTGACGCACTGGCACATTCATAGGCCTGTATAATCTTCTTAAGTTTTCACCATAGCTGTTCGATGAGCTCACAGTTGAGGTAGCAGCAAGTTCTGTGGAATTTGTCTCAGTAAAATCAATTTTTCTCTTGGTTTTTAATACCTCTTCAGCATTCACTTGAGCAACTTCTTCTTTCTCGAATGACACATTTTTTGTTTCTGCTGCTGATTTCGCCATTGAACTACTTGTGGAAATCTCCTCCTTATCATAATTATTGTTAGGCCCACTGCAATTTGTTCCAGCAAACTTGCTTTGTCTCATTGCTACCAGTTGCTCTTCAGAATTCTCAACAGTAACATTTTCTTTCTGAAAAGAAACATTTTTTGTTTCAATTAGTTCTTTCTCCTCGGAATTACAAATGGCTGATGCATCTTTAGATTCATGTGGGAATGCCAAATAGGGGAGACCAAGCCTCGCTTGTCCAAATAATGTGACCAAAGGTCTTTTGCCCGGGGGAGATAAACTCAACCTTTTCCGCTGGTAGGTGGATATGACCAAAGATCCAGATTGTGTTTCCACATAGCCATTGGAGATGTCCTCCACCAAATTTGAGGAGCTCAATTTTTTATTTGGTCCATCTGGAACTAAATGTTCTACGGCATTGATGTCAAGAAGTTTGCATAGAGAGTCGTCAAAAGCTTGTCGATTTTTAAAACAGTGCTTCTTAACATAATCCAGTTCCATAGCCCTGCAGCTAGGCGTTGTTGACACTACCCATTTCGGCCCAAGAAGTTGCAAGGCCCAATCCAGTTCTTCTCTGGACGAGTGTATTGAGTAACAGACATGCCAAACACCATATATATCTTTGACAGCTTGATTGACTCTTGCCTTTTGTTGCTTTTCCATCTCGGAAACACCCTCATTACAAACATACCATTGTGAAGAAGGACGTAAAATAAGAGGTTCGTGCTGAAAATTGGCACGAGCCTCAGCTATCTTTACTGCAGCTCTTTCATATAGTTTGGGGAAGCCATCAAATAGTTGGAAACGTGAAGATGGATCTTCTGATATGATCTCAGGAGCTATGAGTTTAAGCGAGTTAAAGCATTCTAAATTTCTGGCTTTATCTACATATATCTTCTCACCAAATGCTTGCGACACCTCTACAAGTATTTCTTCTTGACCTAGAAGATCACATGCCAAATACACCGCACGGGCATCAGGGTGATTCCATATACAGTTGATAACCTGGTTTGCAAATATTTGTAGTCAGTCAGTCAGTCATTAAAGTGCAGTCAATATATCTACTGACTTAAGCATCGAAAAAGGGATCATTTAAGCTTTTAGATGGTACTTCAAATATTAAACCATCTAATATCCACCGGCCAAGAGAAACATATTCAAGGAGGATTAAGGAAGTATACCTGCTGCTTCGCTGAGTATTTGCTGGGCATCTTCAAAGGATATTGACCAAATGTGCAATCTAGAAAAATGTAATCAAGTGGACATTTTGGTTCTTTCCCTTTCTTGCCAATGTACTTGTCTGGTAAACTTAGGAAACACTCGGGAGTTAATCTGCAATCTCCTGTGTGAAATATATTGCCAAAACTTCCTTCAAATAGAAACATCACCGCTCCTGAATAAAAATACAAAAATTGCTTGTGACATTTCTTTTTCATCAGAATCTTAAGATCATCTAGACTTGGAGGCAAAGGTGAGTGTAAGAGGGAACATCTGGAGGCAAATGGGAAAAAAGGGGCACAGTTATCAACCTCTAAGCAAGTGAAGAAATGGGGAAAATGTGATAAAGATTGCATTAACAAGTTTGCTAGTACATATAATACTACATATATAAAGAAGGCTATGTTCTAATCTGATAAGAATGAAATAATATCGACATCACTTTCTATTCACATGACATGCTACTTTTCCATCTATTCCCTTTCAGGCTCACCAACGGTATGGACGCAATTATCACTTCATCAAAATGTTGCAAAAGATTATCACTTTTCCAGGTTGTACAGAAATATGCAAAATTCAGACAGCATGAAATGCAAAAAAAAGGGCAATACAGACCTGGACAATGATTGGCATCAAATGCAGTGACAACGTAATCACCATCGGGATCCTGAATCACCAAAGATTGCCCGACCTCAATAGCAACGAACATCGAATCATCAAGCTGTAAAAACAATTCGAACAATAAACCGATCAGAAAAGGCAAGGGGTGGAAACAATTCAAATGAAGAAGAAGAAGAAAAAAACGCGCCTGGGGATAGAATTGGCGGAGAAGAATTTTGGTAAGGAGAGTGGAGTAGATAGGATAGGAAGCGTGAGAGAGGATCCCCTGCGCGTGGTCTTTGTGAGCGTGGGTGAGGAAATGGCTCCTCTTCAATTTGGAAGACGGCGTCCATGTATCCACCGAAAATGGCAGCCCCCGAGGCATCTCTATCGGCATCTTCAACTCTCTCTCTCTCCCTCTCTCCCTCTCTCTCTCTCCCTCTCCCTCTCTCTCGTGTGCTTCTGTAGAGCGAGAGCGACAATGGTTAAACCTGGTCGAAATTAAATCAGGTGTGATGAACCAGAGTAAGAATTAATCAATGTTTTTTTTTTTTAATTATGCCCAAAAAAATACACGAACATCGAAAAAAATTCAAATTTTGATTTGAACTTTCAATTAAGTTAAAAATACATCAATATATTGTAGTTGCAATTGTTACCCGTCGAAATTAGACCTTAATTTGCAGTCGAAAGCGATGAGGAATTGCATTTTTTTTTGTCAAAGTTCGTGTATTTCTTTTGTCAATATTATTTCTTTAATACAAAACAACGTCGTTTTAATTATCGGATGCTTGCGCCATGTATGAACTTCTGACTGTCAACTAAATTCTAATTTCGACGAAAGTCAAATTCAAGTGAAAATTATAATTCAAATATAAATTTGTGTATTTTTTATTTAATTTTTTTGACTTAAATTGAAAATTCATGTAAAAATTATACTTTTTCACCAAAGTTTGTGAATTTTTTTTGCCATAATTCCTTTTTTTTCAATAAATTAGACACTTGAACATGAGATTTTTTTTTTCCCCCAACATTAATCCCTCTGTATCATGCTGATACATTGGGTCCTCACTTATAATATATATTAATGTAATTAATAATTAAATTATTTTTTATTAATTGTTAATAAAGTGTTGGCAGGAAATTGTTGAGCAATTGATTTATATATATAATATATATATAGATATGATTAGTCAACCTTATAAATATATATTGAGAAAAAAGGTGGAATTTTTTTTAGCTAATGGATCAACTTTTATATATGTATAGATTGAATCCTCTCAGCATCTTTTCATGATCAAATCACTTGGACTTGCACAAAGATTTCTAAATCCAGGCTGGCGACTATAAAAATTCATTTGAAATTCCCAACATTCTTCATCAGTGTTCTGATAGCATACACCAGAAGAGCTCTCTCTCTCTCTCTCTTTCTCTCTCTCTATTTACATGGCCATCATACAGATTACGTCCAACGGAACTGTCAAATTGAGTTACGTACCATGGTTACTCAATGTTCAGCGAGGCTACCTCGTGGTCGTCGTATTCGAGCCCTGTTGTCCTGTTCTGAGGAAGCACGAAACTCGCCTGCTTCACACCCCATTTATCAGCTCATCCTCCCACGAGTACGTTGCAGGGGTTGGCGTTTTCCAGCACATTTCTGGATTGCTATAGTATGTTCCGCGTTGGAGATCTGGACGGCGCTTGAGCTCTAAATTGTGGGATTTCGAGCCACGGATCAAGGGATGTTCTTGAGTTGGGCCTTAATGGAAATATCGAGTGATCGTTATAATTCTGACTGCTTTGCCCAACATAAGGATAAGAGGGGTGTGGTGGAGAAACGAAAAAGCTGTTGTACGCCCCTCCATCATGTCGTAACGGGCTTGAAGAGGGGGATACGGGCAGAGATGTTATCATTCTCATGTTATCCCTGCAGACACGATACAAGGACAGTTAAATTTCCACGCGCACGCCCAATATGCAGATGAAACACATCGGATCGAGTAGAACTAAATGTCAGTACCTAGGGCTTATTAAGGTTCTTGGTACGGTTAACTCGAAAGAGCTGTTCTTCGTTCTGCTGGACTGCATTTCCTGAGCAGTCTGCCATGAGTATCAACATAAAAAATTTAGACAGATTGCACAAAATCTTTAAATAATTAGTCTGCAATCACATTTATATTCAAGTAACTGCAATACTCGGCAAATTCAGAAAGAAAATATTCATACTTCATTACCAAGGAAGCCACTAAAGTCTATATATCCATATTTTACCGGCAGCGAGTGGGATTCAGGGTCCAACTCTAGCAATAATAGAGTGAAATCCAAGTTAAACTAGAAGTTTTCAGTCACCAAAGTGCCTCTATTTAATGCAATGAGAACGTCCAAAACCGAAACAGGGAAAATGAATGAAGAAAGTTGAAATAGACAAAATTTCAAGATAAGAATCAGTCAAAATATTGGATCGTGTAACAAGAAAAATTACCGGTGTGCGGCTTCCATCAAAAGCTCGAGGAAAAGCCTCTCTTGTTATATTGGCATTGGCTCGTGCTGTTGTTTGATTTCTAACAAAAGGGTGACAGAGTAACTTGGATGCAGTTGACCTCGCAGATGGTTCCCGCTGCAAGCATTGCCTTATGAAACCTTTTGCATCAGCAGATAGGTAATCTGGAATTTCTGGAGTGTCTTTGCTGTTTCCAATTTTAAATATAGCAGCAACCTGATAAATGAAATGAGCCCCAAAAATTTAAATGCCAAAGAAATTTCAAAACAACGAAAGTTCAACTTAGCAAGTTAAGATGTCGAACCCCTTCATATTGGCTCCAGGGCGGTTTAGAAGTAGCCATTTCAAGAACTGTGCATCCTAAGCTCCAGATATCTACTGGAAGGCTGTATCCATTTGTATTCATAACCACCTGATGGGATATAGGCATATAGAATACAATAATCAGAATCCATTGGGAATAAAAACTGTCTAAAATGCCTTGTGAACATATATCGTTTTCAAATAGAAAGAGACGAACCTCAGGCGCCATCCAATAAGGGCTGCCTTTGAAGGATAACATTGATGAACAGTTAGCTATCTGTTCATTGAAAAATCATTACATAAGCGAGTCAGTACCTTGGAATAATAATTCCATATAGAATTCAGCTTATCCATGACAAAAACAATGGGAACCATTCATGCGTCCATAGATTTTCCACTCTTCTGTCATGCTAGTGCAGATATTTTAATGTATTAAGAAATGGAAATCTACTACTGAGGTGCATGAGATCGATTATTTCCAATCTGGAGACATGGCGTAAGAGATATTTACTTTAATATATTGCACATTTATTGCAGGGAGAAACTAAGAGAAACAATATTTTATTATTGAGCGCACTTTTACTGCACTTCTACACTTGACAAATAAGCTTGAGTGCCAGTTCATACTACACGGAGAGTGATCGAGAACAAGGTAAGCACAAATGTCACGGTATTGATATTGGTTGTAGGCGTGATGGCTCTTATACTCCTAGCCAAGTTGTACTTAATGACTAGCACCACTACTCGGTTAACCATGTTTAAGCAATATACAGAATTCCACCAACCAACCACTGCAGCTTCATAAAGTCACATAATTTTTTTTAATATTCAGTGACCTACTATGTAATTTGCTATTGAGATAACAAATAGCAAATAAATGAAGCGATACATACATGTTTCGCCATTCCAAAATCAGCAAGTTTTACTTCACCATTTGGGTCTACTAAAATGTTTGCTCCCTTGATATCTCTGCAGAGAAGCAATGAAATTTAGAACATCACCATGCAACATGAAATAATGTTTTGATTGCCAGGAAAGAGAGATGTGGACCTGTGCACAGTATTGCGCCCGTGCAAGTAGGCCAGACCACAGAGGATCTGGCGGGTGTAATTCTGTATAACAGGTTCGGCAAACGGACCATATTCTTGCAGTAATTTGTGGATGGAACCTCCAGAAACATACTCCAAATAAACTGATAGTCTCTCTTCGCTCTGGAAGAATTAACCACAGTTACAAGGAGCAAAAGTTTCATGGTCTACCCATCATGATATAATGAGATGCATAATGATAGAAAATAGACATTATATACATAAATGAGATGTGATTGGCAGACTTGATCGATACTGGTAATAATTTGTAAGAGGTGTTCAAGAAGTTTTGTTTTCTTCATGAATTTGCAGCAAAAACCAATCTCCCGATTCCACAATCTGATAGGCATGACAGGAGGTATTGGAAGCATTTATTCAGTAAAGACTGGATATTTGGTTGATTTTCGATATTATTTACCGCCAGTTCATCAGATGCCTTTCAAGAATAAGGATAGGATGGAGCTGGTTTTGAAATGAAATATTTTTCCAAAGTTTTTCCTGGGGAGAGTTTTGAGAGATTCTTGTCCTGTTGAGTGGAATCTATGTAGACACCATGTTCTGACAGTTAGGATCTGTTTGAGCTGCAATAAAGTTCTGGGCTAAATCAAGTTTTACGTGATAGAGTTCAGTCATTCTTGGAAAGAGATTAAATTCTGGATGCAGGTCATTGAAAGCAATACAACTTAACTTTAGAGAGAGAGCCACATATTTGGATGCCTATTAGGCTACAAGACAAATGAATTGAGCATATTTCAATTCCAGAAATTATCAGGAGACTGGAATCTTCAGAGGCTTGCCCAAGTTAGAGCGGATGCCGGCACTCATGCCGATTCGACCCAGAATGGCATAGGTTGTCGTTCGAGACTCTAACAGCTCCATTTTGGCAGAAAAGAGAGAGTGTTCTGGATTATGAGATTGCTGAAATGATGGCTTTGGTTAGGTAGGGATTTCTTCTTGGTATTTTTTCATATGTACCGAAATACCAATTTGATCGGTTGTCTGATTACCTGTCTTGGTTATTATTATTTGTTTTGCAGGATTCTCTGCCTTCTTAATATATTTCCCATGTCGGGCTTTCAAAAAAATGAATAAGTGAAATGTACTATAAGACTAGACTGAACTTAATCGTACCAGATCACTTCCATAGTATTGAACAATATTCGGATGTGAAAGCTGACTTAGCAAGGTTATTTCCTGAAAAGATGAACAAATGTGTAAGGAAGTTATAGATAAGAACAAGAATTTGGAACTAAAAGTACAAGGCAAATGCCTTAAGGTAGAATGTTATTCTTTCAAGTAGTTGATAACAATGTTGTAAAAGTCTTGAGGTGTTTTGTCTCGGCGAGGCGAGGCGTAATCCTCAAGGCGGTCCGAGGTTTAAGCCTCGACTAAAGACAAAAAAGTTTATAAAAATTATAAAATAATTATAATTTAAAAAACATAGATAACAAACCAAACACTAAACTTAATTGTTTAGAAGTCTCAAAAACATCAAATTAAAGACATAAAGTGTTCGTAATATTGTTTAATTACTCAATAATAAGATCAAATCATAATCAAACATCACAGTCATCTAACTCATCCACAACACCATTAGTCCTCATCAATATACATCTATATCCAATCTTGTTCGTTGCATCTCCTCAACAATAAGAAGATTGATGCTACTGCATAACTTTCTTTCTTTTTTGTTTAGTTAGGGTTATAATTAGTTTAGATGGGTTTAGAGTTTATGTATAATATTTATTGGGCATTCAATTTTTATTGTTTTTGAATTAGTTAGGCCGAAAAAACCCGACCAACCAAGCCCAAAAACCTTGTGTGCTGCTTTTTGGTGAGGTGGGCTTCACACCTTGGGGCATTTTACCCTAAGGCGTACACCTCAGCTTGAAAAGGCGTAAGCCTTGAGGCGTTTTCCCATAGCCTCGCCTCAAGGCGGGCCTCAAAGCATAAGACTCAACAACTTTTTATAACACTGGTTGATAATGTAAATCAAGACGGCAAGTATTCAGAAGCACCTGATTCAGTTGCTTGAGACTTTCTTTTGATGACTGATCGTCTGAAACAAGTCGGACTTCTTTTATGGCGCACATTTGCCCATTCTCACTGCCATAAACACATTAGATTGTGTTATAATGTTTACGTATATAATCAGTAGAAGTTCGAACCTAAGTAGACTGCACAGGAGAAGAAGATAATCAATTTTACCCTAAGTTCCGCTCATGCACTTCAAATTATTAGTCAGAAGGTACACCCACATAACTGCAATAAGGTAAATTACTATACACTGGTAACAATTGACGTCATGTTATTGCTATGAAAGAGTTCCATTATAGTAAATTGTTCATACATTTATCCCAGCGACTGAAATAAAGGAGCACAAAACGTAAAAACCTTATATGTAACGTATTGATCGTTATGAAAATGAAGTAATTATAGAGCGTATTATGGTAGATATTATAGTGAAAACAATGTTTGATATTGATTAAAAAGCTACAATATACATCTCTTCCTAAAAATCATTCCATCCATTACCTGTTAAAGCCAAGGTAAACATGACCAAAAGTGCCTCTTCCTAGAAGCTTTCCTTTCCTCCATTTGGAAGAATTACAACTTGAGCTTTCATTTGTGCCAGGACTTCTCGGGGTTGGTAACGCAGAAGAGTTAGCTGGAGAACCAGGTGGAAGAGGCAGTTTATGAAACTCACTCTTCCCTTCCTCCAGTTTCCCACCCGGAGAGTCCAAACTCATTCCACTAAACCGTGCATGAAGAGGTGATACAGGTGTTGTATTGCACCTGGAACCTCGACCCGGGCTCCTCAGTAAAGGACTCAATCTGCCTCCCCCGTGTCCTCTGTCACAGGATTAAAATATGTCATCCACAATGTAAAGAGGCATAGCGTAAACCAATATTAGCAAGGTGCTATCGCCTTAATATCTAATGCCAGAGAACCAAATCACAGGGGAATTATACATTCACTTTGCCTGAATTGTCATTTTACAGACGACCAAGTGTGGTATAAAAACCTTCAAAATCATATACTACAAGAATTTAATTTACAGTGTTCTACTTCACCTTCTAAACTTTGGCTAGAGATATATATGCACAATTTTGATAGGAGATAAGTTTGAGATACAATCTGTGCAAGAGAAAAAAGGCACAAAATATGAGGAATTAGCATTCTTAGAAGAATTAATAGCTCAAAGGCGTTCGAGTATAGCTAGAAACTAGATGGATCGCCTCGTTAAACTACTCAAAAACAAAGAGATAAGATAAACAAAACTCCAATCCGGAGGTGAGCCTACCCCCAAAAAATTCGACTTTTGGAACCAAATCAATCAACTAATTCATCAAATCCAAAACTGAACCAGATGAAGAATCGTAACAACCCGATAACAATAGCCCCAAATTAGACAGATGAAGTAAAAGAGAGAATATTTATCAAGCATTGACCAAAAAATCCCAAATCATCAAAACAAAAAAAGTCCCCAAAAAATCACAAAACCCACCTAAAAGCAGCCTGATCAGCCGCAACGTGAGCGTGATCATCGGACGACCCAGACGAGCTGACGCTCGAAACCGAACCCGATCCAGATCCGGACCCGACTCCATGAACCGGATCATTCGACGCCCCCAACGGCCTAGGCAGCGGCTGCGGCTGCCCTTTATCCAACGAAGACGCCGAATCGAACCCGGAGAAGCCCGATGAATCTCCGCCGCTCAATTCTCTTACCCCGGGGAAAAATTCTCTGCTAACTCTCGGCGAATTTCTCGACTGCTGCTGCAGTAGACCTTCGTCCAAGCTTTTGACTTTGTGGTCAATCTCTTTCCCTCTCTTCTTCTCATTCTTCAGGGATGCGCTCTTCGCCGAATTTTCCGAATCTTTGCTCCGCCCAGACTTCTTACTCCACCAAGCCGGCATTTTTTCTTGTCTGGATTGAAGTGAATTGAAGCAGAAGTGGATTAACTATATGTATCTGTTGACATATGTGCGTGTATGTGTGTGCGCGCACCACCTACGCGTACATGTATCAATCAAGGAGAGAGAGAGAAATGGAGAGACAGATTGGAAATTGGTTGAATTTATATTGGGAATAAGTTCGATGAGAGTTGAAGAAGAAAAGACCCTATTCCGCGTATACGTATCCACACATGTATGTATATGAGAATTTGGAGTATTCGTGGTTTGTCTTTAGCTCTGTTATGGCTAATTTTGTTTGAATTATTTTAGAGAGAGAGAGTGGGGGGCCGTCGGCTCAAGAGAGAGAAAACGGAAACAAAATGATAAACAGCTAAGCCAGTTGCGGGCGGCAGGCGGTGGTTGGATTAAAACCAACTACTTGACGTGGCCTACTTTTCTAGAATATTTTGTTATTTCCTTTTTTAATACTATTATTTTTTAATTTAATATTTTCTTACTTGTTACTAAATTAACTAAATTTACAAATTATATAAAAATCAACAATTCATTCGTTTTATTCATCTCATTACGAATTTACATGTTTTAGTCTTGTAGACCAACTTAAGATGATGTATGCAACGTAAGAAAAAGGGCGATGACGCTCTCTCTCTCTAGGGTTTTTTTCTACTTCAGCCGACGTTAACTCCTCCGTCTTGTCGTAGTTTCGCCTGCCTTTCTTCCCGTCGTCCGGCTTTGGGTTTCTCCAACAACTTCGATCATCCTCCACGATTGCCTGCACTTCGCCGCCTCGTTGTAGACCAACTTAAATCTATCTAAGTGAGTATTATTTAGATGTCAAAATCTAACATAATTTATTTGTTAAAATATAATTTAGATGTCAATTGGTTTTAGAAAATAATCTAGATGTTAATAATTCACAAGTGATATTTGAAAAGTAAAAACGACATCTTTTTATTCCTCGTCGATTCAGTCATTTAAAGTTTTCAGGTGATACTATGTCAATCATTAAATTGGATCAGAATTAATTCAACTCGTTAAAGAATCAGATAAATTTTAAAATTAGTGTGAAAATTTATATTTTGACAAGAATTTAATGATTTATATGTTATTATTAAAAATAAGTAAGACTATATTTTATTAACTTGTAAATGCAATAATTTCAATAATAAGTAATCTTATTAAGAAAATAATGAGGTGGAGTAAATTTTGATGATTGAGTGAATATGGTACATGTATATAATGTATAGGAATTGTATGTATATATTTATACACGCAGTGGGAGGTATGCTTGTGTGTGAGGGGGAGCGTGCGAGTGTGTGTTTACGTGTGCGCGCAGTGTCAGTAAATGCATGCACTTGGTAATTGGTGGGCGCAATATGAAAGTGATGTGCTACTTCCCTACTCCTACTCTACCTCTCAACATGTATGGATAAAATTAATTTTTAATGTGACATGTGGATTTAATTTAATTTTGTGTCGTGTTACATATAATAAATATGTCTATTTCAACTCGTTGCCTCAAATTAATTTGATTAGGGGGTGGGGTGGGGTGGGGTGGGTTGGGGTGGGCTGCGTTCTAATATGACATCAATTTTGTTAGGTTAGAGTTTTGAATAAAATGGGCACTTCATTACAATCAATAAAATAAGTAGACAAATTATGTGTTGCCAAATTCCAATTTCCAGGAAATTATATCTTTCTTTATTTGGTTTGTGATGAGGAGCAATATTATTAATAGGGATGGGTGTAATTTTGCCTGTATTTGTAGCTATTAAATATATGAAACTTTAACAAAATGGATTTAGTTTATGAAAACAAAAATAAAATCATCCTTGCTTGGGTTATAATTATCTTAAGATACAAGTTTTATGTTATCTACTATTTGAATTTGAATGATTTGCTGGAAACGAATGTTTTTTATAGTTCTACTCAAATAGAAGTATGGATAATAATGGAGAATAATAATAAAGAGTCGATCTTTTGTGAGATCGGTCTCATTCATGAGATCGATTCTCAGCCAGAGATTATGAATAAAAACTATGAGCAATTAAATATATAAGATGTATTAGTTAATGGTAAGCTTCTTCATCTACCATTTTAATGTTGTGGGGGTTCAAATCCCAGGAATAGTGATATAACTATTCGATTTTTTTATAAATAAAACTTGTTTGCCTAATAGTTTTTATTTTATTTTTGATTCTTAGGGTTTTATTTTATTTTCGATTCTCAGGGGGCAACGTATAAATAGAAAGTATTCGATTTTTACAAATAAAACTTATTAGCCTATTGGTTTTTATTTTATTTTCGATTCTCTAGGGGCAGCGTATAAATAAAAACTATTCAATTTTTTACAAATAAAACTTGTTAGCCTAATGGTACGCTTTTTCGCCTACCATCTTTTTAATGTTGTGGGTTCAAATCCTAGGAACAATGATATTGTTTTGCTTTTCTTTAGGGGTAAATATCATACTTCCTCCGTCTGCCAAAAGTATGACACTTTGGCTGGGCACGGAATTTAATAAAATTGGTGATGATGTTGATGTAGTGGAGAAAGAGTCTCACCACTTTATGAGACGTTTGGTTGAGATTGAATTTGGGGTGAGTTTTTTGTAAATAAAGAGTGTTTGTAAGGATAAAATATAAAGGTGGATGGTGAGACCATGACTTTAAAAGGAAAGTGGAATACTTTTTGCGGACACCAAATATAGTAATTGTGTCATACTTTGGCGGACGGAGGGAGTATTAAACCTTGAACTATACCCGTTTGTTGTTGTTTTTTTTTTTTTTTGTGGTCAAGATTAGTTCTTATATTATAATCTAAGAGGAGTTTTCACCCCTTATGTTATCTTTTATATCCTAAATTGTATAAAAAGTTATATGATCGAAACTATAAGTATTTGTAATTTCAAATGGGATCTTCGGCCCCACTTAAAAATCCACAGCCACTTGACTAATGCAAGTAGGGCATTCAAATGGGATTACCATTCAAATCAATTACAAAAACAAATAAACATAAACGAAAAAGAAACACAACCAAAAAATAACTAACCGTATTTATAGCAGGGCATCTCCAAAACATCCTATCCGGATTACCATGAGAAAACGACCTCGGTAGATTGTATTATCCATGAATGCAATATTTCTTTTTACTTCGGTACATCGAATCCTCGTTAAAACAAGATCTGTCTGACATTTTTACTACTCTTGATTGTGGATTACATGGTTCACGTGGGAGAATTGGTGGTTTAGGGAGAAGCTTCAGGGATCGCGTAAGCTCATAGGGTTTTCTTCTAATTTTTTTTCCGAAATTTGAATTGTGTAATCCGTATGTTTCCTTGTGTTTATGATGTGTAAATTTTTTCGGTTCAAAAAAGTCACGTAGGGCTCCTATCAAGATTTTCGTCGATCCACGTTACAGTTTCGATATACGAAAAAAAAAATCGGGACAAAAATAAGAAAAATTTGATACGTTTGGTACTTTTATGCACTTATCCGGACGATAGGAAATATTCGTTAAAACACTATTACATTGGGACATAAAGTAATATTTACCCTAAAATTAATACTCCCTCTGTCCACCAAAAGTATTCCACAATTACTATATTTGACGTCCGCAAAAAGTACCACTTTCCTTTTTAAGTCATGGTCCCACCATCCACTTTTATATTTTATCCTCACAAACACTCTTTATTTACAAAAAACTCATCCCAAATTCAATCTCAACCACATATCTCATAAAGTGGTGGGACCCTTTCTCCACTACATCAACATCATCTCCAATTTTATTAAACTCCGTGCCCAGCCAAAGTGGAATACTTTTGGCGGACGGAGGGAGTACTTTATAACACACAATACTTTTGTAAATACCTCTGGATATTTACAACTTATACTAATATTTTTGGGCATAAAAAAAGTATTTATATTCAATAAAATATATTTATTTTTGTACGTACGTAAGTACCTTTGAATATATAAGATAATCATTTATAAATGATACTGCTTTTTTGCGTGAAAATAATAACTACTCCCTCCGTCCCATTATTTAAGACACACTTTCCTTTTTGGGTTGTCCCATTAATAAAGACACACTTCCAAAAATAGAAATAATTAAGCATTAATTAAAACTCACTAATTATCCTATAAATTAAAAAACCTAAATTATTCTTCCACACAATGCCGCCTCATTTTCCAATTTTAAATCTCTCCTCTCTCATCTTCACCACCTGCCGGCCCAGCTCTTCCGGCGATGAGTGCCGCTGGACCTCCGGCGAACAGCGCCGCCGCTCTTGCCGGACTCTGCCGCCTACCAGAGTAGGCCCCAAAACCAGACGCCCAAATCGCGATGCGGCGGAGATGTCGATTTCGTCCATCAATGATGTTGCTCATGCCGGAATCTGCAGCGGAGCCTCCGACCACTCGCCCACACACTGACGAGGGTAGAGGGCCGAGCCCTAGCCCCGTCGAACATCCCTCTTTCTTCTCTCCCTTCTCGATTTTGGTCCTCTTTTTGGTTCGATTTTGAGTTTCATTTTTTGGTTAACATTTTGGTTTGATTTGAGTTCGATTCTGAGTTTTATTTTTTTGTTCGATTTTTTGGGTTCGAATCTGGCTCTTTTGGCCACCACGTTGGCGGTGGTGGACGGCGGTTCTCGATGATAGTGTTCAAAAGAAGTGTAGATTTTAGGATAAAAAAATTAATTTTGAATCAATCTGTTATTAATTGATGCATTCATAAATGAAGGTGATTGTCTGATGACGAAGAAGGTTACTAATTGATGCATTCACAGTGAAGACAAAGAAGACGGGGGTTGGGGAGCTTGGTGATTGTCTGATGCATTCACAAATGATGAAGGTCGATTTTTTTAAAAGTATAAATTGAAACTGAATTTAATTAAATTAATTGGAATTGTTGAATTTTGTTAATCTAAATTTAAATTTGAAAATAACCATAAAAGAAACAAATTCACTAAATTTAAATTAATCAACAACACTAATGATGTGGCCCACAATACTTTATCACATAAACTACCTCTCCTTAATCTCCGTGCCCAAATGAAGTGTGTCTTCATTATTGGGACGGAGGGAGTACTATAATTTACTTCCTCCATTTTAGGATATTATTTTCACTTTGTGGACGACACGGATTTCAAGAAAATGATGAATAGTAGTTGATAGTAGTTAGTATTGTTGTGAGTGAAGTTTGGGTTCTATTATTATTGTAAATGAAATTTGTGAATTTTATTATAAATGGAAGTAGAAATGATATTATAAAAAAATTAAAATAGTAAAAGTGAGAATGATACGGTGGACGAAATGAGTTTCAGTGATGCAAATTTTAATTTATCATACGTTGTCAGCTACTCACTCTCGTTTTTAAATTTATTGTTTATTGATTCAACTTCGAGTTTGAACGAGTCAAATCAGATCCCCACTCCATGATACTGTACTAATAAATACTAATTCAACAAAGGTCAAATTTCAAAAGTCTTGTATCGTTAATAATTGACAATTTTTTTTCTTGGTCAAATTCAATCCAATCGTAGCTTGGTTTCCAAATACCAATATATTGAGCCAAATAGTAAGAATAAACCTCAACTCAAACGGACTTCAAAACTCAATAGATAAAATTCAAAAAAATAGCAAAATATTTATTTCCATGATGAAAGAAAAAAACATTGTTCCGGCACTATAATTAGTGTTGAATTTTTTAACTAATTTTGTGAACAAGATAAGGGAGTGTCACTTAGTAAAACGAAATGAATTTACTTATCACAGAAAAGGATGAGTTTTTGTTTAACTCAAAATCCTTTATTTGGAAAAGGAATCAAAGTAGTCATTTGATTAATACGCCCTTCGTCCTATTAGTAATGTTTCAATTACTATATCGGGACGTTTTACTATTAATATTCTATTTAAAATATTATTAATGATGGGTCCAACCGACTTTATATATACATCAATTCGCTTAAAATAATCTTTAAATATCTTCCATCAAACTTATTTTATGAACTAACTACACTTTTTCTACGTGCTCAGTAATGAGACATTACTAATGGGACGGATGAAGTATTAATTTTCATGTGATAGGATTAGTTTTCTAGTTTGATGCTTCTGATTGCCTTTAGTCCTTACAATTGTCCTTACAATTAGTGTATTCTTTTAGCAATAATGGAGGCATCATTCCTTGTTTTATGCTGAATCTTGATAAATTTTAGAACAAATATGGATTCAACTCCAATTCATATCTAATTCTGTTGGTTGATACGTATGCGAAGCTGGGGCATATGGATTTTGCCAGAAAGTGTTTGATGAAATGACCAAGAGGAGTAGGGATATGGATATTGCACAAGCAATTTTTGATGGGATGCCTGAGACTGAGAAAAATACCGCTGGTTTTAATGTGATGCTCGACACTTTCAATATATATAAATGACACACTCCCTCTGTTCATGATCAGTGATCCCTATAATTTTTCGGTGCGGTTTTCGATTGTGAGTGGAGTTTGAATCCCATATTAAAGGTGTTATAATATGTTGCCAAAAAAAGGAATGAGATATCTCATTATGGAAAGTGTGATATTTGTAACGAGACGGAGGGAGTATGCTTTTTTCCATTCCAAAATCCGCGGGCCCCGCCTCCTTCCGTCTCGGCAATCTAGAGGGTGTTTGGCTGAGCTTATAAGCTCCTCAAAACAGCTTATAAGCTCCTTCAAAGTGTTTGGCAAAATAAGCTCCTCAACAGCTTATAAGTTCCAAAAATAAGCTCCAAGAGCTTATAAGCTCCCCAAAAAATAAGTTCCTCTACCCCAACTTATTTTTTTATAATCTCATATGCAACAATCTTTTTACAAATATTTTTCAACTATAATTTATTCGTTCCATCATATATCATTTAAGTTTATTTTTCTTCGATTTTCTCTCTCTAAAAAAATTTTTCTCTCTCTAGCAAAAAAATTCTCTCTTTAACTTATAAGCTCAATTATCCAAACACTTTGACAACTTATAAGCTCTTAAAAATTACATCTTATAAGCTCTTGAAACATCTTATAAGCTCCAAGAGCTTATAAGCTCTTTAAAATAAGCTTAGCCAAACACCCTCCTAGTTCTCTGAATAGACGTTAGTGTTCTAGTAACCTTCTCAAAGATCTTTTATGTGAAGCCACATTTCATTCCAAGAGACTACTTCCACTCTGCTGGCTTGGACCTTGATTTTACTGAGCAAGCATCCAGATTGGCAGAGCAGAGCAAAAGAGGAGGCTTTGCGAGTTTTGGGGGAAGATAAACCAAATTTCGATGAAATAAATCAACTCAAAATCATGAATATGATACTGCACGAGGTTTTGAGGCTCTATCCGTCGGTGGTTACCGTTAGTCGGCAAGTGAGCAAGCAGAGTTGGGGAAATATTTGTTGCCGGCCGGAGATCGCGTCACTTTGCCGACAATGCTGCTCCACCACGATCGCGGAGTTTGGGGGGAAGATGTGATGGATTTCAATCCGGAGAGGTTCAGTGAAGGAGTTTCCAAGGCGCAGGGGAGGCAAGGTATGTATTTCCCCTTCGGGTGGGGGCCCCGCAGCTGCATCGGGCAGAATTTCGCCATGCCACGATCTTTAAATTTTTTTATTTACTTACGGAATTCATCAAAAAAACAATAATAACTAAATGAAACAAAAGCACTAGAATCAACAAAAGATTTTTAGAAAATCACTTAATTAGAAAATGGAATGTTTGTTGTGGGTTCAATTTACAAGAGGATGAAAGGAGTAAGGCGAAACTGCTGCTTATGTGGTTTGCTTTACATAGAATGAAGGAAAATTGTAAATGTTTACTTATCTGTGGATTTATTTGTCTGTATTTTGATTTTGAAAAGTGATAAAGATTCTACAGAGTGAAAAGTAGCTGTCTAATATGCTTATCTGGTATAATTCGTATGGATTAATCATGATTTCTTGTTTTTGTTTGAGTGGTTTTGTGCTTAATTAGTTTTGAAAAGAAATATTGCATTTTTGCTATTGTTTGGCTTTGAGCTTGTCTGTTTCAGCAGGCGCAGAGATTGAACTGGGCTGGGTTGAGATATTTATCTGTGAATTGAAGACCTACGGAAGATAGCACATCTGTTTGATTTGTTTTCGATTAAATTTATTTGAGGTTTTTCTATGGTACTGATATAGATTTTGTTCGAGGACAAGCAAATGTTTAAGTGTGAATGAATTGTCCCATCGCACGACGCGGTACCATGCATGCACATCAAGTACACCAATACAACAACAACAACAATAACAATACAATATCGGTGGCCTTAAGCTCGCAGGCCTTGTTTTCTGAACACATAGTACAACGCTCGCAACTTTGCAACCGACGTAGGGCGACTTTTTACTAAGGATGCGTATACTTTGGTTATAAAATTTTCATTGAAAAAAATGATGGATAAAAAAATATGAGAAAATATTACATTTTCCTTCATTTTTATCATATGTTTACTAGAGATGAAGAAAAATTAAGGATCCGTTTACTTTGATGAAAAATGAGATAAAATATATATTTTCACATTTTTTTTTTATCATTTTCATATGTTTATTATGATAGAAAATTTTCTTCCGACATACGGTGAAATATTTTATCGAGCAGCTCATTTTCACTAATTTTCTCTACAATATTGGATAATAATATCTTCGGATAATGATGTGAAAATAATTTCCAATATTTTCTCATCTTTTCATCTTTAGTAAACATATGATAAAAAAATATATATACTATACATTATTATATTTTATCATATTTTTTTATTATATCATTTTTTCTAATGAAAATTTCACAATTGAGCGTAGATTCACATGAGAGTATACGCAGAGCCCACTAGTCGCGGCCCAATTACTCTTCCAGCCCAAATGAATGTCACCCACATGAAAAGCCCAAATTCACCACCAATTAGCCCATTAGATTTAAGAAATGCATAGTTAATAGCTAAGAGTTATAGCTATATATATATATTTGTATCATCTCTGTCTTCAGAACTTGGAAGGAAATGAGTTAGAACTTTATTTTGCAAATGGAGTGTAAGCTGCTCGAATAGCTGTTTCATCTTCGTTTCTTATATTTTTGAAGTTTGGGCTTGCTCGAAAAGCTCCACCATTGATATAATCGTATCAGGGAGAGGGAGAGACCCCAATATATATCGTAGCCGGCAACACTCTTGGTTCTCTTTTATGTGTACATTTTCATTTTGCAATCCAATTGATTGAACAATATTTTTTCTTTTTTGAAACGTGATTGAAGAATATTTTATTTGTTCACTTGGTAGCAGAATTCCATTCACGCATATTAATTACATTGCATTGTCTTTTTCAATTCAATAATACCACTAAAGTCAAATTGATTTCGTGATTCACATATTCAGCTTAATTGGAGTATAATTTAGCTTCTAAATATATTAGAGGTCGTGATTTTTTTAGGCAATTGCAATTAATGATTCAAACATGTATCGGTATCATTAATTCAAAGCTTCGTATAATCGTGTAACATTGTGAAGAGTTTAAACAAATCACAAAATCTACATATTAATTAATCTCTATTACGTCATTATACAAATAATAATTCTTAGATGGAGGTTATCCAAAAATAGTGTGAGGTAAAGATAATTTTTCTTCTTCTAATTTTAAGCTGGATGCAAAATACATAAACTTTATAATTTCGAAATACATGCATGCATACTTAGAAATTTATTAACAAAATTATCACATGCAATTTAGAGAATATTTTCAATTAACTTAAATCTACTGTGATGAAATTAATAAATACATATATACTTATTATAATTTATTCCTAAATGTAGATGTATGCTTAAGGTCGGACCTGAAAAGAAAATGAATTATGAAAATATAAAATTTATTCCTATTTATAACTGTTCTCAAATTAGGACCATAAAGTTTAACTTAATCCTAAATAGAGTATTCTTTTTTGGGCACTCTCCTGTGCAACTGGTTGCACTGTACAACTGACATCTGAATGACACTACTTCAACATACAAATGACACTTCATTTGTATGTTGAAGTAGTGTCATTCGGAAATATTCAAGTGTCATTTTCCGAATGAAGTAGTGTCATTTTGGAAACCAGTTGCACGGTGCAACCGGTTGCACATGAGTATTTGTGTTCCTCTTTTGTATAGGATTTACTATATAACAATTCTTAATGAACTTACTTTATACCTCATCATTACAAGTGATCTTTATTTACTTTTCACTCTAACATATTTTCTCCTTAATTCTCGTGTTCAAACAAAGTGACTAATTATTAATAAGACGAAGGGATTACTTCTACATTAGCTATATTAAGGGGAGACTGCATGTGGTTTAAACAAAGCTAATTACATTTGGTGAGTGGAGAATGAGTTTCATAAATTAGAAAAATTGATGATAATTAGTGAAGTTATTTTCGAAAGTGATGAGTATATATATTAGTGACAATGTGTCTAAGTATATGAAAATTATAAAAGTGATAATTAATGAAATTATTTTTAAGAAAATAGATTAAAAAAATAATTTGTGAACGGACAAAAATAAAAAAAATAAAAAAAATTTTGTAGATGGAGGAGTAATATTTTTAAATCAATTTGGCAAAGCACTAACTATTTTTAAAATAGAGGAGAATTCGAACTTGAATTCGCTAGCATGTGTGCCATTTTAGTCGTGCAAATTTACAATCTAGCTGGGTATTTTGACTTGTTTTTATCATCCCTAAGCATAATTTGTACTTTAAAACGAAATTAAAGTAGAAGAAGTTTTTTAAAATATATATATATATATATATATATATATATATATATATATATAGGGTGTGGTTCTAGAGAGAACTACATTATTTGTGAGAACGGGAGAACCATCAAATCTAATGCATTCACTGTAAAAATTAATGCATCCGCTGTTAAAATTAATGCACTCAAAAAAATAAAAAAAAATGTTCCCTTCAGGATTCGAACCCAGGACCTGCATTCATCCAACAAGATGATGCATCCACCGTAGATCTTGATGATCGAATGACTGAAAATGGTTCTCCGGTCTTTTTTTATTTATGGTTCTTTCCTGAACCTCTCCCTATATATATATATATATATATATATATATATATATATATATATATATATGAACTATTTTCAATCCTTAGATCATCAAGATTTAAGGGAGATTCATACATTAGTTGGATGAATTTATGGTCCTGAGTTCAAATCGTATAGTTCAAATTCTATAGGTAGCAAATTTTTAATTTTCACTTAGTATATATACGTGTTCTATGTAGAATATATTCATATATTTTAGATGGTTCGTATTTTATATTTTAAGAGATGTTCATATATATAAAATATAAAAATGTATCATATTTTATGTGGCGTTGTATAATCAGGGACAGAGCCGGGGGGCTAGGGGCGGGCTAGCGCCCCCTCCCAAATTTTGAGTTTTTTTTTATTTTTTTATAAATATATATAGATATATGTTTATACCTATTATAAAATAATTTTGTTTTATAAAAGAGTATTTGGTTATTATATTCTCTCATGTATACTTAATTTAAGGATACTTTTGTTATTTAAAACTATATAATCTATGAAATATTGTTTGTTATTATTACTATTATACTTGTCTTTTAATAAAAAATGCCTAATATGTATGAAATGCTAAAAAAATTATAATGTATTGAAACTAATTTGTAATATATAGAAAATATATAATCTATGAACATGTTGTTTGTTATTATTATTATTATTATGCTTGCCTTTTAATAAAAAAATGTCTTAAATATACGGAATGTCTAAAAAAAGTTTTGTGATATATTGAAACTATATAATCTATGAAAATATTGTTCGTTATTATTAGTATTATGCTCGTATTTTAATAAAAAAATACCTTAAATATACAGAATGCCCAAAAAACATTTCTCGGGGGCTACCGCCCCCGAACCCCCGTACAAGTTCATCCCCCCCCTCCGAACTTAATTCCTGGCTCCGTCCCTGTGTATAATCACTTTATTTCATTTTTTTCTCAATTTTTATTTTTTTTCACATCTTTAATCAATCTCCACATCTAATTAAACTCCACTTATTAAAAAAACTATATGAATATTTATATATACATTGATATGATAAATATAATTTATGATTATTATCACAATTAATAACAACTATAAGATTTCGTAATTAAGTTTTTTAATTGCTTCATCTTATCATGAGTTTAAATATATGTTATGATAACAACTAAGATTTCATAGTAGTTTTCCAATTGTTACATCTTATCATGAACTTAAATAGTATATTTTATGATTCTTATCACAATTAATAACAACTAAGATTTTGTGTAGAGAAGGAGATTACATTGCTGATGTGTTAGTCAAGTAGTGTACGATTGCAGAATCTCAATTCTTACATTGAATGACAGAAAATAATAAAAAAAAATTATGGAAGCTCGAAAATGGTTGTACACTGAATGCGATACAAAATAAATTGACAAAGCAAGAAAAATATTTTGTTATAGGTTGCATCTTCCGTGTTCCTCTGTCAAACAGGAAAATGTATCATCTTAAGTTGTTCAAGGTGTTGCAAAGATTTCAGAAATGATGATTAATGTAATGCATGTTATGCTTTGCATGAGTCAGTGTAATAATAATTTTAGGGAAATCTCAAATTTATTTATTAATTTATTTATAAAATTAAGGTGCCAACCCATCTGCATGTACATTCCGTTTATTAATTATGAGCATGCATTGATGTAATAATCTCTTTTTCAATAAATTTTCAATCGACATATATATGACCAATTAATAATGAATTCTCATCCAATTTCGATGGGCAAGTTACTAGTATGATTTTAAATTTTAATTACTCTGATTTGCAATTTTTGGACACATTGCTTGATAGCGAAGTGAGCATAATTTCCAACGTAAGACTGCTCCCTTTCGTGGAAGAATTGAACAACCTAGATAACGACGAATTGGAAAATATCAATACATCCTCCCATTTGATTTACGGACCACGATATATTTATTTATTTTTTAAAATTTTAAATTATATAAAAATATTAAAATGTCACTATTTTATGAATAAAATTAGTTGATAACAAAAAAATATATTAATTTAAATATTAGTATTTGAATTAAGGGGTTATTGTCGGAAAATACCCAATATTTTTCCATTTTCTGATTTATATCACATCCTATTTTTTCGGCCAGAAAATACATTAATTTAATCTATAGTGCATCCATGTATAGAAATTAAAGTAGCAAAGTCTTTTTAAGAATTAAAGATAATGTAAATTAATTACTCTGATTTGCAATTTTTGGACATATTGGTTGATAGTGAAGCGAGGATAATTTCCATCATAACTCATAAGACTGCTACGACTTAAGTGGTTCACGTTCGTGGAAGAATTGAACAATGTGGATAATGATGAATTATGAAGACCTTTTTCAAAACTCAAAAGTAGGAAAATAGATTAATTAGGCTCACATTATTGTCAAAGTTTTAGATAGGGTTACTTGCATAAAAATTATTGAATTTTCAACAAATTCTTATTTTGCATATGAACTTAATCTTTATTAAAATTACTCAATTATTAATTTCTTCTCATTTTGAATATTTGCTCATTTTTCATCGTGGTGACATAAAATAATTATAAACCCTAATTGGATGAGTGAACTCTTGATAATTATCTTTTTATTATATTAAAGCATAATAACTTAAAATAAAATAAAATTAAAAAT
This sequence comes from Salvia miltiorrhiza, assembly GCF_028751815.1. Taxonomy (NCBI): domain Eukaryota; kingdom Viridiplantae; phylum Streptophyta; class Magnoliopsida; order Lamiales; family Lamiaceae; genus Salvia; species Salvia miltiorrhiza. The sequence continues at coordinate 45,051,733 of NC_080392.1, forward strand.
TACAATAAATATGACACCTTTAAATTTTGAAATTACTCAACTTAAATAATTTCGAAATTAATCAACTTAAAATCTTAATTAACGAATGATAAATTAATAAAAGTAAAATTAAATGATAAAAAATAATTAAGCACATTGTTTGGATGGAATAAATCTTAATTAATAATTAAATATAAAATTAAATTGAAAAAAAAAATGAAAAATGAATTGAAATGGGGAATTTAATGATGATTTTAGAAAAGGAAGAAATTAAGTATCTTATTAGGAAGAAATTAAGTATAATTTGAAAGAAATAAATTTGCGTACGTTGACCCGTCGGGCCGTGGTCAACGGTCCGGGCCGATTCCGATTAGCCCATGGCAACACTACTTTCAAACACCCCTATATATATGGCAAGATAGTGTCTAGCTAACAATAGTAGTCAATCATATGAGCCATGGAATTCTTCTCCACCATCTACGCCGCCGTTGCCCTCTCTCTCCTATTCTACTACTACAAACTCTTCTTCAAATCCTCTAAAAACCCAAAGCATGCCGCAGCAAGAGCTCCGCCGCAAGCCGGCGGCGCACGCCTCCTCACCGGCCACCTCCACCTCATGGTGGCCGAGGAGGGCTCCTCCACCAAGCTCCCTCACTTCAACCTCGGCGACCTCGCCGACAAGCACGGCCCGATCTTCACGATCCGGCTGGGCGTGCGCCGCGCCGTCGTGGTGAGCAGCCCGGAGCTGGCGAAGGAGCTGTTCACCACCTGCGACACCGCCGTCTCGTCGCGGCCGCTGCTGCGCGGCACCATGCACCTGAGCTACGACCTCGCGCAGTTCGGGTTCGCCCCCTACGGCCCGTACTGGCGCGAGATCCGCAAGCTCGTGACCACCGAGCTGCTCTCGGCTCGGCGGCTCGAGCTGCAGCGGAGCGTGCGCGTCGCGGAGACGGCACGCTCCGTGAGGAAGCTCCACGAGGCGTGGGAGGCGGGGAGGGACGGGTCGGGTCGGGTGCTGGTGGACATGAAGCGGTGGTTCGGGGAGCTGAGTTTGAGCGTGGTGGTGAGGCTGGTGGCGGGCAGGGGGATCGGCGGCGGGGGTGACGCCGATACGGCGGAGACGAGGCGGTGGCGGGAGGTGATGAGGGACTTCTTTTACTTGGCGGGGCTGTTTGTGCCGGGCGATGCGCTGCCGTATCTCGGGTGGCTGGATATTGGTGGGTATGAGAAGAGGATGAAGCAGACTGCTAAGGAGTTTGATGGGATTGTCGAGGAGTGGGTGGCGGACCGTCGCGGAAAGGAATATTCCGGCGAGAAGGATTTCATAGATGTGATGCTCTCAGTTTTGCAGGGTGCAAAGCTTCCATATGATGTGCATACCGTCACCAAAGCTACGAGCCAGGTATAACGTCACAAATATATAAAGAGGTTTTTAAAATAAATTAATAATATCAAATAAAGAAATTATTCAACTTTAAGTCTAACCAAATACTAGCATTATTTTTTGAACACTGAATTAAAAGGAGCTCACTGCTAAAATAGGACCGTAATTTTTAGTGTCTTTTTAAAAATAATGACTATAACTTTTAGTATTTTTTTACATTTACACTTCTATTTCGAGCCCAAAATCAATTATTTAGGCTTCTGGAGACACCTAAAGCCCGTTGCTGGCGTGGCGCGCCGTGCCATGTAAGTTATAACCTTTTTGTCAAATAGATGCATGCATGGCCAAGTTAACAACGAGCTTTAGGTGTCATCACAAGCCCAAATTGGTTTTGGGCTTTAAAATAGGAGTGTAAATGTTAAAAATAGAAGTTATAGTCTGTATTTTCAAATTTTGTAATATATAGTCATTTTTTTAAAAACACGAAAAGTTATGATCCTGTTTTAACAATTAGCTCAATTAAAACCACCTTACTAAAAAAATCAAGTTATGCAAATATATAATTTCAGCCAATATTAATTGATCATATTTGTTCCGATTGAACTGCAGGTTTTGATCGCGGGTGGAACGGACACAACTACGGTTGTGCTAGTATGGGCGGTCTCCCTCCTCTTGAACAATCGTGGCGTCTTGAAAAAGGCTCAAGAAGAGCTCGACAAACACGTCGGGAGAGAGAGACGAGTGGAGGAATCCGATATAAAAAACCTCGTCTATCTCGAAGCCATTGTGAAAGAGACTCTGAGGCTGTACCCCGCGGGCCCCTTAGGCGGGATCCGCGAGTTTACGAAAGAGTGCAACGTGGGAGGCTACCATGTGCCTAAAGGGACTTGGCTGATCGTGAACTTGTGGAAGCTGCACCGTGATCCACGGGCGTGGCCGGGGGATCCGTCAGAGTTTAGGCCGGAGAGGTTTCTTGATTTCAAAGGTCAAGATTTCGAGTTCATCCCGTTTGGCGGGGGCAGGCGGATCTGCCCTGGGGCCAACTTTGGGATGCATATGTTGCACTTGGTGTTGGCTAACTTATTGCAAGCATTTGAGCTCTCAACGGTTTGTGATGAAGGGGTTGATATGAGTGAGAGTGCTGGAATGACAAACCTTAAGGCCACACCACTTGATATTCTCGTAGCCCCAAGGCTATCGCCAACTCTTTATTAAGAATGGTGTGTTATTTTAAAAATTTCCTTATAGTATTTCGATATATCTATGTATGATGCTCGTATCATGTTGTATTATAGGCCTCGTTTGCTATGTATGATAACTATGGAATAAATATTTAAAATATTGTAATATGTTGTTTGTTTCATAAATCAAAGTTCTTAACAAATTAATGATCTGTTATCTACTATTCATATTTTTTGGATTATGTATAACACCTAGGAGGTGTGATAGCGTAACACTTTTGTATACTACATTCGTTCACGATATCGTTTACACATTGTGGACGGCACCTATTTTAAGAAAATGATTGATAGTAGTCGATAATAATGGGTATAGTAGAGTTTGGGTTTCACTATAAATGTATGGAGAGAAATAAAGAGTTATGTGGACTCTAGCTACTGCTATAAATGAAAGTGAAAATAAAATTGTGAACACAGAGAGTATATCTTGTCAAGCGTACTAATAATATAATAAATTAATAGATATCACAGTTAAGGATATCTCACATTATGTCATACCACATAGCAAACGAGCCGTTATAGTTGAAATAAAATTTCGGTTTTAATTGAGAGCGTGTAATTTTGCTTGGATGCTATCGAAACAAACATTATTATATAGTCTTCGAGGGGCTAAATTAATTTCAGTGCTCGTTCTCTTTAATGTTTTTTGTATAAAGAAACTTTTTTTTTTTTTGAAACAGTATAAAGAAACTTTTTGATTACCAATCTTGAAATATCTGAATAATATTTTTGTTTTATATAAAGAAAATTTTCGATCACCAGTCTTCGGATATATAACTAAATAATTAAGTACTGTGTAGTGACTACTGAGACTAGTCGTGTCTTGGATCAAAAGTGGTCTTATATTATTTGTTACTAATATTTTATATACAATGTATGTGGACCATTTTTATGACAATATTTTACTCACAACATGCTTTATACGCAATACATTAATTAATAATCGACTTGGGAAAATCATGAAGGCAATGCCTTCTATTTGTCTTATAACTGTGTGTATGATAATTTTTTTATTATATTTGTATTAATCCTTTTTTTTTTCCAATATATTTGGCATGATTTTAATCAAGATATTTCATACCAGTTAAAGAAACTAGGAGCCTTAGTTATGTGGGGCATTTAATCTACTCCCTCCGTCCACGAAATGAGTACCCATATTTCCTTTTTCGTCCGTCCACGAAATGAGTACCCATTTCCCTTTTGGCAAGTGTACCCCACACATCTCTTTAATTAACACACACAAAAAGTGGGACCCTTAAACTATTTACACTACACTCCATACATTTCTTAAAACTCGTGCCGTCCACAAATGGGTACTCATTTCGTGGACGGAGGGAGTATATCATTACTCATTAGCATCATTTACGTGGTTATATTTTTTTTATGTTTTATGTGACATGATCGATATTGTTTGTTACATTATTAGCATCCTACACTTGGTTATTAGTAACTAGGCAAAAGCACAATAAGTCATTGTTCAGGGCCCAAAATTTTGAGGAGCCCATTTTTTTAAGTGTGTGTATGTATATAATTATATATATGGCGAGAGCTAAAATAAATACGCTCATCATGTTGGATGAATTCATGATCCTGAATTCGAATCTCAAAAGTAGCAAAAAATTTATTTTTCACAATTCATACCTTTATACACGAATTCATACGTATTATACATAAAATTAATACTATTTTTCCTAGTTCTTATTTCTTTATTTTAAGATATGCTCTCTCGGTAGCTCTTCCTATATATATATATATATATATATACACACACACAACATAAGTAAGAAATCTTTGCCCTATCCCCTTAGGATAGCCTAGTGGTTGGGGTGGTTTGTCTGTTGTCCAAGAGGTCACAGGTTCGAATACTCTCGGCCACAATAACCACTAGGTGTGGTTTGTATTATTTATAATGTAATTTCATCAAAAAAAAAAAAAAAAATCTTTGCCCCTAAAATTACAAGACATGTTGCATTTGTTTAAAAGTAAGAAACAGTTGTCTATTTTAAAGTGGTTCTTTTGATATGATATCTCAATTAGTCAATTTTTGCTATGATAATATTATCCCACTTTAAAGTACAAAAAATGAGAAATGGCAAAAATCTCTTTCATAGAAAAAATAATGCTACTATGGTTCAACTTATTGCCTTGGAGTGTCGCATTTTCTTAAAACAAAGCTCGAGTTCTGCATGTTTTAGCTAGAAACTGCATAACGAAACCATAATCAAAATCAGATCAATGGCCAAGTTCTCTCCACATTAAGAATTCTGGCTAGTAAGGTAATCCAAGATCCACGATGAATCTGGAATATGTAAGACAGCATTAACTAATTGAAACACAGTTCCAGATTTCTTATGCCAGTCATAGCGCGATGAAGTAATGTAACAGATCCTCAAAAAGCATTCGAAATATAAGCAATGACACAAAATTGAAAAGAGAATCCCTAAGAAGTTTGGGTCTGTTGGGGCTCCTCTGCAGCGGCTTCAAATGTCTCACCTGCTACAAGCTCTGGCACGTCGTCATCATCATCTTCTTCTACCACACCAGCAGCACCTGAAGCTGTACCTGCACCGGGTGCCTGCTTCTGGAATTGCTCTGCTAATTTCTTCAGGTTCTCCAAATTATCGGGACCTGATCATTTTTTATTTTCAATTTCTATCAGATGTCAGCTAAAACAAGAATGGCGAGATAACGAAGGAAATGGAAAAGCTACACTTACCCAATTGGTGAATAATTTGAGGAAGAATGTCTTGCAATTCTGAGAGAACCATAAAGTGAAATGTCAAATAGAGTTTAGTGTTCCAAATGGAATAGAACAAAAGACAAGCAACATAGAGCAAGCTTTCTTAACATTTCCAAAAGTAACGATATTACAAAAATAAGCATCATGGAAGAAAAATAGAAGTTTAGGATAGAAGTTCTTAAATACAAATTTGTAATATGGTTAGAAAATAAGAGATGTTTACAATAATTAACTGAAATGAAAAGCTTTATTTTAGTAAATTGAAATGACAAGCTTTGATTGTGTTAGATGTGGAAAAAAGCACACAAATAATTTGAAAACTGACAGTGTTTACAATATGCCATCAGGTTTTATTAGCTATATAGTGGGTGTGGAGTCAAGAGAGCCAAACATACTCTTGTTCTGAGGAGTTCCACTAACAACCCAAGTGTTGGCTGCAATTGATGCTTGAACTGAAGAAAAAAGATAACAGTCAAGAGACAATATAAATTATTCATAAAAAGACTATTAGAGGAAGCTGAAATATTAAGGGCGTGGTTCACCTTTAGGGTTCATGAACTGGATAACAACATCCTCCTTGAAGATATTGACTTCCTCAATTGCAGGTATGGCATTTACTCCTATTCTCTTTAAGGTACTCTGAAGCCTTTTGTCATCTGTTGTCGTCGTCTTGTGCACTGCCTTCTTCTTTCTGCATCCCACATAAGTTATTCAATTAGAACCACATTAAAGAATGACTTGGATATTCCAATCCACTTGAATCAAACAGACAAGTAATCATGTCGTCTGTTGTATTTTTCAAATTCAATTAGAGGAATTATCCTAGAGCATATAGTAAAAGGAGAAAAAAAAAAAAAACAGCCATGTATAATTGAAGATGAACCTTCTCATGGTACCCTTCCCACCAGTCCGGACCGAACCGGCCATCTTCATTAATTTTTCCACATTCATCTGTAAAGAAACAGCTTTAGAGTCAGAACACAAGTCTTTATAACATTCTATGAATTAAGCATGATTGTGTGTGATAACTGATAACAACTACTATATCAGGAATAATAAGTAAAATTTCTTGTAACTATCAGATAGAGTGAACAGTTTTTCATTATCTGTTATAGGTATATAATATAATAAACACCATACTAGTATATAATCCAACAAGATTTTTCATATTAGCTGCAAGAACTAAGAACTCTTTCTTAGGAACAATAATACATGAAGCTTTTCTCTCAGATACAGGACTAAAAAGAAAGACCAAGCACTCCAGTGAGCATACTCAATTTGCCCAAATATATCAAAGCTATAAATTTTAGTACGATTCTTCATCCAAGATATGTCTATATGTGGGTAAAATGCAACACAAACAAAACTGTTGATGCAACATCTCTGGACAATGAAGTTCTCATAGCCAGCTACAGCCAGCTGATAACTACAAGAAACTTTACTTATTATTCCTGATTAGATTTTCTGGTTATATTTTGAAACACCAAACCCTCCTACACCAAAAGCGTAAGATGAAAATACATCAGATTCCAGATTTAAAAAGAGAGAGAAGAAATATGCTTCGACTCAGAAATGAAGAAATGCATAAGAAATTCTCCAAGAAACTCCACGAAAAGCAAAATTGAAAGCCAAGAACAACGAAAAGGTAGGAACCTACATGTAGTGCGAAGAAATCGAGAAAGTATTGCAGTGAATTACCTCTGCGAGATGTGAAGTAGAACGCTTCGGATAAAATCGAGAGCGGCGAGAGGGAGCTGATGGCAGCGAGGAAAAATGAAATGTAACCCTAGCGTCAGCTTAACTTCAATCAGGGTTTTTTTTATTTATTTTCAAGATAAAGTTAGGGGGTGTTTGGACCGCACCAGTTCTTACTCAAAGAAAGCCTTTTTCCAAAGACATTTTGTTGAGGTGTTAACGGCTTTACCTATTACAAATAGTACCTAATGTATTTATTGTAAATTTAAAATTATACTATCAATAAATATAATTTAAAAAAAAATTACCTTAATTAAATAAATAATAAAATGTGATTCTTTTTTGTTTTAAAACTCGTATCACTCTTTTAAGCGTGAATGTATTAAAAGTGATGAAAAAGTACTCCCTCCGTTCACCAAAAATGGGCACATTCTTTGGAAACTGGTTTTAATAAAATGGGTGATCAGTGGAAAAATGGTCCGACTATTTAATGAGTGGTTAAGATTGAATTAAAGATTATTTTATTTTATTTTATTTTTTTGTAAATAAGGAGTATTTATAAGGATAAAATATAAGAAAAATGTGTGAATTCATGTACTAAAAAAAAGGTGTCTCATTTTTTGTGGACTTGTCCTATTTTTCGTTGATACTATCATTTTTGAAACTCTTCTATAGTTACACTTTGACACGAACATTTGCTTTAGGTCAAAATTTACATAATTTGATCATTTTTTTTTCTTTCTTTTGAAGTGATATTTTGATCAAAAATTACCATCATATATGTTATCTTGCTAGTTTTTCCCCCCCTCAATCATTGCATGTTTATGTGAGACGAGATTTTATTATGACGCCATTTAATACCAAAACAACCTTATCACTCGACTTGGGATGAATTAATATTTGAGTCTAAAACACAAATTTATTTATATTACTTAAAATTGCAACTCCTCGCATAAGTTCAATACAAAATTTTAGGTTGTAAAGTGTAGAAGCAATCAAATTTCAATCATGAAAATATTCTCCCACTTTTATTCAATACAACGTAATAGGAAAAAAGCATTTCATACGTCTAAAAAAAGAACTCACAATGCAAATCAACATTCCATTAATAATTGTTTCACATTTTTTGTAAATCTTGTAACAACATATCATGTCAATTAAATAACATCACTCTTGCATAACGAAATTTATAACACTAATAACAAAATAAATTAAATAATACTTTCGGGTGTGGAAAATTCGAACGAAACACACAATAAATTAAAATAGAATGCGCTAAATCTTATTGATAGTTTTGGCATGAATTATTAAATGACATTACACGTATATTTACAATACAGATTTTCTTTAATTTTTTTTTAGAATCGATTTTTGCAATTGCAATGCATGTTATAAAATGTATTTCCCATTTAGAAAATTAGTGAGCAGACGACATACATGCCTAAAAACACACGGGGGCCCACACAAATTCTCAACAGCCGGTCCACAGAAGGCTCAAATCCTGCCACGTAGCGACTTATGGGGTCATCTTTCCCGTTCAAAATCTCCCTCCATCTCTGCACAGCATCTGTTATATATCTCTTCCCTCTCTCCGTTTCTCTCTCTACACGTTCATTCCATTTCTATTTCATGCACTGAGAAATTTCTTTTTTTCCGGTATTTTACAGTGAATTGTGGTAGAGACACGAACGGAGAGAGCGGGTTAGAATTCATGCGAGCTGGATCTGTTTACTGATCGGCAGAGATCGCGAAAGGATTTCTCCGCGTTTGTGCGCGCGATCTATCGCCGTCCACGGAGCTAGCAATCGGAGAGCATCGTCATGTCATCCTCCGGAAACTACCGGCGGCAGCCGTCGCTTTCGCGGCGGGCGTCGCGCGGCGCCACCACCACCTTCTCCATGGAGGTGTTCGACAATGAGGTCGTGCCTTCCTCGCTACAGTACGATATCGCCCCCATCCTGCGCGTTGCCTCTGAGATCCAGCAGGAGCGTCCGCGTGTTGCCTACCTGTGTACGTACGCCTAATCTGTCGTCTGAGTCTTCTTTACCTTTGCTTTATTTCATGCTTAATTAATTTGCAGAAAATTTGATCCAGTTTATGATCTTTTCCAGTTAATTTTGTGTTGTGAATTCATGAAATAGAGCGTTGCTGCAATTCACTATTGCGATCGCATGCATGTTGTCTTGTTTGTGATTACCTTTAAGAGCATCTTACATTCGTTTTTTGTGATTTCTAAATTCTACGGAAAAAAATAGTTATGATTGTTTTTGGTATCTCTGAAAAAGGAAAAAAAACATTTTCTGAGAAAATAAATCAATCGGTACGTCATATATGTGTCTGCGTGTTGTAATTGTTGATATGTAGATGTACAAATTGATAGTAAGTATATTTTAAATTTACTGGTTTGAAAATCACACTAATAAATAGTTAGGTGATATAAAGATTAATTTCGTATGAGAATTGAGATCAAATAAATTCTATATATTGTAAGCACCTACACAGATCCCTCCTTGCTATATCATACATTAGTTTGAATTCAACAGAATCCTTCATTCCGTCTGAATGTATTCCCAGCGGAGATTTACTATCAATTATTTCTACAATCCATCCAAATACGTTTACTTGTTGCATATGTTTATGGATTCCAGTTCATGTAGACATTCAATATGACGCGATTAATAAATTTTTTCTATTATAGGCCGTGTTTATGCTTTTGAGAAGGCGCACAGGTTAGATCCCAGTTCAAGTGGACGTGGTGTACGTCAGTTCAAGACTAGTCTTCATCAAAGGTTACAGAGGGTACGTATTGATTTTACATTTTAGCACATTTGGCACACATATTCCAACGTTTTGACGTTCTTAAAATAGTGTTTAAATATGTATTATTAAAATAATAGTGCATTTGTTAAAATATGAAGAATAGCTTTCGTAAAAAAAGGATGAAGAATAAGAATACATTACTTAGGTAATTTGTATTTTTTTTACCAAATCCAATACTCGAAATATATTTAAAATTGCATAAGAAAATATTTATGATTGGTCTCTATTGGCCAAGATAAAAATCTTGCTATCCTTTTTTCACTAGGTTTTTCTAACAAAATTGTGCAATATTACATGCTTGCTGTGTAACTGAGATATTGATACTGCTCGTAACTTTTGAAAAATGAAATATCACTATTAAGCGAATATATACATTTTAAAATATAGGTATATCATCTAATAAAAATAGATGATGACAGCACAAGGAAGATTTGTTCAATAAGTTTTCGGATTTTCCTTATATCTCAAAGTCATACTTATGAATATCGTGAATTCAGGAGGATGGACCATCTATGGCTCATCGGGTCAAGAAGACTGATGCGCGGGAAATTGAGAGCTACTACAAGCAATATTATGAGAAATATGTTTTGGCACTTAACAAGGGGAACCAAGCTGATAGGTGCCGATAGTAGATAGTTTTGAAGCAATTCGCTTCAATGATCATTATACAAGTTAACATTTACATAATTGAGACCGATGTTAACAATAATTGTTCCTGACAGAGCTCAGCTTGGAAAAGCTTACCAGACAGCCGGGGTGATGTTTGAAGTGCTTTGTGCTGTTAATAAAACCGAAAAAGTTGAGGAGGTTGCACCTGAGGTCAGTTTTTACCTAACTATATGATGGCTTTCATGATGGTTTAGTTAAAATGTGCAAGTGAAGAAGCTTTGGTGTTTTACAGATTATAGCCGCAGCAAATGATGTCCAAGCAAATGCGGAAATTTATGTTCCATTTAATATTCTTCCCTTGGATGCAGCCGGGGCGTCACAGTCCATCATGCAGCTTGAAGAGGTGACATTTGCACCATTTAAGCACTGATGTGCATGTTTATTCGTATTCGAAATATCAAGTCATTGGTCTTTACTTTTTGAAAATTCAGGTGAAAGCTGCTGTAGGTGCTTTACGTAATACTCGTGGCATGACATGGCCGTCATCATTCGAGCAACAACGGCAGAGAGCTGGCGATTTGGACCTTCTTGACTGGCTGAGGGCAATGTTCGGTTTTCAGGCATGTCTTGTGAATTGTTGGATCAGATAATTCTTTTGTGCTTTAAGATGAGGATAATTAAATGCTGGCTCCTTTTGGCATCTACAGAAGGACAATGTCAGGAACCAAAGGGAGCATTTGATATTGCTCCTTGCAAATATTCATATAAGACTAATTCCCAAGCCTGAACCGCTACACAAAGTATGCCTCCTCTGTTTGTTTGCCCTCTGAATATATTGGTATTCACAGTTTTAACATCTTTTCACTGTAGAACATATGCACTACCTAATATCCAACATCATTCACTGTGTTCATTTTTGATCTAGATATCCCGACTTACTGCAATCATTTTTACTGCTGTAAATGAACTTGTTGCATGTATCCTTACAGGGCATAAAATTTGATCCACATGTCTCTTTATTTTAAAAATCGAACCATAAATTATGCACGAGCTTTTTGGTGTCAGTGTGGTTAACTTAAATTTATTTCTTTTCCTTAGCTTGACGATCGAGCTGTTGATGCACTGCTGAATAAGCTCTTCAAGAACTACAAGACATGGTGTAAATATTTGGGAAGAAAGCACAGCTTAAGGTGAAATAAAAGTACTCTGCACTGATAATCAGCTATGCGAATACTCGATAACTAACTTCAGCAATTTCATTAGTACATTTAAAATTTGATTCCTGTTGGATTAGATTAATATTTCAATCTTTACTGGCACAGACTCCCCCAAGGTCAGCTGGAAGTGCAACAGAGAAAGATTCTTTACATGGGGCTCTATCTTCTTATCTGGGGTGAAGCAGCCAATTTACGCTTTATGCCAGAGTGTCTATGCTATATTTTTCACAATGTAAGTGATTTCTTGTCCTTGCATTACTGGAGAGCCATTTAATGATTCCCTTGGCATGCATGATCAAAGTGACATATATATGAAACACTTCAATAATATTCTTTAATTGTATGACTGAACATGTTCAGATGGCATATGAACTTCATGGTCTGTTGGCTGGAAATGTAAGCATTGTCACAGGAGAAAACATCAAGCCTTCTTATGGTGGAGATGATGAATCTTTCTTGAGGAAAGTTATAACGCCCATTTATCGAGTGATTGATAAGGTATTTCTTGCTCAGGTGAATAGACTACTTGTAAACTTGTGTCAAAGGATAACCAAATGGTGCTTATACGGTTGCAGGAAGCTAAACAAAGTAAAAATGGTAAAGCTCCCCACACTTCCTGGTGCAACTATGATGACCTGAATGAGTATTTTTGGTAAAGAGTTAAACTGAAAAATAATAATAATTTTTTAGCAAACCTTCATCCTCTATGCTATTAATTTGGATATGGCAAACTACTATAGGTCAGCTGAATGCTTCCAGTTGGGATGGCCAATGCGAGATGATGGTGAATTTTTCAAATCTGCACAAGATGTAACACAGGTAATTGAGGCCAAAGTTCTGAACTTATTTGGCCGGATTCAATATGTTGTTTGTCTGCTCAGTACAAGAACTGTTTCAGGGGAAAAATGCTCCAAAAAAACCCAAAAAGCTGGGGAAATCATTCTTCGCGGAAACACGATCATTTTGGCACATATTCCGAAGTTTTGATCGCCTGTGGACATTTCTTATTCTGTCTTTACAGGTACGTGTACGTAATTAGAACAGATGAAATACATAATTGAGATAATTAGGTGATTGTACTGACTGGAAGGGTTGCTCTCCAGATTATGATGATCATTGCCTGGAGTGGTGTTTCTGTATTCGATATTTTTGGGCAGACTAATGTGTATCGTATGTCTAGCATTTTCATCACAGCAGCCATTCTTCGTGTCATTCAAAGTAAGATTCTTCTTTTATCCGGATCTTAAAAGAATTCAAAAATATTGCCTGTGTTTGTTTCTTGATCAATCACATTCCAACTTGAGTTTAGTTTTTTTCTTGTGTTTCTTACTAATCAAGATTTATTTGAAATTTGTATAGGTGTGCTGGACCTCATTCTGAACTTCCCAGGCTATATTAGATGGAAGTTCACTGGAATTTTGAGGACCGTCCTAAAATTAATTGTCAGCTTAGCCTGGGCTGTCATCCTTCCTTCATGTTATTTGCTCCGATCCAAGTCATTTTCATTCACCAAAATCAAAGAAGGGTTTGCATTCCTTGATGATGTCAAGGGTGTACCTCCTCTGTACATTGCAGCTGTCGCTATATACCTGTTGCCGAATTTATTGACTGCAGTCTTATTTGTTTTCCCCATGCTTCGACGCTTCATTGAGAGCTCTGATTGGCATATCATTAGGATGTTCCTCTGGTGGTCACAGGTATATCTGTTCTCATCATTATTCTTTACTCTTTCAGTCACACATATGTTCAATAAAACTGATAGTATTTAATAGCAAGAAGGAATATCCTTTAGATAGCTGCTTTTAACCAGATATTTTAGGTGAATCTTTGATATTCAATTTAGTCAAATAGTGTAATCTTCTTAGTACTTCTCTAAAAGTCCTGTTAAGTGGGGAAAAAAGAAGATTCTGTAACATCTTTCATTACCCAATATTAGAGACACAACTATTTTTACTTGGGTGAGAAGCAATTGCATTCTCTTGTATGCATTAATCTGTTTACTGAGTATATGCATATGCCTGGTCTGTGAAAATTTTGCTTATCATTTTCAGCCAAGAATCTATGTGGGAAGGGGAATGCACGAAAGTCAATTTGCACTTATCAAGTATGTTACCCAAGTTCTCTAATCTTTGGATATGTTTCTTCGCATCTGATACTAACTTTGTTGCTTTTTTTTTCCTCTGGTCATAATTGAAACAGATATACTATATTTTGGGTGCTACTTTTGGCTTCAAAATTTACGTTCAGCTATTTTATGATGGTAGTTTCTCATCCTTTTGTTGGTCAATAGGATGCAGATACTGTCAACTGCTCTGTTCCTTATTATTATGTCTCATTTAATTCAGATAAAGCCTATGGTGAAGCCCACTAAAGACATAATGAGCATCCAACGTGTTACTTATACTTGGCATGAGTTCTTCCCATATGGTATGTATTCATTCTAGTGGGATATAATTTAATAAAGTGTTCCCAAGAATGATCCTCTCAACTTTTAACATATTGGAAAATCTCATGCCAATGCAGCTAAGCACAACTATGGAGCTGTTGCTGCAATATGGGCACCAGTTGTCTTGGTGTGCTTTCTTATCATTAGAATCTTATGGCTTAACAGTAGAATTTATTCTTTCCATCTCTTTCTGCTCCATTTGAATTCTTTTTGGTGTTTTTGCACAATCCCTTCTTTCATAGTTGTGACTTTGCGTGCAGGTTTACTTCATGGACCTCCAGATCTGGTATGCCATATTCTCCACCATGTACGGGGGTTTTATTGGAGCCCTTGATCGTCTTGGAGAGGTAGAAGCTATATCTTGTACTTTTGACTTATGATATTCTGGTCCTCTGGTTCAACCTGCAAACAACATCTTCAAATAAATCAGCGACAATGTATTAGAAAACGACAGATCTTCAAATAAACCAATTCTTGATCATCCCAAGCTTCAGCAATTCTTTTCCCATGTCTTAAGTTGCAAGAATTCTATTATTTTGTCATCTCTGTAGTTAACAAGTTTCTAAAATTTATTGTTTCTTCCTATATCTTGTCTATAAGTAATAGTCATGCATGTCTAGTTGTGGGATCATTCTGAGAACATTCTTAATATCCTAATTAATTGATAACTTTATGCATCTCCTTAAAGTAATCACACACTCTATTCACTTCAATTTTGATTTGTCCCTCCTCAGATTCGAACTCTTGGAATGTTGCGGTCTCGTTTTCAGTCGTTACCTGGTGCATTCAACACTCACTTAGTGCCATCTGATAAAGCTAAGAAAAAAGGATTTTCTCTTTCAAAGAGCTTTGCTCAGGTTGCTTTTCACCCTAAATTGATATGATTTCACTTCCCCAGTAAATGGCTACCATAGTTCTCAGAATCTCTGTGTTTCTACCTTGATTAGGTCACTGCAAGTAAAAGAAGTGAAGCTGCAAAATTTGCACAGCTGTGGAATGAAGTAATATGCAGCTTTAGAGAAGAAGATCTCATAAGTGACAGGAAAGTTCCATCATTTTGACTTCTTTCTTATATACTGTATCATTTTTTTCGGTTACCATGAAATTTTATTTATAGTTGGGAACTAAACCTAGATTACTTACATCAGGGAGATGGACCTGCTTCTTGTTCCTTATTCATCTGATCCCAGCCTGAAAATAATTCAGTGGCCCCCCTTCTTGCTTGCTAGCAAGGTAAAAATTGTGTTTTTTGAGTTTTATCATGTCCATATTCTTTTTGACTTTCTGCCTTTGCAGATTCCAATTGCTCTGGATATGGCTGCTCACTTTCGATACAAAGATACTGATCTCTGGAAGCGGATATGTGCTGATGAGTATATGAAATGTGCCGTTATTGAATGCTATGAGTCATTCAAACTTATCCTCAATGCCTTGATCACTAGCGACACTGAGAAAAGGTAGTTTTTTCTGATATCGTTCATAAGGAGATCATTAGCTGTCATTATTGCGTTCACTGAATATGTAATATTCTGATATATGCTTTTCTTGAACAGGATAATTGGAAGAATCATAAAAGAAATTGAAAATAGCATACACGATTATACATTCCTTCAGAATTTCAAAATGAAGCCTTTGCCGGATCTTTGCAAGAAATTTTTAGAACTTGTGGAGATATTGGTAAGCCAACTCTTTCCGAAATCTTCCAAGTTAAAGTTTGTATCTGTGTAAACTGACAGAACCTTCGATCTTGCAGAAGGACAGCGATCCATCCAAGAAAGATAGTGTTGTTTTATTGCTGCAAGATATGCTAGAATTAGTTACCCGTGACATGATGGTGAATGAGATCCGGTTGGTAGACGCTGCAGTATTTATTACTCTAAAAACTATCTTTACTATATTGTAATCTTCTTATTTTGTGAATTATAATTTGCATCATTAAATGTAGTGAAATGGCTGAAGTTGGTCATGGGAGCAAGGATTTCGGGAATCAACTTTTTGCCAGTATCGCTTATCCTCCTCCAAATACAGCACAATGGGAAGAGCAGGTATATGAAGCTGCATTTGCATCTATACAATCCATCAGTCTATTTATTTACAAACACATTCCAATCTATAACATCTTTCAATAAAAGAAGTGTTATTATATATGCCTGTTCCACAGATACGGCGCCTCTATATCCTCTTAACTGTTAAAGAATCAGCAATCGATGTCCCAACAAACCTTGAAGCACGCCGGAGGATAGCATTTTTCTCCAATTCACTTTTTATGAATATGCCACGTGCACCTCGAGTGCGCAAAATGCTGTCATTCAGGTGAATTATATTTATAGTATTTGTGATTTGAATATATTTTATCTTTATTATATGTCTGTGTGCGTGTGTGTATTTTGTTGAGAGCTATTTGCACTGCAACTTCTCATGTGCTATTCTGTCCGACATAATTTTAAGTTAGTTTCATGAGCATTCTTTTTCATATCTGAGCTGATCAGTGTTTTTAAGGTAGTAACCGTATTTATTGGTATGCAGTGTGTGTACTCCATACTACAGTGAGGAGACTCTTTACTCCAAGAGTGATCTTGAAATGGAAAATGAAGATGGTGTTTCCATTATTTATTACCTTCAAAAGATATATCCAGGTCTGATTAATATTCCAAATCTGAAAAACATTTAGTCATCAAGAATGGTATTCGATTATCATAATTAGCTAATAAAGTACCATCTATTGGCTTGAACATAAATTTCACTCAGATGAATGGAGTAACTTCGTGGAGCGTCTAAATTGCAAAAGTTCTGAAGTTTGGGACAATGAAGAAAATATACTACAAATACGTCATTGGGCCTCTCTGAGAGGACAGACTCTTAGCAGAACAGGTTATTTGAGTTGCACATTCTATTCCTCGTGTTCCTGCTCTCCCTTTAGCCTCGTATTGTTTTGAGTGATTGTTTTTGTCGTGCAGTCAGAGGGATGATGTACTACAGAAGGGCCTTAAGGCTTCAGGCTTTTCTTGACATGGCTTCAGAAGAGGGTAAGACAAACTCCAAATGATAAACATGTTGGCTGGTATACGGTATACCCATAACATAAAAATAGTCTGCACTCAATGAAGTCAAAACAATTCCAACTCTTGAGCCAAACACGAACCTCTCAAAATGACCATTTCTAAATCAAAATTCAGGTATATTTCTGACTGGTTCTGCCTATATTTTGCAGAACTTCATGAGGGTTATAAAACGATTATAGAACCGTCAGAGGAAGAAAAGAAGAGCCAAAAATCTTTCTATAATCAATTAGATGCTGTAGCTGACATGAAATTCACCTATGTTGCCACCTGCCAGAATTATGGCAATCAGAAACGTAGTGGAGATCGCCGTGCAACAGACATATTGAATTTGATGGTTAAGTAAGTTGAACAATTCTTCCAATGTGCAAAAATTATGTACTATTGTTTTCAATGTTAGATGGTAATCTCATTTTATTACAACACTGTCCTCTTATGTTTTTTGCAGTAATCCATCTCTTCGTGTAGCATACATAGACGAAGTTGAGGAAAGGGAGGGTGGAAAAATCCAGAGGGTCTATTACTCTGTTCTGATAAAAGCTGTTGATAACCTTGATCAGGCAAATATTTTCTTAGTTCTGCATAAAATACTGAATAATACACACTACACACACTCACACACACACACATATATCCCCGACTGATTTAGTCTGTTTCTTCTTCAGGAAATCTACCGTATAAAGCTACCAGGTTCAGCAAAGATAGGAGAAGGCAAACCTGAAAACCAAAACCATGCGATTGTTTTTACACGTGGGGAAGCTCTTCAGACAATTGATATGAACCAGGTAAAGTTGTTGAAGCCTGTATCCATAAGATTGATGAAGTGATTGTCTAGAATATTAAACAGTGCTTTCTTGCTTCCTTTATAGGATAACTACTTAGAAGAAGCTTTTAAAATGCGCAACCTACTTGAGGAATTTAATGAGGATCATGGGGTGCGACCACCTACCATCCTGGGTGTGCGTGAACATATTTTCACTGGAAGGTAGTAGAGTTTACTTTTCTGTTCTCTCCATTTGGTACAACTTCTGTATGCTCTCTCTCATCTCTCATATGTTCAAACACAGTGTTTCATCGCTGGCTTGGTTTATGTCACTCCAAGAAACAAGCTTTGTTACAATTGGTCAGAGGGTTCTCGCCAGACCTTTGAAGTATGTTGTTTCCTTCTCTAACGCATCACCACATATTAGATTCTCTATGAATTTCTTCTCAGTAGCACCATCAATCTGTCATTTATACTTAAAGATATGATAACGAGGATACATGTCTTGAAATCATACTTAAAAAGCATGATTCTCATATAAGTGACAGATATGTTGCCATTAGGGTCTTTCTTGACCTCTTCTGCATACAGTGACTGTCTTCCTCCCACAATAGTTTTAGCTAGACAGTAATGATGTGCATAACCTAATGTCTTCTTGGCATATTATGCAACTATTTGGTAATCCATCTGGTTTGCTGCAACAATGAACTTTCAAATGATTCCTTTTCCCTAATGCTTTATTATATAGGGTACGGTTCCATTATGGACATCCAGATGTTTTTGACCGAATTTTTCACATCACCCGTGGAGGCATCAGCAAATCCTCAAGGGGAATCAATCTTAGTGAGGATATATTTGCTGGTAAAAGTTTGACCCATATGTCTGAAACGTACGCTTATGATATATGTATTTCATGATATGTATCACCTTCTGTAGGTTTCAATTCAACACTAAGACGTGGAAATATCACCCACCATGAATATATTCAAGTTGGGAAGGGACGAGATGTTGGTCTCAACCAGATCTCACTCTTTGAAGCCAAAGTTGCCTGTGGCAATGGGGAACAGACACTTAGCCGTGACATCTACAGACTGGGGCATCGTTTTGATTTCTTCCGCATGCTGTCATTTTATTATACGACTGTGGGGTTCTACATCAGCTCAATGGTATGATCAATTTACAGTAAATTTCCCTGGTTTTCTGGCATGAAAATTAGAACTTGACTAACATGATATATACCTGAAGCATATTTATTACCAACACTGTTTGTCATGTTTTGCAGCTGGTGGTCCTTAACAGTTTATGCCTACTTGTATGGTAAGCTATATCTTTCTCTGAGTGGACTGGAGCAGACAATATACAAGTTTGCCAGAATTCGGGGGAACGATGGTCTCAAGGTAGTCATGGCGTCGCAATCACTCGTTCAATTAGGTATTTTGATGGCACTGCCGATGATTATGGAAATCGGACTGGAGAGGGGTTTCAGAACAGCAGCTAGTGATATGATAATCATGCAGCTTCAACTTTCATCTGTCTTCTTTA
This sequence comes from Salvia miltiorrhiza, assembly GCF_028751815.1. Taxonomy (NCBI): domain Eukaryota; kingdom Viridiplantae; phylum Streptophyta; class Magnoliopsida; order Lamiales; family Lamiaceae; genus Salvia; species Salvia miltiorrhiza. The sequence goes on from NC_080392.1 coordinate 45,071,225, forward strand.
CTTTCTCTCTCGGGACAAAGGTTCATTACTTTGGTCGAACTATCCTGCATGGTGGAGCCAAGTACAGAGCCACCGGGCGTGGTTTCGTGGTGAGACACGAAAAATTCGCCGAAAACTACAGAATGTACTCAAGAAGCCACTTCACAAAAGCTCTAGAACTCATGATTTTGCTCATCATTTATAAAGCATATAGTTCAGCAGCTCCCGACTCTACCACCTACACATTAGTGACATTGTCGATGTGGTTCCTCGTGATATCCTGGCTGTTTGCTCCCTTTTTCTTCAACCCTTCCGGATTTGAATGGCAGAAGATAGTCGAGGACTTCGAGGACTGGGCTAAGTGGATGAACAGCCGCGGTGGTATCGGTGTTCCCGCGACCAAGAGCTGGGAGTCGTGGTGGAACGAGGAGCAAGAGCATCTCCAACACACGGGCTTTCTAGGGCGCTTGCTGGAGATCCTCCTCTCTCTTCGTTTCCTGTTATACCAGTATGGAGTCGTGTATCACTTGCACGTCGCCCACCATAACACGAGTATTTTGGTGAGCATCATAACTCGGATTAATCGTTGATACTGTGGCTTCTCTTATACCAAGTGATGGTGGTTGCAGGTTTATGCTTTCTCTTGGGTGCTCATCATCGCAGCCATAATCATTTTCAAGATTTTATCAATGGGGAGGATGAGGCTGAGCGCCAATTTTCAGCTGGCTTTCAGGCTTCTAAAACTAGTAGTGTTTATTGCTTTGGTAGTGGCACTTATCCTCGCCATAAAGTTTTTGGAGCTGACTGTGGGAGATATATTCGCCAGTATACTAGCCTTCTTGCCAACTGGATGGGCCCTTCTATTGGTAATATATCCCTAAATCTGCTCTACTCTACTCTAATCTGTGCTTGTATATTTGTATGTATTTGGTAGTAAATGTGTTGGAATTTGTAGATAGCGCAAGCATGCAAGCCAACGGTGAAGAAACTAAGGATGTGGGGGTCAGTGAAAGGTCTGGCGAAAGGGTACGAGTACATGATGGCGCTGGCGATCTTCGCTCCGGTGGCCTTCTTCGCGTGGTTCCCGTTCGTGCTCGAGTTCCAGACGCGGCTGCTCTTCAACCAGGCCTTCAGCAGAGGTCCTCCAGATCCAGAGGCTCCTCGCCGGCGGGAAGAAAGACAAGTGAAGTGATGTGCAGAGTAAACAACACCCTTGCATGGATTTTTGCCAGATATATACACGTTCATTGATTGATTGCATTGATTATTCTTTTCAATCTCAATAAATACGCATTTCTTTCTTCTTTGTACCCGTTTTGTATTTACCAAAATCAGGGGAAAAAGGAATAAAAGCCATGGAGGAATTTTACTCCAATTCAATATCACTCTCTCCCTCTCTCTCTCTCTCTCTCTTTCTCTCATGTGTAAACTTGAAACTCTCGACTCGTAGTAGGTAATGTATAGTCTATATCTATATACTTATTATAATTTCTTTTTTTTACTAGCACATTGTCAATATCTAATCGCCAAACAAAACAGTTTACAAGGCTTAGATAATGCCTCAGCCATCTTCTTCTTCCTGCTTGCTCCTGGAGCTCCCATTTTACCAGGATGGTTGTCAAGTGTTGAATAAGTAGTTACGATAGTCTCACAATCTCAAACTTTGCTTTCTTCAACCAGCACTACTTTTTGATCATCTTGATCTTCAAACTTTTCAGCTTTTCTTTGAGAGACTCTTGGCAATCTTCTTCATCCATGTAGCCCATAAATTCTTCTTCGTTGTCAATGTACCCGACTCGTAGAGATCGAGCATGTCGAGCAAAGTTTGCGATTTCAGCAAAATTTACAACTTAAGTAAGGATAACTTTATTCTTTCAAACTCAAAATGAATAATTTTACTATAATTTTCTTTTATAATAAATCTTTTATAATAATCCTTATTATTAGTATCGCTACTTTTTCTTTTTTGTCCTTTGTAAAAGAAAATAGAAACAGTATTCCTACTATGTTAACCATAATTCCTATGTGTGCCAATACAATACAAATTTATGGCTAAAATTATCTAAAAGTATTCCACATCTGAAAAATCAAAGACCTAGAAAATCCCTGCATGAAAATACAGGAAAAGCCGAAAATGGGATGACTTGAGAAAATCTAAAAATGAATACAACAGCCTAAAGCATCTAATATTCCATCACCAACAAAGTGTCAAACACATTTTACATGGTAACAATCTACAATATTATTGAACTTCAAATCATCGAAATCTTCCCCATGATCTTAAGCACAAAATAATAGGTGGAAATCTCCCTGCATGAGAATTGGTAGCAGCATTACTTCACCTAGATTCAATGGCCATGGTTTCGGAGCCCCTAAGGAACGATCTTCGCCACCATATTTGGAACGCTTTACTAAGATTAGGGCATTCGTTGCCATGCTTGGAGAAGCAACGGAACCACTTCCATAAACAACGAATACTGCTCTTTCAATGGAAGTGTAAGCAGCGCTTGGCCCATCGCCTCCTCTAATGCCTTCATGTCGAGTCCCTTTTTGCTCCTCTGCAACCAACCAAAATCAGATAGCATCGGTCTAAACCACGCCTGAAGAAGCCTCAGCCTCGTTTCTGGCGGGCAGTGGAGCCTCCTAGTGCCGATTGCAGTAAACAGCACTGCGGAGACACGGCTCAGCTCATACTTGACCATTGGAGATGCATCCTTGTGCAATTTGAGCAGCCCTTCTTGATTTGCCCACAGATGGACGAACTCCTCCGCCATCTGGTGATCGAGCAGGATATCCACGAGCCAATTTATGTTGTCCACTTGCTTTGAGATGCGCTCTAACAGAGGCTTTTCTTTCTCCTTCTTAGTCAACTTCTGCCCTGCATTGCTACCCGAGGTCTCCTCGAGCAGACTGCTCAGTGATTTCAGACACGATTCACAAGCTGCATACATGTCCTCCTTATTCAGATCAGGATAGTCCTTTTCGTAGACAGAGCTTTTGCATAACAACCCTTTAACCAAAGACTTCAGTTCACTCCCAGCAGTGGCGTCGTTGCAGGTGGTAATGGACCAAATAAGCTGCTTGGTCAATGCTGGCTGTGAATCAATGGGACTGAGGCTACAGAATCTGTCTCGAATGTCTTTGGTTTTAGGATCGTCTACTTTAAGTCCATTGAATAGCTCCCTCAGCTTCTCCTCTTCTTCTTCGGTCCATGGCACCGCCTCCAGGTATTGTAAACATGCAGAAACACACCTGCCAAACTTGATGCTTGCTGATACCTGATTCAAGTGACGATAAAGAGCCTTATATTTTAGAATGAACCAAAAACGACGTTCATTAACTATAAACTCCTCATCACATAAATTCAAAATAACCATAGTCTTGTTTTTCATTCAGAAACAAAAGATTTGAATGCAAGAAAGCAACCTATTCAAAGGAACCTAAAGCAAAGGAACCTGCAGTCTACTCGAACAAACGGGCAAGAACGTAAAATACCACATTTCATGAAACCCCAAACTATTTACTCCTCAAATGTCATTAATAATCCCATAAACTGATTCAGAAACACCATGCAATTAGATTAGTTGATCTAAAATCCTATGCCATACATACTTCCTAATAATAATCAACAGAAAATAATCAAAACTACAAGCCACTATTTAAGGTCAGAAATAAGTTGCAGATGAAAACAATCATCAATATTCAAATTTAAAACCCAAACAGTAAATCAGCAGATCCTCTGTGTAATAAATACATACTACTTTTCAAACACAAACAGTAATTTCAAACACAAATCATACACCAAAAAGTCCGAATTGACTCAATTGAGTAAGAATTACACATCATCAAAAGATAAATTAAAATACATAACATCCACATCAAGAAAAACCAAGAACCATATTTCTACAATTCCAGAGGGAAATAAGAATACCTCAAGTATATCGATAGCTCGAAAAACCCCAATCTTGACGAGTTTTTTCTGAATATCCTCCTCAAACATGAGCTCGATCGTTTCACGAAACACGTTCAGATTCTCGACGTCGGGCACCTCAACCCTGCACAAACCGCTCACATTCTTGCGATAATCCGCGATCAAATCGGCGAAAACGGAGCTATTCGACGCCAAAACCTCTGAACTCAGCTCCAGCACCAAGGATCCTCCATTCTTCCCCTTCAGATTCAACCTGGTATCATAAATCCCTAAATTCCCCTCGTTGATTGCCGAATCGGCGAGGGGCGGGGGCGGGGGCACGGGCAAGGGCAAGGGCGATTTGGGGATTGGATGGTTTTTGGGGGTGGTGTGGGTAACGACGGGGTGCTCCGAGATGGGAGAGACCCGACCCGGAGAGAGGATCCGACGGGCGAGGGGGGTCTTCTGGGTTTGGGGGGAGTTGGAGAAGGGCAATTGCGTCTTTTTACTGCACGAGGAGGAGTGAGAGCGGACGGAGCAGGAGTGCGAGAGGCCCGGGTTCTCCGGGCTGAGGGGCGGGGTCGTGAAGGAGCAGCACCAGTAGCGGCGGCGGTGGAGCGGCGGCTCGCGGCGGCGCTGGGATTTGAGGTCGTGCATTGCGGCGAAAGTGCTTATTTCATGGTGGGAAGCAGGAGAATGTGAGGATTTGAAGGAATTAAATGGAATCCCGGTAGAGATATCAAGAATGTGAGGGGTTTAGAGAGAGAGAGAGAGGGGAATGCAATGATTTTATTTTAGAGAGAGAAAATATTATTGGAGTTACAGTGGGGGAGTGGCAGAGAAGGAACAAAAATTTAAGACCTGAGCTGGAAATAGTTTGGAGAATCTCTCTTCTTCACTTTTCCTTTCTTTTCTCTTTCTATAAAGAAGTAAACCAGATTTACTAACAAAAAAAAGTACTCCAAATATTAGGGCATATGATTTATCGACGGCCTGCAACAAGACAGGAATAATATTCCGAATAAAGTGGAAAATTGTTAGATACTTTATATTTTGTTCAAGAAATAACTTTCTAAAAAAGACGGCATGGATTTTAAGAAAAATTAATTTTATATTTGATTAATGAATGAGTAATGTTCATAAATTTTAAAAAAATGGTGATACTGAGAGCAATCGCACCACGATTCGTTGGAGGACCTCGAGCCGTGCTCCAGCAAGTTGGGCGGCAATGTCGCATCTCAAGGCTTGAGTGCTGACCCTTTCCTCCGCGTCGGGTTTGAAGAGATCTTTGTATGGTGCGAGCTATGCATAAGCCTATTGTAACAAAAAGAAAAAGAAAAGTGCTTGTTGGCCCCTTAGGACAAGCACCGTTGTATCTCCGGGTGATATTTTCCCAATATTGGATTATCTTTTGGCCTGTTTCTGTTATTGGGTTGTGGGTAGCCTTCGCCCACAACATACAAACGAGCTCTGTCTCCGCTGAAGTGTACAGTGTAGTTGTTCGGCGTCTTTTTGGCTTCGGCACTTCGACGACGTCATCTTCAACGGCACGAGGGTTCGTCGTGGTTGGAAGAGAGCCCGGGGAGAAGATATTCAAAGCTTGGGAGAAAGGCGTGAACCCCATCATCGGGGTAGAATTAGGAAATCTCGGGAAATAAGGAGGAACAACCGAGTCTTGAGCTATATTTTTCATATAATCGTTGAATTGACCTTCCATTTTTTGTAATAAATTGGAGAGAAAAAGATGAAAAAGTGATAGAAGAAGAGTGAAAAATGAGAGAAGATTATTGCATTGGATGTATAAATAACTTAGGAAAAGTGATATTTATAGAGGATGAAAAGAATAATAAAAAATTAAAACTAAAAGAACTTTTCAAACGATCGTTTTTTTTTTTTTTAATTTAAAGGGACGTGTGTAAACACAACGAGAATCACCTTTCGGCCCTTAGCACCCGACACGGTCCATCGCCCCCGCATTGCATAATAGCCGTTGCAACAATCAAAATAGCTATTGCAAAATCTATCATTTTACACTCGTCACACCTCTCGGCCCTTAGCACCCGACACGGTCCATTGCCCCTAGGGGTGAACCAATGCACGACCGCCTCCAACGCGCCGCATCGATGCGGCTCGGCACGATCCTCCAGGTCCCACTGAAGGTGCTCTAACTAATTTATGAATTTTGTAACACTAAATCAAAGGTGGTATGAGTTCTGTAAGAGTCGGTAATGACATGATTCACATGAAAATATTTTAGTCAAAGTCGGTCGTGGTCCGTTTTATGAGATATGGACTTTTGTGTTGGGCATAAAAAACATGCCAAGTGTCTATCAGTTCTATCATCAAATACATTGGATTCTAGTATTATTTATTCTTTTAGAGTTCGTATCGTTAAAGATATATAAATTGTTAAAATAGGGATGATGTTATCTTTATTTTCTTGATATATCTTCCATATGTGCAAAATGAAGAGGAACACGAAAATGTGTGTTTTCATTCATAATATACAATTATTTGTATTAAAATATTTTTAATTAATTCATGATACTCTTTCATAGGAATATTTTTAGAGGCGGTAGCATAAGATATTTTTAGGCGTGAGCAAAAAATTCGAAACCGAATAACCGAATCGATCCAAACCGAAATTTAAAAATATGGTTCGATTTTTTCGGTTTTTTGGTTCGGTTCGATTTTTTTTTTTCAAAAAAAATCGATTTTTCGGTTCGAATTTTTTAAAACCGAACAAAACCGAAAAACCGAATTATACTATTTATTATATATATATAATATAATATTTTAATTATAATTTTATAATATATAACTTCTAATATTTTTTAAATTTTTATAGTTTTTTGTAATTTTCAATTTTTTTTTTCAAAATTTTCAGTTTTTTGGTTCGGTTCGATTTTAATTATAAAAATTTCGGTTAATTTGATTCGGTTCAGATTTTATTTTCAAACCGAAAAAAAAAAATAATTTAATTTGATTTTAGTAAAAATCGAATCATATAACCAAATGCACACAGCACACACACCCCTATATATTTTGTGGTAGAATAACATTTGAAGATTCCATTTCATGCAGCATTGAGAGAAAGAGAGAGAATCTCTCGAATTTTTCAAATATGATGTAACTAACAAGTTAGAAAAATCTTAAATCGATAATCACGTAATGATATATGGAATATATAATAATGCAAATGAATCCACCGGCATGACGCGGGCAGATTCCGTGGGTGTGGCCGTCGATGATTGGCGGCGACACACACAGTACACGTGGCACGCCTCGCGAAATTGCTAAGGTTTCTAAATAAGGAAAGAGCAGCAGCCAATTCTGACAACAACACTTACCTATAAAATGTGAAACAACCTCAACTGCCGCCACGTGTGTCGACGCATTCCCACGTATTCAACGGCTCATTTCGCCACGTAGAGTTGCGTAAACCCAACATCTGCCCTTCTTCCGTTGCATACCAAAAAGCATATATATATATATATATATATATATATGTGTGTGTGTGTGTAGTGTGTGCATTTGGATACTAACATACACAATCAAAGTGGAGATTTACTCAATTTGCAGAATATCTGGATATATATATATATATAATTGTTATATTGTTGAAATAGAGAGAGAGAGAGGCATGCTTGGATTTGAGAGGCAGTCATCTATTGAGAATGAACCTCGCACTCTCAGTAATAATCAGATCGATTTCGCTAGGGTTCTCTCTCTCTCTCTCTGTGTATATATATATATATATATATATATATATATATATATGTGTGTGTGTGTGTGTGTGTGTGTGTGTGTGTGTGTATTTGTGTGTGAGAGAGTGTTAATCTATTGTGTTTGTTATGTTGATAGGAAGCAGCACTTTATGTGGTGAATACAAGAAGCACGCAGGAAGCTCTCACCATCTTCACCGAGGTATATATATATAGATTCATTTTTATTCTTTTAATAGTATAATTCAACTTCATTGAAACTAGCTTGTAGTCTTAATTGTATTATGATATATACTTTCTTGTCATTTAGAACTAGAATTTAACTACAAAACGTATCAGATTTTAAAGAGTTTTTAGAATTGACGGCTAGTGTGCAAGAAGATCTGTTAAAGCGGGATTTTTTTTTCTATTGATCAATCAAAATCGGACTGTAATTAAATGTATAGTAATATTGAAACTAGATCAGCAATGGTTTTAAAAAAAGTTACAGATCAATAATATCTCTTAATGCATATATATAACAAAGTTTTATTTTGGAAACACACACACACATATATATATAGATGTATTAGATGAAATATATATTAGGCTCGTTTTAAGCTCTTCAAATCATCAAAATCTAGGGTGCTATCACTTGTTGAATGAATTTGGGGTATAGGATTTAAAAATTTTGAATGACAAAAACAATATTTTTCCAATAACTTGTTTAATTTTATGTGAAGTTAATTTCATTACGAATGCATCTTCGAGTGTGTTTACATGCACTCTCAGTTCTCAACATATTTAGCTAGCATTTTCAATGGAACTCTCTCTCTCTCTCTCTCTCTATACATATATATATATATATATATATATATATATATATATAGGTTAAAGTTGGTTTTAAATTGAAATCTTCTTATCATGAGAATTGTGAGAAATCTTGTATAAATATTTGCATAAAATACATAAAGTATATTCACTAAAAATATAATTGAATAATTGGATTGTGTGAGCGCAGGGGCTGGAGCCGGCGGTGGCACGGGCTGAAGATGGTGGCTGCGACGGCGAATTGGTTAATGTTTGCAATACCGAAACTTATGGGAACATCGACAATCATCACAATGTTAGAGACGTAGTTACTTCACCTTTTTGACCCCTCAATTTCAACTTTCTTCTTTTATTTAACCTCAATTTTTAAGTTTCTTCTACTCCTCAAGCAAGGAATTTTCTTTTCTTTTTTTCAAGAAAATTAAGGTGTGATAATATTGTTGATATGGAAATGAAGTCCATTTTTCCGCTTTTGTGACAAGGATGTAAAATGAAGGCAGAAATATGGTAGATTGATTATATCATACGTTTTATTTCATGTCATTTCAGTTTTGTCCTTGTATAGGTGCAATGATTTTGCCTCTATTTCTTGAGGTCGCATTAGAATACAATTGATGAGAATGGACATCTAAAAGTATAACTAAACTACGAATTACTTCTTTTCTTTTTTCGCCTGTTATAATCAGTGTTGGACAGTGATATATTTAGAGGTTAAATTTTACAACTATTCCTTACTCAAAACAAGAAAATACTCCCTCCGTCCCATTAATAAAGACACAGGTCTTTTGGGCACGGAGATTAAGGAGAGGTAAAGTAGTTGTTAAAGTGTTGTGGCCCACCACTATTAGTGTAGGTGATTAACTTTTGTTTATTGAATTTATTTATTTTTATTTTACATTGCAAATTGATTTTTTAATTTTAAAAATTCAGAATTTCAAATTTTTTAATTAATTTAATTATTCTCATTATTTTTTTCGATTTTTTTGTTTGTAGTTTTTCTTAAGTTACTGTTTTCTTTCCAAAAAGGTAGCGGCAGTGTACCAATACAAACCACCGCCGACCACCACCACCACCACCACCACCGCCGCCGACCAAAATTATCACCATAACCGTGAACTCACACAAGCAAATTGCACAATCAAACCAAAAATTCCAAGTGCATTTCAATTCAGATTTGAAAATTCCAATTCATAGTGTATTACAGGAAAATTAAAAAAGGCAGCACAATGAAATTGAATTAAAAAAAAAAAAAAACAATGAACCCAAAATCAACGCTCCATTTCTTGGCAGAATCATCGCCGGCCACCGCCGCTAATAGGAGATGGTGGTGGAGATTTGGAGTTAGGACGATTTTTGGGACGATTTCTAAAAATTGGGGCTAGGGTTTTTAGGCGGCGCCTCCGGAGATGGCGGTTGCGGCGGTGGAGATCTGGGATTGGAGAGGAAGGCCGCGGTTGCGGCAATGGAGATCTGAGGTTGGAAATTGGGGCCAGGGTTTTCAGCCGGACCGGAGATCTAGGGTTGAAGAGGAGGGCGGTAGCGATTCCAAAAGAAGAACACGATAGAGGGACGAGGTAAAGGGCGCCGACGATTCCAGATGGAGGTCGGCGGCGATTCCAGAGGAAGAACGCGTCATCCTCTTCCCTTCACCTCTCTTCACAGACGACCTGCAAAACCTAGCTCCCAGAAATGGTAGTTGACGGAGGGGTGTTCTACGGTGGCTGTGCCTCGCCGGCGGGGACTGTGCTGAGGAGGAGGAGATGAGCGGCGAATTTTGGTGTGTTCCAGAAATGGGGTGGCTGGTTTGGGAGAGAATAGGTTAGAATAGTTTAGGGTTTCAACTTTTATAGCGTAATTAGGGTAGGATTAATTAAATGTATTACTCCTCTAATTTTTTCCAAAAATAGAAGTGTGTCTTTATTATTGGGACAGCCCAATAAGGAAAGTGTGTCTTCAATAATGGGACGGAGGGAGTATAATTTTGGGGGGAAAAATTTAACTATGTAAAATGAGCAGCTCACTAAAACAAATTTGACATTAGCAACGTAGAAATTCGTTAATTTTATTAACAATGAATAACATACATCAGGTTATGCTAAATCAGTATATTGTATGTGAATATTCATTTTGTAGATGGAAGGAGTAGTATATGCTAAAACAGTACATTGTAATTGTAATTTTAAAAAGCTCAAAGAGAGTTAAATGAACACCAAATTGAATAATTATTGTATACTCTTGATGGACACGGATAATATTGGATTAACAACAAAATAGATATATTGGCATAATGAACAATGACTGGCACAAAGCAAGTGCAGTTAAAAGTTAACGACGATGACAGTGGCACAAAATCAAATTCTAAACCACACCAACAATACTTTTTCTTTAATGCAATGCAATAAACGAGAAAAGTGGAAGGCAACTACTACATGCTTTTCACACATTCCCTCGAACCATAAGGCAATGAACAAAACATACTACGCATTATTAGATATATTTTCCTATACTTCCATTCTCACCAGCACTTGAAGAAGTTCAACAGAAAGTTGACACTTCACAATCTGTCTCTACACAGCAAGTTTGTCAGTCAATTTGTATTAGCAAAGACATAATTTCAGAAACATGAATTCTAGTTCTAGAGGAAAAGAAACATCCACAATAAGAGAAGTGTAGGTTTCTTGGCGTGCATCCTCTATTCTTCGCCACAACTAAACTTATACAACTTCACTTTTTTTTATCAAACAGGAAGCTAGTAAGGAGTGCCCTAGTTATGCTTAAAAAGTCTATAAAATGCCAAAACTGCAAACTCAAGGTAAGCCCAAAACAACATAGTAGCAAAAATCGAGGGGTAATATGACCTATAATAACAGCAAATAATGTATCACTGGGAGAAAGAGAAGTTTTAGTTTTTCCATATGTTTTAGCTTATATCAATCAACAGCTAAATAACACACCAGCGGTCAAATGAAATAAAAACGGGTAAGAAACAATAACCAAGTTACCAGTTTCAGTTTTTGGGATATATATGATAAATTTTTATTGAAGTTATAATAATGAGAGCTCAATGACACAGTATCAGTTAAGTAACAAATTATAATCAAATTTGAGACAAGTTCTACCAGATCAAGGAGATCTTCCACAACCCATAGCTGAATTTTCCAAAAAAGCAAGTTGCACCAACAGCTGCTAGACCCCCCCATCATAACTGCCAAAGCTTCGTTAGTGCATTCACCAGCTCCGTGAGTCACCTCAGCCTTGATATGTATGGAGGAGCCACCACAAGGAGAAAGAGCAGCAGCTGAAGGTAAGTGAGCTGGAATGCATTCCTTAAATCTTGAATAAAGGTTTTCTAAATGTGATCCTGGAATAGATATAGCAAAACAAACATGAAATAAGATTAACTTATTATATTAATGGCAACTAACATCAAACACTGCAGAAAGTACCTGCAGCATCGACCAACATAATAAAAGGTTATGCAACCTCCCAAAAGATGCTGCATTTACATAGTAAGATCACAAAAATAGACATAAAACAGAAGGAATCTAAATTGTTCTTTCCCCCTACTTGTGCCAACTCAGTGGTCCAGAAAAAGACACCGGAGTCCAGATAACACAAGAATCAGTAGCCCATGCCTAGTCATAAGTACAATCCCTGTTCCGCAAGCATGCTGCATTCCGGAAGGGATTTTGAAAAATTGCATTTATATCTCCCGAAACTGGCAAGTTCGGGCAGTTTGACTCATAGAATTGACTGAAGAATAATAAATGGAATGTGAGTACTCATCCCACGATCAGAGTAATCAACAGTTTTCAGCAGATCTACCTCTTTCCATGTTGTGAGGGGAACAGACCGGATTCTCCAGTTGCCCAAATGAGAAGTCCAAATTATATGAAGCATTAGGACCTTGGTAGAATGGATAGTCCACCTGCAATTTCATTTAAGAGCACAGCATGTTAGATGGGACAAAAAACAGATTAACGAGAAAATCATATCACAAGTATCATATGCGTTTTGGAAGCAAATTACAGTGGCCTCACCATGTGAAGCACATTCAAAGAAATATCACCCTCAGATGTGTTTGGCAGCACAGCTAGCTCATTTGCATATGAAATATTCTGATCATCCATGCCAGCAAACCTGGTTCTAGAGTGTAATTGCTCCATATTCTCATGGTCGTAAGATGCAGATGACCGACAAAGTGATGAGAATGGAGTTCCAGTAACTCCATTAGAGCAATCCAAAGGAGGCAGTAGATCATCAAGTTCTATATATGTTGAATTGTCTTCAGGAAGCATGTTAAGTGGGTAGTCAACGTTATGTGATCCAGAAAAATCAAATATGCCTTCATTGATTGCAGTCCAACTATCCAGGTCATGAAGACCATTATAGATATCCAAACCCTCATTATAAGTTAACAATCTGTTATTCCCATTGCCACCAAGATCATCCTGCTCAGCACAATTCACATCAGCCCATATTCAAAGCGATGCATGCAAATAATGCACAATGCAATTCAATTTTAGTCACTAAAAGAGGAAATACCATTACATTTTTTCAATCTCTCTTATTTTACCATAAGGGAAATTGGGGAAGAAATGGAAAGAAAAATGAATCTCACATAGTCAAGCACAAGGATAGATGTATTCCTAGAAGACAAATAAACAAAATGTGCCATGAAGCATATAGTAACATGCTATGAACCCCCGATACATCTGGGAGGTTGGCATATCATCCCTGGGAGGTAATATGCAGACAGAAAAATACGCTCAAAATATGAATTAAATACTTTATTTTTTTTCTTTTTATTATTATTTTAAAATCTAAAATACATTTTAGTGCAAGTAAAATACATTTTGCCCTAATTGACAAATCATAGCAGAACATAAGATTAACACAGTACAGCTGGGTCTACAGGACTTCACAGCGTGCTGCTCACACCGCCGCTGTTGGGTCGACGCAACTTCACAACAGAATTGAGAAAATCACTTAATGGGAGCAGATGGGTTCCGTGTGTGTGTGAGAGAGAGAGATATGAATGAAAGAGAATCAGACGTTAGTGAGACGAAGAGGAGTTGGGTTGAGCTTTTTTCTGTTGTTCTAGCAAGTAATCACTAAGAATCTTATCTAGGCCTATGTTAGAAATGGTTAATTGTTAATTTAGTAAAAGTATTTTGATATTAATGTGTTTATACGATTTTTCTAATATTACATTAATAAAAATATAAAAATATTATAAATATAACATGATATTCTCAATGTATTCCAATCTTAAGTTTTGGAAAATGAACGTATTTGCGTCCCCGTGTCATATTCATATTTCATATCATCCCCATCCCCCATCCTTCATTGCTAATATGAAATGTAGCTAGACATGTGTACTTCAACAAATATTTACCTGGCTAAATCCATTCCCATCAGGAAGCAGCATGTCTTCATCGGCAAATGATGCAAGCATATGAACAATCTCATCATTGGTCTTATCTGCAGCCACCATACTATTTGGAGCAACAGCTGAAGATGATGGACCATCTTCAAGTATAGGCAGTGGTCCATTTCCAGAATCAAACAAGCCACTTCCAAGAGGCAAACTTTGCTCTTCATTCTGCATCCCAGAAGTTTGGGGAAGACCTTCAGCTGCCAATGATATGGCATGGTTTTCAGCAACATTGTCATCATCATCAGTCCAATCAGCTTCATTAAAAGGGGCACCGTATTGTGCACCATTTTTTGGGCCTAGCCCATTCTTCTTAAAGACTTTACACAGAACATAATTATCCTGCTAATGAAAACATCAGCAGTTAGACAACTATTGAGCTACCAAAAACAATATGAAACTGATCCAAGAAACTCATTGACAGAACCAGACAAGAACAATATGCAAAAACTGAAAGAAAAGCCAAACTCATAACTTTTATCAAGACTCTACCAATTAAATTGGTCATTCACAAGAATGGGCATAACAGTACATGCTGAATGAAAATGCTTTCTCAACAATTATAAAAATCCCAATATATGAAATTGCTTTCTCAACAATCTATGCACAACAAGATTGATTGTAACATGTTAAAAATAATTCAACATATTTATTTAATCTACGTAAACTATAAAGGTGAGCATGGAGAAATTCATAACAAAGAAAAAAATAAACTGAATAACCCACTAATGGTTGCTATCTAAATACCAAAACCGAATTAGAATTGCATGAAATAAGTGGTTGGTGATGTCCAGTTATTTCAAAGGAAAAAGTTCACTTCAATAATAAAAATTGACAATTTGGACGTCAATAAGTCACTGAATGAGATCTGGGTATCATCATTAAAAAAGAATTGTAATTCTGTTCCAACATGAGAAATTCTAGGATGAAGAGCTCAATTTGAGAAAACTGTGTCAAAAAGGTTAAACAGAAGCAGCACAAAAAAGGTAAAATTAGAATCAAGGAAAAAAAAAACAGAAAGAAAATTTGAAGCGACTTCATCACAATTCAGCACTAATCTAACTAACATGCAAAGAATATATACCGTACAGTTTTGGAGAAACTTTTGCAAACAACAATTATTCATTAAAACTTTCAGTAACAGCCAAGAAAGGAAGCACCTGAACTCCAGCTTCAGCCAACTGATTATCAACGACTCTGTACTCATGGATAACCCAATCCGTTCTTTCTCCTTTAGGGGCATGCCCCAAGTGGAAGATCAAGGTCTTAACAGCTCCAACAGTTTTCTCATTGCACGAAATAGTCCTGTCTTTTCCAGTAGTTTTCCAATATCCATTTTCAGTTGCACGCTTGACACGGACTCCACATGCATACTTCTTCTCTCTTGGACAGAAAAAGAACCACTCCAGATCCTTACTTTTCAAGCTGGATTTATCTGTGCATTAAGACAGATAACCATATGAACCACTGGATATATGAGAACAAATAAAGAAATTGCGAGGAAAATATGAGCTACTCAAGACAGAGTATCACAACCAACTGAATCAATGTCAGCATGTCATTAGAAAAGTTTATGGCAGAATTAAAACCATTTGCAGTATAGAGTTGTTTCTGAAACTTTAATTGTAAGTATGTAGTTGCTTCAAAATGTGACAGTGCGTCAACCAAGCTTTATCTACATTAAACCAGATTCCGGAGGGAAGTAGGAAGCTCAGAATATTAGATGAAATATAGATGAATGTAATATAGAAATTTAATATTGTTCAACGAAAGTTTCAAAATGATCATGTTTATTCAATTGCTCTGCCGTGTTAAATAAAGAACAAAATAGCTGACAGAAAAAATAAATGAAATAAAATAAAAGGAGATACAACTGACCTGGAAGATCCCATGGAGAGTATTTGTAGATGTTGACTTCTGCAATAGCCTCATAGAGAAGCTTCTTACCCAAAATCTTCCTCTTGAGATAGTACAAAACCAACTCAACATCTGTAGGATGAAAGCGGAATCCTGGGGGGAGACGCATACTCACCGGGACAACAGAACACCTAATAATCCAACTACTGAAGTAAACTCCCACCAACTATTTACTGAACAGCTCTCCCCACCAAGAACAAACCTTCTGCAGCCAATAGTTCTCAAAATTGAAAAAGAAAAACGAAAAATAAAAAGTGAACGCCTCTCTACACACCAATCCCAAACCACAGCCACTAACTTAATCCTCGTCTTCAAGTCCAATGCCGAAACAACACCTTTGTAGAGCACCACAGCCTCCCCCGGCTCATGAAACAGAAAGCACACCACACAAACCACTGATGCTTCTTGTTGGAATCAAAAGACATCTGGTGTGCAATACAAGCCCTAACATTTCAACTATATCAGTAGCCTTCACGCAAAATTAACAAAGCCCAGCTCAAACAACTGAGAACCACATCACGCGTGCCAACCAAACCCAACAATACAGAACTGATACAGTTGAATGGCACTAAAGACACTGATGATATAGTACAATACGTCAACGGAATTGAGCAAACATAGATTAAACATTTCCACTAAAAAAGACCACACCTTTTACGTTTAAAATTTTAAAATTTTAGTCCTAAACATACT
Source organism: Salvia miltiorrhiza (assembly GCF_028751815.1). Classification (NCBI taxonomy): domain Eukaryota; kingdom Viridiplantae; phylum Streptophyta; class Magnoliopsida; order Lamiales; family Lamiaceae; genus Salvia; species Salvia miltiorrhiza. Next base: position 45,087,696 of record NC_080392.1, read on the forward strand.
CATCCAGTTGAAGGGTAAATACACAGATTAAAGGGCAAAGGACGAATTAAGATTTCATGTCAATCAGAAACAAAAAGACCCCAAAAGTCTCCAGAAATTAGTTCTGACACGAGCCTAACGATGGATACCCAACGTCAATACATAAACCCTAGAATCCAAACCGCCCCCAAAAACAAATTCCTCAAATCAATAGACCAACAAAACATCAACTAGTAAAAGAAGGAAACACAATTTTCGTACGACAAAACAACAAAAATAAGAAAACAATGGCAACACACACCTCGAAGGGAGACAACCCGGTGGAACGTAGAGGGAAAACGCGTACAAGAAATACAAGAAAAGCTCAAGAAAAAATAACGAGAGAGGGAGAAATTGTGGATGGGGGAGGGTTTATATAGAAGTAAAGAGAAGGGTTTAGAGCGAGAGAGTGCAATAGTGTCAAGCTTGTGGAGTAAGCTAATCTTCTCATTGGTTGATTTACGTTGCATCTCACTATTTTTTCTTTTTACTAATTTAATTTAATTGACTAACAAATTAAATTCTTTAACCTTTATTTTTTTCCTTTTCAAATGTGATATGCATTTAAAATTAATTAATAGTATAACATTAAATAAAATTTTAATGTATTACGTGACCTTTATAAAATGGTGATTTAATTATTGCGTATAATGTTTATTCTTATTATGCACGATGAATATCGAAATTAAACGACATGTCTAAACGATTGAACCGCTCCCCACGCCAAAATAATGTTGCGAAGGAGCCACCACCGCCTCTCCAACAACAGAAGCCGCTCCCCACCTCATCGCCCAGCTCTTTCCCTTCCCCTTCCCATTGGCGCCCCCACCGGCGGCGGCGCCTGAATTTTTCAAAATTCAAAAACACCCTCTGGTACCGCTTGCCACAAAATTCCGAAAAAAGCCCCCCAACCCCTAAGAATCACCATTTAGAATAATCACATCGCCCCCCACGACCCCCACGACCACCTCCCACTGAAATAGCCCACGAGGTCGCCGTTGTCTACAGTGCAAAAGAGAGAACATAGGGTATTTTTGGATTACTCTTCGTTTCATAGGTATATAGTTTTCTTGTATAAGTTATCGCAGGATATATGAGATATATTAATTTTCTTAAAGAAACAATAAGCGTAGTACGAGTATAGCCTTAGGGTGTGTTTGATATAAAATTGAGATAAAGGGTGATAAATAAAACTTAGATAAATAATACTTAGATAAATAATATCAGGGGGGAGGAGGTATTAAATTTCTTAGTGAAACAGTGATATAAGAGCGGGCCTCTCCCTTAATGCGGGTTTTCTTGTTAATCAATATTGCTAACAAACGCTTAGATAAGACGTGATTATTTATCTATTTTGCTTTATCTAGGGCTATCAAACATGCCCTTAATCTCGAATCATCCCAATTAATAATATGGGATACTAAACGGGATGATAAGACCAAATTATTTATCTATCATGGCTTATCAACCCTACCAAACACTACCTTATAATAGATTATTTATACATCATTTTAAAAAATTACGCACTTCCTCTGTCCACGAAAAATAATCTTTTCTTATTACTTTGGGACATTCACAAAAATTATTCTCTTTTAAGTGAGATCATTTCTCCATTTGCACCTATTCAAAGCTAGATAGCAGAACCAGCAAACTGACATACAACCTATGCAGTGAGCAAACTGACATCCAATTTACTAATAAAATCATTACAGAAAAAAAAAAAACAATGGATTCTCACTCTTCTGCAGGAAACTCATGAAAAGGATTCACAAATGCAGCCGCAACACGATAATTAACACATTAAATGTACGTGTTTTGGCACCGATGAGACGTGTAACCAACTGGTACCAATCAAACTTGCACACTTCTATCCAAATGAGCAAATTGCACTACACGAGTGAAACAAATTTGAAATTTATACACAATACAACAGAATGCTACTTGCAGCATTTTCACATAAAAGAATCAAGGCCGGAGATGGACGCCGGGGAGTCGAAGCCAAGAGAGTGTGATAGAGAGAGCAGCTTATGAATGTAAACTGATCAAAGCTTAACGGCAAGGCAGCAAATATACAGGCCGAGTTCTTTGCTACAGATCAATTGGTGTAGCAGACTCAAAAATCATAATCAAGGTTCCGAGTGCTGTCTTCAATGAGTTACACCCCCACCCCATTCTCAATCATTCTGTACAGTATGGCCCACACAATGTGGGTTAAAACGTCGAACCCCACCTCGAATAATGAAAACTCCATCTCTTCTCCTGAAACAAGGGAAAATGGCAAAACAAAAAATGGTAACTCCTCCTGTAGAGCTGTTTCATCAGCAGCTATACATCGACAGAGCACTCCTGCCTCGATACAAACTTGCTCACTGACCGAAAAAGGCATCCCAAGTATCATCGCCATGCATATTAGCAGTGATGATACATCGTAATTGCTCACTGCCAGGAAACCAGATATCCTCAAGCACAAAGAAATACACTATCTCCAACGGAGCTGCTGTCAAGGGTGTAATCCGTGCTCATAATATCCCATTCAAGACTCTCTGGTAGTAGTCATACTGGCGTGTCCTCCATGCATCCAAGCTACTGCTGATCAGCGAAAGGACCAAAGACACACATTGCTGATACAGGATAACGTTGTTTTGTGAAGGGATGGACAATACAAAATAGATTATAACAAAATTAGTGGAGGGTGGGGGGATCAAACCTCCTCTGTCAAACTAAGATGAAATCGTTTCCTCAAGTTCTGTATTGTCCGGGGACCACCTTTGAAACAAGGGAAGTCGGAATCCTACAAAAAATGGATAATTGGAATCAGATTGGGTGGTCAAAACTATGATTATCATAACAATGCTTTCCGTGTACATTTCCATTTAACTATTGTGGAGAACCCACCTCCTGTAACTGATTGATGATTAAAAATCTAACCGTCAAGAAAAATATGATAACAGATTCCACGTAACAATCCTTTATATGATCCCAGTAACATGCAAGAATCAAACCCCTGTTGCACAAATCAATCTAATTGGAGGAATAAATATCAAACGGTTTATATCATGTTAACAGGTTGGTTTCTGTAAAACACAGGCATTTCAGTCTACATGAGCACTTCCAACAATACAGTCATCACATCCCAAGAAAACCAATAAGAAGGGTTCTGGATTGACTAGAGAAACACAATCTATCAATTCAGAGCATCCTCATGCTTCTCTAATAATAATAATAATAATAACAATAATAATTAATTAATTAATCAATATATAAATAAATAATAATTAATTAGTAAAAGCAAGCACCACAGCCAGTCTCGTCTAATCATTTGTAAATATAGCTAACTAGGAGAAGTTTACCTACCCCACACCCTGCACCTATGACCTGCCAACTGATAGAACACTTTCTTCGAACTAATAGATACAAACACAAAAGAAAATTGTAAAAGAAGGTTCCACAAGGTCAAAGACCACTCTGAAAATCATAATTTCTCAAGAAATACTGTAACATAAAACACCACATATTGGTCCACTAATCCACCTATAACCCTTTATAATGCAAAATGGTGAAAGGATTATAAATGCTCTACGATGATAAGTCAAACCGAACAATACTTCATAAATCGTCAAATTCAAATACTCCTTCAGTCTACGCTAAGTGTAGCACAATTACCTTACTCGGTGTTCGACGAAAAGTGTAACACTTTCCTTTTTGGGACATGACCCCACACGCTCAACCTTATAATTCAACCTCACAACCACTCCTTATTCACCAAAAAACCACCCCTGGACCACACTCAACCCTTATATTCTACATGGTGGGACACTTTCACCACTAAAAACACATCTACCAACCATTTTATTAAAACACATGCCATCCACAAAGTGCTACACTGAGTCAAAAAGAAAAAGGAACAAATTTAGAAGAAAATTGGATAATCTCACCTGCAACATCTCGACAAGAAGAATTATGCGCTCTGCATGTTTGCGACACGTTAGAAAACCTTGGATGCATAAAACCTGAAAAATATAGGTTGACAGCAATAGATATAAACACCGACAAACACAAGATTGAGACCAGACTCATACATATTTGGTCTACAGAGACAGAATGCACCACTTACCTTAAAATAATCGAAAAATTCACTTGGAACTCCCTCAGCATCAGAGTCCATCACCTAGTACAAAGCAACAACTGTGTTTCATTCATAAAGATTTTTTAGCTTACAGAACCAAAATGACCTGAGAAATGTGCCTAAGTGAACTCATATAGGAAAATGTTGGCCCTGTAGGCTGCATGAAAGAATATCTTACCTCAAGAAGTTCACGGGTTAATTTAAATGGTGCACTTTCAAAATTTACACCGCCAGGTGAATTAGAAAGCATGAAACCAAAATCTATGTGTATAATATGGCCTTCTTCATCCAACAACAGGTTTCCATTGTGCCTATCTTTCACCTGGGGAAAAAAAAAAAGAACACCCTCGTCAGGTTACTAAAAAGAATGGTCAGAGAAACAGTAAATTTAAAGCATATATCAGTGTCCATTTCCAGGAGTATATCCTAAGCATGAGAGGAGCCTGGAAGAGAGGAAAGCCTGAATTCGAATAAGGTAAACCCCCCCCCCCCCAAAAAAAAGTTTTATTTGCTAATTTCTCAAAAGGTTAAACAGACCGTTTAACATTTCAAAATATGAATTTGTCAGTAAACTTGAAAGTTGACATCAATTAAAATTTAAAAACTCTTATGCTCATCACATAAGCCCATTCAGAGATAATTCAAATAGAAAACATGACATGGGAAGAGAAAAGTGGAAGAAAAAAAAATGAAAAAAAGACATGCATCATGGAGCAAGAAACTATCTCAACATATTACTCTAAAAGTAGAATAATAAAGTTGTGATATTCTGATATTCAACTATTCATCACTATATTCTATATACGTTAATATTTTAAAGTAGATATATAACTGATATCAAGTATCTTCTTTTTAGCAGCTACTCGACTGAGAAAGGGAGGTTTACCTGTAATAGGTAGCACACTAGAGAGTATCCAGCCATGCTTTCAACAAAGTTCCTCTGCAGTGAAGAAAGATAGCTCAGAACTACTAAATCGCACGCAAGCTAAAAAAATTCCTATGAAACAAATAAAAGCAGAATAACAAAATTCATGAATAGTATTGTCATATTCAGTTTTCTACACAAACTGGTTCTGTGCTAAAAAGGAGGACCAGCAGTAAGTTGGCAGCCAGACGTATATAAATAAGACATCTGAAAATATTCTTTCACATCTATGTTCTAGACAAATATGACATCCTCGAGTTATGTTCTTAATCTGAACATGTTCAATGACATATTTGTGCATGTGTTACATGCAGGTACATACTACTACAGGTAGAGTTTGTGTATCCATGTTCATTTATATTCTCAAAACCTACCCTAATGCAGCAGCAAGGTTATAGACACTACCAGTTTCTAGCAAAGACCTGCTGCAATCTCAAATCATCAAATGTATAAGCGGACATCTATACCTCTATAAGAATATCAACCTGAAACTAAATTTATACCCCTTAAGTCGTATAACTACATATAACCCCTCAATTATTATGAATACCAAAAGTATATCCCAATTCCCAAGCAGGGATATTTTGGGAAATTCATTTAGCATTAGCTTGATCAACGGAGGGGATCATCATGACATAGAATTAAGTTCCAGTTAGGCTTCTAACATATAAAACAGAGTGTGCACCCATGGAGAAGTATGTAATATCCTACTGGGAAAATACACTAATCCAACCCAATAATAGCCCTTGTTTCAAATCCAACTCAATAAATGATTATTTACAAAAACACTCCCAACGAAATGATTTTTTTTTCAAATCTAACTTAGGTTAACTTTCCGGAGCTGAATTGTTGAACAAGACTAGATTTGAAAAATATTCAATTCATTAAGTATATTTTTTAAATGGCTATATATAGGATTAGATTTGAAAACATGAGCTAGTATTGGGTTATTCTTAATGTATTTGAAATCATAATTGAAATTGAGAACATAAAATAGGACAGCAAATCCTTTGTACTTATGTTCGAAATTCATACATTATTTAATAATAATTATTGTAAACTAATGATTAATATAGAATAATCATCTCGATTAAGATTTATTTACAAAAACTGAAACTAATGAATTTTAAATCCAAGTTATGAAATTATCATCCGTAATTATCAAATACTAATAACTAAAGAGAAAAAATTTAAATCTACAATATTGTTATAAATCTTAATCATAATATTGTCATTAATAATAAATCATGCCTAACTGAAATTCATTAACAATAAACCAAAATGAAAAGTATTGTAAATTGCAGTTATGAAATTATCAAATAGTCATTTATTGGGTTAGATTTGAAAACAAAGACAGTGGGCTAGATTAGTGTATTTGCCCAATCCTAACAGGGAGGGTAATGTAATTATTCTGCTTATTTTTGTCCATGATTGTAGTGAGAGTACAAAAGTAGCCCCTATCTATTGAAGATCAAGTATGACGTCAAGTAAACACATGCTACCAAATTCTAATAGCACATTGTATAAAATTATAAAAAGGGCAAGTTCACAAGTTTTCGGTTTCGTAACTTAACACTTCACAAAGAAAAGAAAAGAAAAAAATCAACACAAAGCAAAAATAATATACAGTTATTCAAATAATATGGAACAAATGACAAAGCATTTCAGCCATAACATAACTCCTAAACAAGAAAATTCAACCAAAGAACACTATCCACAGAGACAGAGTAGTGATAAGTTCAATTTTTCCAAATCAAACAGGCCAGAAACAGAATTACCTGAGAGAGCTTGAAGCTGGGAGAATTTTCTTCATACTTGGCAACAAAGAAGTCACGCAAACTTGAGATGTTCGGAAATCTACTTTTGATTGAATGAAGTGATGCCTGATGAATAAAATTACAGAAAATAAGTTTCGCTCAAGATACAAGCATTTCATATAAGTATATTCAACTATATTCACAAAGCAGTATCATTACCGTGTCTGGTATGGTTTCAATAAGAGCTGTATAAGAAGAAGTAACTAAAACTTCATAAGGACGCAACCACAGTGGGAGACCAGCCTCCTGGAATATATCTAGCATTGGGAGTGATGAAAAAACCAATAAATATTGGCTAAAGTAGCACAAGATAGTTGAAGCAAGAAGTGGAAAGTGGACATTCATATCCAGCATCATTATTGCACAACTATGAATTAAATTGGCCAGATGACCAAGGGAAGTGGAACTAATATAATGGGCTCATGACATAATAAGATATAAGAAACTCATAAGTAAATCAAGTGCCTTCATGTGAATATTCCTGATCACCAGAACTTCACATAATAATAGCTTTTGCTCGCAAATGAGAAATCTTCTCCATTCTAAGTCATCATTGATTCCTATTTATTTTGCATGTGTGTGGAAACAAAATTAGTAGCAAGGATCCAAGAAAACAATATATGTGCAACAGCTAAAGTCATTTATATAACTGCTCGTGGATGATGCGATTAAGAGGCCATTCTTGATCCCTCACATTAAGTGCCTAGACAGGGACTATGAGACCCTCACACCCTATAGATACCACACAGGTTTAAAAGTTCTATTAAGATAGTTATTAATAATTTAATACTATCATACCACCTTTTATTGATCATTGCTAGCTATTATGATGATTTCTCAAACACAGTCTCCTGGCAAGTCCAGATCATGAGTGGATACACATTTTTAACTAAGAACACGTGATACTTAAAGACTAATGAACAAGAAACAACTGAAAACAATAGCACTAAGGCCAGTGAGCAGGACGGAAAACATGAACCTAAATTTCTCTTAGGAGACGGTCACTTACCATAAAAGTGAGATATAAGTTGTACAGCCAGGTGTTCCTGTCTACAGTCATCCCCACTCTTCACAATCACCTAGGTAAAACAAGAATCAGATAAGTAGCAACTCTAAGAAAGGAAAGAACTATGTTGGCACATGTACATTACAATGTACTTCCGGTGGAAGGACAAACGGACAAGATTAAGAAGTATGAAATTTATATTTGGCACAGTTCACTAGAAAGAAGAGAAACATAAATTCATAAAATCTGGCATATAAAATGCAATAGTTATATCTCCAAAGGATTCAACAATATCTAGTCAAGAATTGTGAACAAAAAGCCTTCCATATCTTTCTGATTGACGTAATCTTAACTTACTTTGTCTACTCATATCTGATGAAAATACTAATCAAGCAAAGGAATTCCTTGTCAATCCAACCAAATAGATCCAAGCTATAGAGTAGAGATCATTCATTTAAGTCATTTGGGTGAATGGATTAGAAGTGATAGCAGCTATATCTTACAGCAAATTTTGGTAACAACTATTTCGAATTAGGATTTACGAGCCCACCCTCAGACCCTCCAAATGAGATATAATAGAATCTGACCTTTCTAGAAAATTACTGAGTCCCTATTATTTGGTCTGGATTAAGCAGATTTCAGTTGGATCTAAGCACAGATGCATCCATTAAACAAGAGCCATCATGAGAAAATCATGATAAAATTGCTCATAACACAATGATTGACAAATCCAAGCCATCCTTTCTGATACATTACAAATGGTAGTCTCATGTCATATACAGATACCATAATCTAGCAGATACTTAAACAGCTTCGTGAGACTACTATCTACCTCACAACAACTATATTTCCAGAAAGACAATTAAGAAGTAGAAAAATCCATCCCTTTGGAGTAAGTCAGATGCAAAGAGTTGAGGTAACTTACAGAATGCAAGTCCCACCCAGGCAGTTTTCCATACAATGAGGCATTGCGTATTCTCTCCTTCTTAACCTCCCAAAGTTCACCAGCTAATGCATCACTGACTTTGGGGACACCACCATTAGCAACCTAATAAAAATGGAATACATAATGACAACCCATGTAAACATAAACATAGAAACACAATGAAATTAGACATTTGGACTATTGACAATATATTCACCTTTGGTTGTGCATCTGATGAATCCTGTCCAGCCCCTTTCAAAGGAAGCCCTGGAGGTGCTTCTCCTTTCAAAGCAGCAGCCTTTTTTTGTTGTGGGGGGAGGGGGGGGGAGAGAGATTAAAACCAATAAATATCAATAATCCCATATTCCCATATAGGAAGATGGCCCATAAAGATCTGCCTTAAAAATTATTTTCATTGAGAGGATATACACGGGAGGATTACCTTGACTTCCTCGATAGCCACCGTGCTTGGAACACGGCGGTGCTCCTTCCGACGAGGCGGATCTTGGTCCACTATGTCATCCATGCTAATCCCAGGTTCAGCTGACAAGACAACCCTTACCCATTCTGAATCACAGTCATCCTCAGCTTTACATGCACAGTCAGCCTCTGTGGTCCAGCCAGCACTAGCAGCGGCAGGCTCAGCATGGTCTAGTTGCTTCTCCAGTGAGAAATTAACACGAACAAATTTCACTTTGGCCTCCCATAACTGAGCCATTGCTTGGTCTATAGCTTCAGAGGTAGACCTGGACATCCTATCATAACCAGTATGGTACATATCCTGCCCTGTCCGCAGTGGATAAGCCCATGGTGGTGGCTTTGGCAAAAGTGCATCTCCATTTGCCAACGGAATTCCTCCTCTGGAAAGCTTTTGTGAATTTGATGCATCCTTAGAATTACTATTTGAAAAGATGCAGAAAAATTCATCACCAAATTTCATTGTCATATGAAAGAAGTAAAACTCCAGGTTTCCGCCAAATAGCTTATTCTGGCAACAAAACTCACCTGGGAGCTTCACTCTTCAAAACCTCTACACAGATCAAGTAAGGAGCCTTTTCTCTGGAATTTAGAAGAACAGCTTCATCTTCGGGTATGTGAACCACACGATACATTCCTCTCCCTATCGGAAAGCATATTCCTGGGTGATCATCATATAAATTGAACAGTGAATCAATCTCCATCAAAAGACGTTTAAAAAGATACAGTTATTTGTTTGGTTGATAAACCAGTTACAGCATAAAAGTAAATATGCAGACAACATCTAATAGACAGAGATAAGTTTGATTATGTGCAGTTATCAGAACAACAAATCTTCAAGAAATGTTACTCCCTCCGTCCCCCAATTTCATGCCCCTTAGAGAATGGCACGGGTTCTAATAAAATGGTTGAGTGTGTTGTGAGCGGAATAAGGGTCCAACCTTTATGAGAGTGTTAAAGTGATTAAAGTGGAGTAAGGGTCCCACCTTTTATGGGGTTGTGTGGAGTAATTTTACTAAGAATAGAAAGAGGCATGAAATTGGGGGACGGACTAAAATGGCAAAAGGGGCATGAAATTGGGGGGACGGATGTAGTATTATAAAATTATACACTAAACACAAGTAAAAATTCATAATGCATTTGCCACATAGTTCTTGCCTATTTGAGGAAGTAACAAACTCAGACATTCCTCCAGATTATTTCTCAGTCTTTACATGCACAGTTGATTCTATTTCAAAAAGCAAGATGCATTAAATTTCCCCATAGTTCTCCAATCACAAAACGTAGAAATATGCATGCAAGTACTAGCTTGCAAGGGTCATAAAGTATTAATCTAAATGGAGGAAATTGTTCAACATCTGGGGTACACAAGAATTCTGAAAGCAGGGCCCAACTGGGGCGTGCTCTCAGAGATCACCAAAAAGTAATTTCCCACAAAGGAGCTCACTACATATTAAACTTAAGAAATAAAAGGCAAACAAAGAGTCCAGGCTAAAAGAAAGTAGTCGCTCCCAGGCTTTCAGCATTCGCAATTCATTAGACTACAACAAGCTGGCAAAATTAACTCCTGATATAGATTTCTCATGGAGAAAATCCAGTTCACCCCAGAACAGAAATAGCAGGGCAGCTAGTAAAAAGAAAGAAGGAAAGCAGATATTCTGCAGTTCGAGGCGAATATTTTACCTAAAAGAATATAGAACAGTTAAGAAAACATATACAACTCCCTTACAAAAAATATTCTACAAGTTCAAAATTAGAACAGATTTTAATACGAGGGAGTGCTAATATACCAAATCATGAAGCAGTGTTAAATTTCATTTACCTCCACTGTTTTGAGCATCATCTATATGAGCATTGATCTCTACAAGCGACTGAAAGAATGCAATAACAAAAGGTTCATTTGATGGATGAGAAATTTGAGGATTTTGAAGGAAGCAATAGGAAATTAAGACAACCTCACAAAGAGCAGATTTTCGATCGTCGACAGGAAATATATCAACGAGGCCATAGGATGTCTCACATAATGTTTGGACAAAGTCAAGTGATTCATGATACGTCCCTTTTCTAAACTGTGATGCACTATTTGGCAGAGGAGGTTTAGCATTCGACTTTTCATTTTGCTGCTTTGGTGAGCCAGGAGAGTTCTGCAAAATGAAATACTATTGCTATGAATTTGTTAAAGAAGCCAGCCTATAGCAAGAATCTCATAATAAATCGTAGGAATAAAATCTCTGCTAGAAATATATGCAACTCAATATAAATCAAACAATACCAAAAACAATATTCTAGTCAAACATAAAAATTACATTACAATTCCCTCCCTTATAACAGAATGATACATAAAAGATACTCTTGGATATATCCTGAAGAATGATATTAATTATCTGAAAAGGTCAAAATCCACGATTTACCATAGTTTGAATTAAGTAAACGAAGAAAAGCAGTTCCATTTCTCCAACCCTATTAATTTTACCATATCATTCTGCATAGTCTTCCAGTATACCTTATCTTATTTCATCTCTTAACATATTCTACGGTCTACCTCACAGACCAACCAAACTCCAGCCCATCAACAATACAAGAGGGCCTAATCACTTATAACTCAGCTACATAGACAGACATTTTGATGAAATACATTGAGCTCAAGAAGACCTGTGACTCAATGAAGAACAACAGGAAACTTCCCCTAAGATAGATCAAACATAGAATGCTGGGTTTTTCCAGAAAACCTGTACACTTCAATCACTCATTAGCAAATAAATTAAATTTTTCAAAGTTAAACTAAGTCCGGTTACTGCAAGTGAATCCTCTAGACAGCTATTGATCAATAATTATGTTTTCTTCCAGAGTAGAGAATTATCTGGTTCACATTTCTAAAGAAAAATTTAGTTCAACAGTTTCAACTACTTCCTATCAAAACAAATTTCCAAAGGTCTATCAGATTATGTTTGCCAGACTTACCATCATCTGATACAGTAAACAAACATAATTTCCTCTAACTTCTCTCTATATCTGTAACAAGTCTGATTCAGGTAAGGATAATTCCAGATGCATATCATAAACATGAGTATTCTTAGAAACCTTTCCAAATGTTAACTGTGACTCCAGCAACAAAGGCTTGTATACCAAGCACAATCAATTAATACTCGACACTAAAATTAACACCCAGAGCTACTACTCCAAAATATAGATGTCCAGGCTAGAGTCAGGAGCTACTTAACTTCACCAATTACTATGGCACTAATATTTACACCCAGAGCAACAGCTATTCCAAAATATAGATGCCCGAGATAGAATCAGGAACTACTTCACTTCATCAATTACTTTGAAGATGACATCCTAATACAGAGTATAGGTAGTTAAAACTTTTCATATTTTGGAATGTTTCAGGTTCTTATTTAAATAAGGGGAACAAATGATCGGAACCAGTAAATATATCATCACATGGAGAGCACGGAAAATAAAGGAACAGACCACTTTGTTCTTTCGGGAGCCATATAGTTCAGAATCCTCAACAGAACGATCACGATCCTTGAACAACTTCCGGAAAAAGTTTTCTGTTCCGGGACTGCTTTCATGCACGTTACTGTTATGGCCATTAGTATTTACCCTTGAAGCTTTGGAGTCTTCTGGATGAACACGAAGCGACCTACGGAACAACGAAAAATCTGATTGTTCCTCATCTTCGCCATTTGCATGTCCTTTCCTGTCCTCATCAATACAGACCAAATCTTTCCTGTCTTCTTCAATTTTTTCTTTAAATAGTTTCTTGAAAAATCCTTCTTTATCATGATCATCACAGGACTTTGATGCTCTTTCCAGATCATCATATTTATCAATACCATCCTTCCTGTCCTCAAATTTGTCCTTAAATAGCTTTTTGAAAAACCCTTCCCTTTCATCATCTTCTAGAGCTCTAGACAAAGTTTTTTCCTCAGCATCACTTTTACCCTCCCGAAACAACCGTTTGAAAAATCCATCTGAACTAGTACTAACTTCCTCCTCATCTTTACCACTCAACAACCTGCGAAAGAAACCCTCTTTCTCCGTCTCATCATCATCCTTATCAACTGACTGCTTTGCATCTTCATCTCGACTACTACTCAATAACCTCTTGAAGAAACCAGCTTCCTTCTCATGCTCCTCTTCATCTTTACTTCTATCCACTGACTTCTTCATCTCCTCATCCCGACCATCCCTCAACAACCTCTTGAAAAACCCACCTTCCTTCTCAGGCTCTTTCTCATTCTCCTTGGGCATTGATTTTCTTGCATCCTCATCCCGACTATCCCTCAACAACCTCTTGAAAAACCCACCTTCCTTCTCGGTCTCCTCATCAAACTCTTTGTCTTTATCCCCCTGTCTTTCTAGCATCATCATCCCGACTATCCCTTAACAACTTCTTAAAGAATCCACCATCCTTCTCAGGCTCATCATCTTCCTTCTCCCCCGACTTCCTAAACAATAGAGCATCCCGAACCTTAGCCCCTGGGATGAACTTCTTAAAAATCTTATTACTCTCATCTGGGGATCCCACTACCTTACCACCATCATCCTGAGATATTGAATTCCCCGATGAGGGTGAAAATGAGAAAGACCGTGATGCTGATGTACTACTCGGAGGCGAAGATGTCAACGACAGCAACTTCTGTTTGGAAGAAAACAACCTATTCAACACCTGATTCTTACCAATAGGACTACTACTACTACTATTGATATTACTAGAAGAAGACATAAAACCACTACTCCACGTCTGAGGTTTAATCAAAGGAGGCCATTCACCCATCAAAGTAGCTGCAAACTGGCATTTCTCCTGAATCCTACTAATCCCCTCATTATCATCTACATCTTCCAACTCCGCCATCAAAAACCAGTGTACTTTAAGCGCAATTTTGAGGGATCTCGAGCATATATCTATAACAAACTTATCGAGTGAAGGGCTAGGCTTGTGAATTAACATATAGCAAATTTGAAACAAGTAGCTCTCGATGCCGGAGAGAGGTAGAGTGTACATCCGGTTGCACAAGTAATCCCGCACCCCAGGATGATCGTGCTTGTAGAGGTAGCTGACCGCGATCCATTCGCAGAAAAACGCCGAATCGAAGAACCTAATCAGCCACCCGCTCTCACCGATGCTCTCACTGGTCGGAATCGTCCGCGTCACCTCGCGAGGTGACTCAGCCCACTCGCCGAAGGCACGCGTCAATCCCAGTAGCCTCGCCATCGTCAAATCCTTTTTCTCATCCTAGACATGGGCATCAATCAAATCTTAATTCAAAACCCCTAATTTTGAGAATTTGAAGTGATATCCCCACAGGCGCAGAATTAAAGATGAAATATACAGAGGGAATTGGGAAATTGGGGTTCCGACCGGCGCCGCAAAATTGGCCGGCACCAGGGGTATAATGGGGAGAAAAGTGGGAGGAGGTGGTGGTGGTGCTAACGTGCGCGGAGGGTGCTCCGAGGGGGGATTCCTCTTAATTTAATTTTTTTCTTTTCAAGTTTCGAGTGGGGAGAGTGACGGCGAAGGCATATTTTTCTTTGTTAGCGTCGAAACTAAAATTATTTTTTTTAATTAAAAATTAGAATCGATTTCAAAATTGAATTGAATTACTATGTAATTTAAGGGGGCCTCTTGGCGCATGTGAAAATTGGCGACAAGTCAGAATTTTTTAATTGTCATAAACAAGAATAAATGGGAAGTACTGTGAAAATAGTATAGAGAACCAAATTCATTTAAATTGGGATGAATTCGAGGCGGAGATTATCCAGTGTTGGAAGGGTTCTCGTTGGATATCCACCAATTTATTTATTTGTTTTACAAGTTTTTGTTATACATATAAGTATTTTATTCATTCCATCAAACACATCAAAATTCTAAATATACTAATGTCATTCAACATCACAAACACATCATAAATTTCACAATTAAAACCCAAATATATATTCTAAAGAATCTACGTATTCCTTTTGAAAAGTTGCATAAATTTAATAAAGATATTTATTTAATTGTATGAAATATAATCGGGGCGGGTTCGGAGTGGGTATATATATCCCTGACCCGACACGGGTATAATTTTTGTACCCTCCCTTGAAATTTCACCCCCGTACCTCGGCCCCTTAAGGGCGAGTACCCGAACCAACGGGTATTATTGTCATCCCTACAACAAATCTACACGAGCGTAATATTATGAGGATCGATAGCTTCGATTTATAATGATACAAAATTAGGGTTTAGGATTTATGATATCGCTTTAAATATGGAAGAATGTATTATATCTATATCTACAACACTCTCCCTTGAATGACCAACCCTAAATAGATGTTGCTTCATTGAAAACGTGCTAGAAAAATCAAATGGGACAAAGCGTACAGTTGTTCCCCCTGAAAATGATCATTGTATATCTTTGAGTCGGCGCATGCCGATCTTATGTACCAACTTTCTAAAAGTTGATGTTGGTAACGGTGTAAACAAGTCCGCTAAATTATCGCTTGAGCGGATTTGTTGAATGTTGATGTCGCCACTCTTTTGGAGGTCATGCGTGTAGAAAACTTTTGAAGAGATATGCTTCTTCCTATCACATTTGATGTATCATTCCTTGAGTTGTGCTGTACAAGCGGACTTGTCTTCATATAGTACAATTGGATTGTCCTTTGGTGAAGTTAATCCACACAACTCTTAGATATAATTTGTCATATTTCTCAACCACACACATTATTGATTTACTTCATGGATTGCGATGATTTTATAGTTATTTGAGGATGTCGGAGTCAGGCTTTGCTTTACAAACTTCCAAGATATAACACTTCATCCACGTGTGAAAACATAACCAGTTTGTGACTTTGCTTTATGCTTAAGAAGTCCCGTTTAAAGGTTGTCAAGAGAATAATTTGATATGCTACTGGGACTGCATAACTTGGAATGTGGTTTTCAAAGGACATTAATCCTAACATTGTTAGTTTTAATGATGTTGATTGGCCAGGTAATGTTGATGACAAGAATAGTACAAGTGGATGATATTATTTCCTAGGTAACAATGGTGTGTCATGGTCTAGCAATGAACAAAACAGTGTGTCTCTCTCTACAGTTGAGGCATAATACATTGCGATTGAAAGTTGTTATGCACAACTCCTTTGGTTAAAACAAATGTTGGATGACTATGGTATGAAAAAAGTGACATTCTAATTGTGATGTGTGTTAACACTAGTGCCATTGAGATTTTTCAAAATCATGTTCAATATTTTCGCACAAAACACATTAACATTCGTCATCATTTCATTAGAGACCCATGCTTTTATCACCTCTAAGGGGGAATGAGATTCAGTGTACCACACTTGATGTCCCACTTTTAATTTTATTTATTTTCTTCAATGTGAAATTTGTATGGTTTAATTTAATTTTGTGAAAATTAACTAGGGTTTATTCCATCAAATTAGAATATATAATTATTTTTCATCATTTAATTTCACTTTTATTAACTAACAATAGGTTGATAAATTCAAAGTCATGGCATATACTTTTTTAAAATTAAAATTTATAAAAATAAAAATTAAATATAATTCATAGTATTATAATAAAATTTATTTTTATAAAAAATATTTTTAAAATAATAGATATTTTTTTGATAGGGTAAAACAGTGACACAATAAAATCATGGGACATTGGATCACATCTTCTCTAAAGGACCGCTCTCTACTTAGTGTTGCATATTCAGCACTAATCATATTACCTCATTCTAATTTAGACCGTGATAGTTGTGTCTAATGAAAACTTTATTTTAAATCATAATTTTCCCTTTAGGATTTACTAACCACCCTTTAACGTTCTAAATTCACCGTCATTCGGTATTTTTATTTCACGGGTGCCTCTGGTTCATTCATTGATTCCTTCATAAATATTGTCTCTCTTCATCATCCTCCTCCTCCTCATCTTCTTCTTCTTCTTCCACTTTTCACCCGCTTGATCTACATTTATAATTTTTTATAGGGTTAATAGTGTTTTATGTCCCGAACTTTCAATATTTTCTATAAAATGTCCTGAACTTCAATTTTCTCCTAATAAATCCCGAACTTTCAGTTTTTTCCATAAAATATCCCACTATACAAAATTCGAAGACGAAAAGATCACAAAAAAACTCCGAACTTTCAACGTTTTCCAACAATACAGGTTCCTAATATGATTTTTCAACAATAACGGTCCCCAAAGTATTTCATTTGGCAAGATAAATCGTCTTTTCGTCACCGAATTTTACATGTCGGGGAAAAAACTGAAAGTCTGGGGTTTATTAGGAGAAAATGAAAGTTCGGGACATTTTATGGAAAACGCTGAAAGTTCGGAACACAAAATTAACCCTTTTTTATGTGTTCAATTATTGAAAGGTACTACTATTGCATCTATTGCACACAATTAATTTACAAACACACATCCTAAACAAACAACTCGGCAATCACGATAACCAGGGCCGGCCCTTGTGTGTATCAAGTGGGGCAATGGCCTAGGGCCCCAAAATATAGATCCAATACTAATGTTATACCTTAATTAAAAAAAAAAAAAATCTTTCACTACCTATAGGTCAGCGATCAATAGCAAGATTAAAAAAAAATTATATTCCAAATTCCTAATCTTAAATGGTAACAGAACATAAAATGACTCTCTATTGCATAAATTTATATTACTAATCATAAGATACTAATTTTATTGGGTGAGAAATGTTGCATAAATGTTGTGTTAACTTTAAGATGCCCTGAAACATACTGATAAATTTGACATTGATGCTCAAGATTTATTTTCTGAATTACAAGTGTTACAAATATGTTTACCACAAATGAAGTTCGAAGTTCTTGAGTTTGTTAAACTTTCATATTGTTTTTCTAATGATTCTATTGCATATAGGATATTGTTGACTATATCGATTACTGTAGCTTCAGCTGAAATAAGTTTTTCAAAGTTAAAATTGATAAAATCATACTTTCTTTGTCCCACGAAGTTTGAGCAGTATTTCTTTTTGAGTTGTCCAGCAAAACTTCAGCACTTTCTTTATAGGAATTTTTTTTCTCTACATTCACCTTTTCATTTTTTGACCTACCGCACTTAACGCACAAAATATTGACACTTTAAAACTCATGCCGAAAAGAAACTGTTCAAGCTTCACGGAACGTAGGGGGTATTTAACTAGGGCCCCTTTTTTTATTTTCGCCTAGGGCCCCCAAAATGTCAGGGCCGGCCCTGACGATAACATCCATGATTAAAAAAAGAACTCACATCTTAATTTAATTTTAGAACGTGTGATTTATGAAATAATTAAAGAACAAGAGATCAACCTAATGAACAAACTTGCGAGTAGCATTATTGAGCAAAAACTCTTGAGTCCTCTTCTCATAATAGAACCCGCCGGAGGCAGAAGCATCCGCCGAGAAAATCATGGCACCGTCGATCTCAAACCCACTCTGCTCCAACAAACCCAACGCCGCAAAAAACTCATCACCTTGAATCCCCCTCCCGTCCACCTCGTACGCCGGCAAAACCTTATTCCCGTCGAACTGCACTGTCCGATTCCGGAAAGCTTCCAGATACTTCTCGGGGCTCCTCACCTTGTCCGTGTAGAACTGGTAGTTAACGTAGTCTATGACGCCCCCGTACCTCCCGCAGAGCTCGACGTAAGGCGCGACGGTGGAGTAGAACGGCGCGATCGTGGCGACCGTGATGAGGCTGTGGTTCTTGAGCATGGTGATGAGCTCGCCGATGCAGTAGGCGAAGCTGTCGCCGCTGTGCTTGGGGAACCTCTCGTAGTCGACGTCGACGCCGTCGAGGTGGTAGGTGTGGATTAGGGTTTTGAGGGAGGAGAAGGCGTTGGAGATCCAGAGGTCGCGGTTGCGGGGGTTGTACCAGGAGAGGGTCTTGGGGCCCAGGCTCCAGCCGGAGAGGCTCGCCATGGCCTTCACGTTCGGGTGCTGGGCTTTGGCGGCCGCCACCGCGGCCGGGGTCAGGGTGGCGGCCCAGTACGGCGAGAACACGCCGTTCTGCGCGGCGCCGGAGGAGTCCGCGTCGATGGCGAAACTGAGGATGAAGTGGAAATCGATGGCGTCTTCGATCGGGACGTCCTCCAACTTCACCGGAATTCCGGTCGCGCCGATGTATTCCATCATCACCTTTCCATCTACAATGGAGAAATGTTCACAAATTGATTAGTTTTTATTGGGCCATCTATTTTCTATCTAAGACACTTTTTATATTAATATAGATTAACATAGCCATGCTATAAATACACAAAATATATATACCTAAATTTTGATTTTTAATCAGATCTATTTTTTGGTAATAAAAATCCATAAACTTTTAATTTTTTGAAATTGGACTTGAGTAAAAAAGTTCGTTGGCTAATAACTTGATTGTCTGCAGTCCGATGGGCAATTTCGAAGGTACCATTGGAAACCTCTTGATGATAGATATTTAATGATACTCATATTATTGTGTTTTGGCCGCCGAAAGTGATCGAAAAAAAAAGAAAAAAATATAGAATTTCATTACATTAGCTTTCAGGCCATTTTTCGCCTACTTTTGGTGATCATAACCCAATAATATTAGTATTATTAGAAAGATAACGTCAAGAGCTTTACAATTATACTTTCGGATTGTCAATCAAACCCCAAACAATCAAGATATTGCCAGCGTAATTTGGACTCGGTTCAAATTTAAAAAATAAAAAATAAAAATTACTCCCTCCGTCCACGAAAGAACTCCCTATCTTTCCTTTTTGGGACGTCCACAAAAGAACTTCCTACCTATTTTTGGACTATACCCCACCACTTATAATCCTCTTACTTTTCACTTTTCACAACTTCCAATATTAATTATAACACCTTTTCACTACTCTCAATACATTCATCTACCTTTTATCCACTTTCAATACACTCAACAATATTTTTTCTTAAAATCCGTGTCACTCCCTCCTAGGAAGTTCTTTCATGGACGGAGGGAGTATGTGTTTTTTGACCAAAAAAATAGATTTGGTTAAAAATCAAAATTTGACGTGTGTCATTATGTCTTACTCTTATATCTATAATTTATAAAGGGAGTAATATTTTATTATATAAATAAAATTTATTATAATATTATGAATTACACTTAAATTTATTTCAAAATATATTTGTTAAAAAAAATTATATATATATATATATATCACAACTTTGAATTTATCAACCTATTATTAGTTAATAAAAATAAAATTAAGTGACAAAAATAATTATATACCCAATAGAATAAATCCTAGTTAATGATCACAAAATTAATCTGAGTATACAATGTTAAAATTGAAGAAGAAATATATAATAAAAATAAATAAAATTGAAAGTGGGACACAAAAGTGGAATATCAAGTATAATACCCACTAAATATCGGAATGAGATCCTCTGTCCCAAAATGCAGTGTGTACCACGTGTACCACTCTTCATTTCTTTATATTTTTAAATTATTTTTTATTCAATTTTAATTTATTATGCTTTTATATAATATAAAGATAATTAACAAGGGTTCACTCATCCATTTAGGGTTTATAATTATTTTTTTATATTTATTTGAATTAATAATAGATTATTTGGGTTCATTAATTCGAAGTTAGGGTATATAATTTTTTAAAATTTTAATTTTTCAATGATAAATACTAATTAGAGTTTATAATATAATAATAATTTTTATTTTTATAAAAAACAATTTATAAAACAAAGAAATGAAGAGTGGTACACGTGGTACACACAATATTCTGGGACAGAGGATCCCATCTGCTAAATATCAATTCATATATAAATAGAACATGATAATCATATACGGTAGTGCATATACATACATAATTCATTTTTAATTTGCATTAAGCACATGATGAATGAAGAAGCTTAATAATATTAGTACTTACCACAAAGTAGCTGAAAACTCGAGCTGAGTGTGAGAAACAAGAGAATGAGTTGAAGCTTACTCATTTTTACCTTGAGCAGTTTTATGAGAATATCAAAAATACATATATGAATACAAAATTATATATATACTTGGATTGTTGAAACAAAATTAAAGGAATCAGAGATGAGAGACTCTGATCCTCTGCCCCGATTGAATTTTTGAAGTGCCTTTGGCATTTATATATATAGTTTCCTAAATTATACCGTCGCCGGCGATACAAAATTAAAGAGCTGAAGAAACTAGTTTGGCACAAAGTCGAACTCTACAAGATTTCAGTTTTGAATAATGTAAAAAACAAAAGTAAAATATGATGCATGATTTTGTTAGTGATTTTCAAGAGAAAATTGTTGTCCTATATGATTATGCTCGGGGCGGCCAGTACTTGCTAAAACTAAAAGTAATTGCCACATATCATGCTCTACTATTAAATCTATTATTTGAATAATATGCTTTATAAAAAAATTTAAAATATTATATATGATATCTATAAGGAGACAATACCATATTCTATCCAAAATCATATAGTAGTAAAAGAAAGTTGTATCCATCTTACACAATTTTACACAAAGGGACTTAATTGCACCCAAATTGGAATATAGGGAGCCTAATGACGCTGTTATAATCTCTTTGCGTCGCTAGAATTTAAGAGGATAGGGAGGAGATCAACGGCGACAAGAAAACAATGAGTTTCTCCAATGACGGCGCTAAGATCAATTCGATTGGTAGCTGTTGGGATGATTGTGTAATATACTGGAACTTGAAGGTCTTAAAGGTTATTTTCTTAAGGACCTATCAGCAAATATTGTATGAGTTTGTTAGTTGAATATGGAGCTGTTGGAGCAGACTTCAATCTCAGCCGTTGGATGAGTTTCTTTCTGTTCAAGATAGGTCTTCATCAACAAAACAGAACAAGTGCAGCTGGGTTTCAGTTAGAGAGTCATCATCTTCGTTTTCCTTCTTCATCTTTTACTGAGTGGAAAAGGTAAAGTGGAGAGGTGTGTGTTTTCATGAGAGATTGAGATGTGTTCTGATCTGCTTGTGTGCTGTAACTTCACTCTTGATTCTTGGCAATAAAATCTTCGATTTACTTCCCGTGGATGTAGGATAAGAGATTATCCGAACCACGTAAATTCCCATTGTGTTGCTGTTATATGTTTTGATTCATATTGCTTGATAGAGTTGATTGTTGTTGCGTTGGTGGTGGAAGATACCAGATTGAGTGCAATTGGTTTTCTTTCAATCTACAATTGGCGCCGTCTGTGGGAACCTCCAACCCGCGGTGCGATCTTTGCGATCTGATCTTGTCGGCGATTACTGTGATTACAAATCTTGTAATTGCTTCGATCGGCGATGGCGACAACAAGGTATGAAGCGGAGAAGTTCAATGGCAAGAACGATTTTGCCATATGGCAAATAAAGATGCGAGCCTTGCTGGTGCAGCAGGGGCTAGCTGGATTTCTGAGGGAAGAATCAAAGGATGCGAAGGCAACCGATGATAAAGCCGGAGTGGTCGATGCCAAGAATGCCGAATTGCAGGAGAAAGCTCATAGTGCAATTATCTTGAACTTAAGTGATAAAGTTCTAAGAGAAGTTGCCAAGGAGAAGACTGCAGCAGCTGTGTGGAGCAAGCTTGAAAGTCTGTATATGGAGAAATCTCTGGCAAATCGGCTGTATTCGAAGCAAAGACTTTACTCATTTAAGATTGTGGATGGCAAGAACATACTTGAGCAGCTGGATGAATTTAATAAAGCCATAGACGATTTGGAGAATATAGAGGTGATTCTTGGTGAAGAAGACAAAGCAATTGTACTGTTGAATGCACTGCCCAAGTCATATGAGCACCTGAAAGATGCAATGTTGTATGGCCGTGATAAATCCATCACACTGGAAGAGGTGGAGTCAGCCATCAAAGCAAACTCCTTTTCTAAGAAAGGCATTTTCTCCTCTATAAATGTCACATCTCTGCTTATCAAGCATTTCTGATTTGCAGGCTCAAGACACCATAACTTGTAGCCTTTAACTCCCTTTGGATACCCAAGCATAACACATCTCAATGCTCTAGGCTGTAGTTTATCTTACAACTTCACACCAGCTGAAGGATTGAATGTAAAAGCCAAGTCCAAGAAAGAAAAGAAGTTTAAGAAACCTCAGGAATCTGATAAGAAGTTTCAAAAGAAACCGAAGAAAGAGGATGGTGATAAGGAAGAAAGAAAATGTTTCTTTTGCAAGAAACCTGGACACATCCTAAAGAACTGCTATTCTTGGAAAAAGAAACAAGCAGAACAGCCCAAGGAGTCAAATTCTGCAGACATCACTGAAGGATGTGAAAGTGCAGAAATGCTGAACATTGTGAATCACAGCATTGGTGATGATTGGATAATGGACAGTGGGTGCACATTCCATATGTGTCATGTAAAAGATTGGTTTACAGACATTGAATTTGGGATGAAGGGATCTGTTATTTTGGGGAACAATGAGTCATGCCAGGTGAAAGGAATTGGTTCTGTAAAGATAAAGAACCATGCTGGACAGATTAAGATCCTACCAGAAGTCAGGTTCATTCCCAAATTAAAGAGGAACTTAATATCACTTGGAATGCTAGAAAAGAAAGGATATAGCTTCATGTCTGATGCTGGTTTTCTACATGTAAAGAAAGGTGATACTGTGGTGCTAAAGGGGGCAAGAAAAAACAGCCTATACCACCTTATAGGCACCACCATTGTTGGAGAAACAGAGATCAACACTTCGAGTGAAACTGAGCTGTGGCACAAAAGATTGGGCCATGTTGGAGAAAAAGGAATAAAGCAACTTCAGAAACAAGACATTCTCCACATAACAACTCCTGTCAAGCTAAAAGTTTGTGAAGACTGTATATTGGGAAAGAGCAGAAAAGCATCATTCCCAACTGGAAAAATGGTTTCAACAAGGCCATTGGAATACATTCACTGTGATCTTTGGGGACCAGCAAAAGTCAGCACTATGAATGGAGGAAGGTACTATTTCTCCCTTATAGATGATTATAGTAGAAAATTATGGGTTCATATCATCAAGCAGAAATCAGACACTTTTTCTAAATTTGAACAATGGTGTGCTGAAGTAGAAAATGAAACTGATCTTAAGGTTAGATGTATAAGAACTGATAATGGATTAGAATTTCTATCTGATGAGTTTGAAAGCTACTGTAAGTCTAAGGGGATTAAAAGGCATAAAACTGTACCTGCAAATCCTCAACAAAATGGGGTTATAGAAAGGATGAATAGGACTATATTGGAAAGGGTAAGATGCATGCTCACTAGCTCTGGATTACCTGTGAGGTTTTGGGGGGAAGCTGTTAATACTGCATGCTATCTTATTAATAAATGTCCCTCATCTGCTGTGAATTATAAAGTGCCTAATGATCTGTGGTCTGGAAAGAAATCTGAATATTCTCATTTGAGAATATTTGGATGCCAAGCTTTTGCTCATATTAGGCAAGATAAACTACAGCCTAGAGCATTGAGATGTGTTATGCTTGGGTATCCAAAGGGAGTTAAAGGCTACAAGTTATGGTGTCTTGAGCCTGCAAATCAGAAATGCTTGATAAGCAGAGATGTGACATTTATAGAGGAGAAAATGCCTTTCTTAGAAAAGGAAGATGCTGAAGTTGTAAGAAAAGAAGCAGCTCATTTCGAGGTGGAGTTTACTCAGAAGGAGCCTGTTCAAAATGAGCAACAAGATGATGTGGAAACAGAATCAGATGCAGATGAAGCATTATCAGATGAAGGTGAACAAGATACTGATCTGGCAGACTATCAATTAGCAAGAGATAGAGTAAGAAGGGAAGTTCATCCACCAAGCAGATTTGGGCATGCAGATTTAGTTTCTTATGCTCTAAACATAGCAGAAGAGATCAACTATGATGAGCCTAAAAACTATAAAGAAGCAGTTCATTGTAAGGAAAATGATCAGTGGATCAAAGCAATGCATGAAGAATTGGAATCTATGTATAAGAACAAGACATGGATACTGGTGGACAAGCCTAAGAAACAAAAATGCATTGGATGTAAATGGATTTACAAAAAGAAGGTGGAGCTAATTGATGGTGTTGAGAAACTAAGGTACAAAGCTAGATTGGTGGCAAAGGGATTTACACAAAAGGAAGGTGTAGATTTCAATGAGGTTTTCTCCCCTGTGGTCAAACATACATCTATCAGATTATTGCTAGCTATAGTTGCTCAAAAAGGTTTGGAATTGGAGCAGTTGGATGTTAAAACTGCCTTCCTAAATGGAGACTTGGAAGATAATATATACATGATCCAACCAGAGGGTTTTATAGCTG